>NW_027256886.1:34683345-35083345 GCF_029215685.1 Pituophis catenifer annectens
AACTGGGAGGAACCCGGAAGAACCAACCACTGAACTAGAGTGGTAATCTGGAACACTCAGTTCATACCAGTATTAAACTTTATCACCCCAGGGAAGAAGAAAACACTCAAGCCTTCATTATAAGGAGCTCCATTTTCCATTGTCCTTATAAGGGAACTTAGTTATCCTAAGTGACTAGTTTACAATGTGGAAGAAAAACATACGTTCTTAATTGTAAGATGATGAAGGTAGAAAAGAAAGAAATGGATTTGACCATTCCACAATGCATACACCTAAAAAAATTGTCAAAGAAGAATATATACGTTCTGTGCCTTGATTAAGTTTACAGTAGGATATCATGTCCCATGCATCTGTAGCAGTATGGTAATAAAAGCCATGAGATAGATATATGAATTGCAGTAAAAAGTTAAAAATATTAAATATTCAACAACTCTTCTCAGGTTGGATTGATTATATTTAAATTTTACTATGGCATTTAAAAATGTTTTTTCTTATATAAGGTGTTTCATAAGTCACAATAACCACTTCACATACTGATTTGATTATTTTAAGTATCGCTTTTATATGCATCTATGGGTTTCTGTTTTTGCATCTTGGAACAGAAGCATATTTGGTTGCTATATACTAATCCTATTATGATTTTCGAAAAAGATACTGATATAACTGTGTGAGCAAAGGATCATTAATTCTGTGTTTGTGGTTCATGTCCAAATAGCTGAGATACCATTGGGATGCACTTAAGTAACACCGAGATAATACTGGAGGTGCAATCACGTATAGGGTTACCAGTGAATAAATTCCTATTAAATAAGCTTGGCTACATTTGTAGAGTTGCAGTTAATGATGCAATATTGTGAAAATAGATCAAAGGAAATTTTTTGAAACATTTTATTGTCCAGCAATATTAAAGAATAATGTGAAAACTGAGGCTTATATCACACCAATGAGGCATTATTATCATTTCCGCACCAAAACCTGTAGAGGATACAATCCATAAATTTACAAGTTCAAATTAATAGGCCTGGAACGAATATGTTGCACACATTTTCATACTCTAGTATCTGCAATGTAAGTTTGTTGTGTCCATAGAAGGCATCTGCTCTCAGAATCAAATGATGCCAAGTTTATACAAAAAAGGCAATAAATTTGGGGATATAATCCACAGTATATTTTTGTCTATATTATAATTATGCTTCAGATAATGTTTTATTCTTTATCTTTTTGTATATACAATTACAATATTTTGCTTTAAGAAATTAAAAAGAACATTTAACCTTAAAAATATTCTACTACATTTATAGCTACATTTCTGAGAAGTATATTAGCATAGATAAGTATCAGGATCTTTTCAAACTTAGGAAGCCCCTATCTTCAAAACTAAAGTAGTCAGATACAGAGGTATGTTTTTCATTTTATAACATTATGTTCTTTATTTGAGCCTTAAGGATTTCACTTGAGATGTCTTCCCAGTGCAGTACTGAGAACTTTGGTGAGAAGAAAAGGTCTTAGTGTGTAATAAACGCATGTAACTATTTAACTAGTCTTATGACAGACTTAACAGAGTCCCCATGGTACATTTTGTTATTGTTTTTCCTGTTCCTTTAAGAGAAAATATTATTTTCATGTATTGCATAAAAAAAAAAAGGAACATGACAATGATCTAATCTCCTAATACTACGAAAAGTAAGATTTTAGCTAGGATATGAGAAGTGAAGGTTGTTTCCTGTAATGGAAAAGAGTTATTGCTGAGTACATAATCATCAGTGGTAGACCCATTTGTGAAGATAACTTGTAATCAGACTGTTGTATTTCTTCCTGCCTTGCCTCTTTTTATGTATTTATTTATTTGACTATTAGCTTCATGCTATGCTGAACAGCATTTAAAAAATGTTATTTTATTTTATTTTATTTTATTTGTGGACTAATTCCCAATAAAATATGCTGACTTTGGAGTTCTCTTTGAGGTGTAAGAAAATGTCCAATTAAAGAAAATATTTCAAACCATGTTTTCCCATGGGTGGGATCTAGATACAGTTTTGTTATGCCAGCTGCCCACTGAAGGGTAGTAGATGTGTCAGGCATTATATACTCTGAATATGAAAGTGGTAAATTTATTATGTTTATTATGTGTCTGGAGTATTTTGTTGAATGCTTCCTCTCACATTCAACATTTCTATTATAAATCTGTGTAAACAGCTCTGAAGATGACTATTCCCTTAATTTCCTTATTCATATGGTTGTTTGTTGAGAATTTTGAATAAAATAATTTTTCCTGAAATTATTTGTCCCTGTTGGCCAGAAAAGTATTTCTTGCATGAATTTTTTAGAATAGTAAGACTGGGAATCTTTTTTCCTAATGGGATTTGTGCATTATTTAACTAGTCTAATGAAAATTAACATTTGAACCCTTTCAAAACAGCAAAAATGCCTTATATATAGGCATCCTTAGAGATGAATGGATTAGGTACTTCCATTTCATGGGTTTCCCATGAAATATCCTGTAGGTTGAGATTGTGCCTTAGAAACCACATAGACAATTTTATTACTAGAGCTTGCAGATCCTGGAGGCTGGGGACAGCAAAAAACGTCACTTCCTGTCCAACCGGGAGTTGGGAAATGGGCCATTCAGGCCTCCGGAGGACCTCTGAGGGGGTGGGGAAGGCTGTTTTTTCCCTCCCCAGATCCATAGAGAGACTCTGGAGCCAGGTGAGAAAGAAAAATGGGCCTTCCCCACCCCCCAGGCCCTCCAGAGGCAGGAAACAGCCTGTTTCCCTACTTCTTGTGAACCCAGAAGGCCCAAAAATCAGCTGGCTGGCGGGCGCATGCACACTAGAGCTGAGCTGACATGCCTACTGATTTGGGTACACGTGCCACCTGTGTCACACGTGCCATAGGTTCATCATCACTGGTATATAGCGTATAGACTTATGTCACTCTTTTGCCAAACTGGAACTAGTTTTGTCTGTAGTGTGGCTTTCTAAGATGTATATAGACTTATCAATAGTTTTAAAATGTTGTCTGTCTTGATTCTTCCATCAAAAGGTAGTTAAGAAATAAACAGCATGTGAATGACTGACATAGATGATCTAAATTAAAATCCTTAATCTATGCATGCTACTGTGGTCTAGACCCAAAATACACCTTGCACTTCAAACATGCATTATTGACAGGTTATCCATGTAAATTAGCTATGATCATTTTTATGCCATGTGCTTATAAAATTATTTTGACTTAATGTGACACCCATTATTAAATATCGGACAGCAGTGAAAGTAGAAGAAATGAAAAATTTATCAGAATTGAAACAAATAGACAATCTAGTGAGAAGGTGCCCATAGATTTTTAGAAGTAAAAGGAAAGGATATAATTTTTATTTTATTGAGGTTAAAATAAAATCTTTTTATGCAATGTTGTGGGAACCATTTTTGCTGATACCAGGACTGAAAACTTGGAATTTTATAGATTTGCTTATGGATAAACTGTGGGATATAAGGTGAAGAGATATCTGCATGAAGAGTTATTAAATTGTTTGTACTGGTTGTGATGAAGTATGGAAGTAACTTTATATATTTCTTTTCTCTTTCTTTTCTCCTTCTCCTTCTCTTTCTCTCTCTCTTTCTCTCTCTCTTCCTATATTTCTATTCTTTCTTTCCATTCTCTAATGGAAGTTTAGTCTTCATTAGTTTTTATTATTAAAATACTTAGTAAAAATTGTGTTTAAAAAGATCCCTTCATCAGATTTTATCTTATATGGCATGGAACTGTTGAAGATAAATGTGTAAGAGGAATACATGGATTAATACTCAAAATACATGGATTAATACTCAAGGATTCAAATTCAGTCTCTGATGAGTTTAACCACACAATATCTTACATTTAAACAAAATATCTCCCATTCTTTCTGTACCACTTATTTAAAAAAGGTAAATATTGGTACATTCGTATTAAAAAATAAAGCCAAGCAATATATTCAACTTTTTCTGCAAATGAAGGGAAGAATCTAGATACAAGACAGAACCTGTAACATTAACAGCCTAACAAAAAAAAAGCTGTTACACTGAAAGATTAAACTCAGGATTTAAACCTTGGGACACAAATACAGACAGTACGTAGCTAAATTCTTAGACTTTGTAGACACCGATCTTCAGAGCTACCGGCACTACCTGTACCTCCAATATAGTCCTTTCTCTATTCAAGATGAAATGTGTTCACTTCCCAGGAGGGACATTGTACTTGGAGTTCTTCAAGAGAGATTTATTGCAATGCCCTGGGTATAACCTCCCACAGTTTTTTCAAGTTGATCAATCAATACTGGATACTACAGTAATAAAGGTTAATGCCAAAGAACAGAAATAGCTGCCAGGTTAATATTTTGAAGAAGAAAGACAGTTATTTTGTGACTCATAATGAATCTAGTTAATGAGTCTTAATATTTTTCTCTAGGTCACTCAGACTATTATTGCCTGAAAATCTTTATGCCTTCAGGAAATAAAAGAATTATTTGTTAAGGGTGAAATGTAGTATTTTATGCCTAATTGTAGCTACTGTTAGCTGGTTGAACAAGAAGAGCAACAATTGATGCCACTGCTTTTTTTAAGGCCTCCATTTGTGTTGGTTGATGATGCTGAAAATCATTGGGATTATGCTGGTTGAAATTTGTCTTTTCTAAAATTGAGGATACAAAATAAGTTATGGAAAATTAGAAAATTTAGAAATATATAGAAACTTCTAGTTAACAATATTTGATTGTTAATCTATTTGATGGTAGAACCAATTCAGATAGTGAGGTCACTTATACTGTATGTGTTACAGCCTGGACAGTTACTGTTTGGGGATATTTTAATAAAGATTTTGGCATTGAGCAGTGGAGTAACCTTTATATTCTAAATGACTCCTGAAGATCTGTGATTCCTCCATTAAACACGTAGGTTTTCTGTTGGATAAGTCTATGAACAACTCAGAAGCCACACAGTCCAAGTCAAATTCTGTTGCTTTCTTTCTGTCTAAAGGGAAACAACTGAACTGCAGTCTGCAACTTGTAACTGAAGATAACTTAGTTTATGTTCACTTGCTGCAGCTGTAGTCCCTCTCTGCTTTATAAGCTTGAATTTTCCTTCTTTTACCTGGAGGGTTGGAAGGTAGGATTGTAAGTAAATCGATTGCACTGCAGGCTCTTGCGGCTTTTGTCCAAATGATGAAAACAGTACAGGTTTTAGCGCTTTATAACATGGTTAGAATGTATGACACATATAGAAAAGAAGCAGAGCTTAAACTGTGATGCTGCACACAAGATTTCTTTTGTTAATCTCTCCATCTTGCTTCCTCTTGGACACTGCTAATCTAAATGGACGTCTTTTGGCACAGTTGTGTTATTTAGTAAGAGTAAATACGTTTAGCTAACAAACTATCTTGCTGCACCCCTACATGTATATTATTAAAACCAAATTTAGATTATTTTATTCCCATTTCTGACCTATTATTCAGAATGAAATAGAAAGTAATATAAAGTGAAGGGATTTTGGTGTTTTACTTAGCAGGACTTAGATAGAAAGACTGTACAGGTGCATTGTTAAGCAAGATAGTTGTTAAATGAGTTGCACCCAATTTTATAACTTTTTGCCATAGTTGTTAAGCAAACCACTGCAGCTGTTAAGTGTATTAAGCATTCCTTAAGTGAATACAGATTTCCCTGTTGACTTGGCTTGCTAGAAGCCATCTTAGGAAGTTGTAAATAGTGATCACATGACTCCAAGATGTTGTAAACATTGTAACTACATGCAGGATGCCAAGCAAACAAATTTTGATCATGGGAGTGCTGCATCGGTTGTAAGTGCAAGGACTAGTTGTAAGTCACATTTTGCATTGCTGTTGAAACTTTGATCATTAAATGAATAGTTGTAAATTGAGAATTATCTATAATTTGATAAGAACAAGGGCATCTGTGACAAAGTAACTGCTTCATGTATGAATCTTGAATTATACAATATGTATCAAAACATAGAGAACTATGAAATCTTGACACTATCAAACCATTTTTAAGATTCTAAGATGCCGCAGAGCAAAGAACTCTTTGAGCTGCTTTTTCCCGCTCCTTTTTATATGTTACATCAATTTATTCTTCCTTCCCTCCTTGCAAAAGTTAATGGTCCAGTAAATAGGAACATGTCATGTGTTAGGAAATCTAATATACTAACATATCTCAGGATAACCCTGTAACTGATTAGCTTCATCAAAGTATCAACCCATCTGAGCATCTTGGGTACTAATTATATTTTACCTGGCTCACCTGTGCCAAATAAGGCTTGGGGAATTGTCTTCCTTGATCCTGATGGAGATCCTGGAGTGCATGAGAAACAGTGTCAGACATGCAGCTACCTGATAATTAGCTGTGGATGTCCATGCCCAGAAGCATCAATTCTCTGCCTCTTTTATTCTATTGATCACTAGGGCAATTAGGAGCAGTGGAAGGAAGCAAGTTTCCCTGTTTTCATTCCTCCCCCTTCCCGCCCCCAGTGAAAGTCTGATATTTTTAGATTCTCCGTTTTAGGTTGCTTCCTCTAGCTTCCTTCTTTTTAGCCTCTCTCCTTCTTTCTTCTTCTTTTCCTTTCCCCTTATCATGAAGGCATAAAGGTCAGAAACAGAGGCTTTCTATCAAAGCAGGTACATTCTTTAATTAACTATATTCCTCCTTTGAGGCCAATAGCATAGGTGTGGTAAGTTCTGTTCACCATATATTACGTTGAAATAGAGATTCAAGGACATGAACAGGAGGTTTCCAATAAGAGTTAAGTTATAATCTTCTTTTTCCCCCTGAAAAAGGCTCTGGAGAATTATGCTCCAATCCAACCAGATCAGCTCACTTAAAAATGCAGATAAAACAAAATTCTGAAGCATCCTAACAAGAGAGTGGATTGCACAAATAAAATAAGAGTGAGATTAATTGCTCCTTGAATTTCTCCCTGCTGAGCAGGTTGACTTATCTGGCACTTGCCTTCAGTGCCTAATTGGACTATAACTGGGAAGAAAATTGGATAGGTGTGATGATACTTGTGGAAACAAATTCTGAATATGTTATTCATATACACCAGGAATGTGGTTTCTTTTCTTTTGTCGTCTTTTAACACTTCTACTGATTGCATGACTAATGTCAATTGTGGGATTTAAAAAAAAATTATCTACACCTTGTTGATTAGTTAAATTGCCTGGACTTTCTACATTTTTTCTTCCTGTGAAAAAGGTGCCTTTTGGTAAAAAGAGATTGTTGACCTGAAGTTCTTTTCTACAAAAACAAACGTTGCAATCATATTGTAATTAAACCTCTTAGCACTAGAGGGAGCTCCAGTTCCAGCTTGTTTCAAACAATAAGGATTTTAGAAAACAGCAATCCTTGCTTGTATATGTTGTAAACGTTGCATTAGATTCTAGTGTATATGAGGAAATAGTTCCCCTAAAATCAAGTGTATGTATATAGGCTGCATGTCTTGAACTATTATTTCTAGAAATAACTCCAGATTTTTTAAAAAAGAAATCAGTCAGCATTAATGGGGCATATTTACAATATCATCTGAAACTGAGATCACAAAAATGCCAGGAGGAGACTGCCTGATACTTTCCAGAAGTGTTGCACTACAATTCTCATCATCCCCAGCCTGGTTACTCAGTTTGCAAAAACTCAAGAATAACATCAGATGGGCATCAGATATTTTTTCTTCCTAATTTCATTATTATGCAACATCACTTTGTAAAGTACTAATTGTTAACAATAGTTTTGCTCCTATAAACTATTACAAAAGGTACTGCTCCCATTTAACTATTATTAAAAGGGACTGCTCCCATTTGGTAATGCCAAGAACACCTTAAAAGTTATAGAAATAATTATACAATATTCTTTTTAAAAAATGAATTCCTTTCTTTCATTAAAAATGACATTTAGTGCAAACATTATCATCACCTTGAGTGACCTACCAATTAATTGCCAGGAATTTGGAGAGACTTACTCCAGCATTGATAGCAATATAAAGAATGAAGGCGGCTAATGCAGTTGGATTGGCATGCTATGAATGTCTAGGTAAGTAAATGGAAAAAGTCAACATAAATCTGCTTTGGTTGCCATTTTTTGAGAATACTTGATATGAAGCTGTTTCCTTCGGCACCAATTCTATTATGAAGTTTTTATCCTTTAAGAAGAGGGCTTTTGCATTATTATATTTGATATGAATTCAGCACTGAGGCACTCATAAAACTCATACCCACAGTTCTCTAAAGTTAACATTATTTCAACGGATCTCATGAAAGTAACAAACTGTGCCATGTCTCTATTCTTCTGCAATATTTCTGTGGGAAGCCTGTCAAAGTCTTTGTGCAATTTCATTTTTTAAATTGAAATGCCTGACTCACTGCCAGGCTTAACACCTGGGCCCATCCGTTAATCACTCATCTCCTGATGCTTCCCTTTAATTCAGCTTTTCCACTGGACTTGACAGAAACCTCATGAGTACACAAGAATGAAGCCATACAAACAACAGCTGATTAGCCAGTACAGTGCAAAGAAGTCAAGAACAATCATATATTGTGAAGAATATAAATTATAGTTCTTCATCCTATACAGTTGACATGGTGCTGAGTGATTTTAAAGTCAGCCCATGATATAACCACAGGTTTCTGCTTCACTAACCCCGTTCCCTTACACCAGCGGTGAAATGCTACTGGTTCGTGCTAAAACAAACAAACAAAAAAAGCTACCAATTCCTCCGAACCAGTATTTCCGATGATCAGCTGTGCCACACGATTTAAAATCACTAGAAAGCAGGAAATCCTGCTTTCTAGTGAATCTAAATTGTGCGGCACAGATGTCCCCCCCTTGCTGTTCTACTTATCTTCCCAAGTTTCCTTTTTCCGCGTGAAGGGTATGTTTGGCACGTACCGCGCATGCGCAGTGGCAAACCGGGGAATATTTCACCACTGCCTTACACTCATTTAGTGTGCAATGGGATTATGTAGTTACTATAATTAGAGAGTGCCATATTATTTTAAGATAAAAAATTACTTGCTGCTTTTTGGTTTGGGAAACTGTGTGAGCTGAGCCACACGGTTATAGCTTAGTAAGTTATGAACCTCACCCATTTTTGCTGATTCACAAAAATCATTACACTGTAGTTCAGTGCAATGTATGAATCTTTCTACACATTTTTAGTTGGTATCCCGCTATCTAGTATTGGAAAACTTTGAAAAAATTCTTTGTATCTCTTGATTCTGATTGTACAAAGCTCCTGATCCTATTGAGCAGAGGTCAGGAACTATGGCCCTTTTATGACTTGTGGACTTCAACTCTTAGTATTCCTGAGCCGGCAAAGCCCACAAGTCCAAAAAGGTCCATAGTTCCCCAGCCCTGGATATAGAGCTTGTGTTCACACTTCCCCTATTCAATCTGGGAAGACTGTAAGTAAAAAGGCATTACCACAAGACATATTTTCAGTTCTAGTCCAAGAATGTCTTACACCTCCTGTCTGTCCATGATTGAATGCCTGATTGAAGGCCTTTATTAAAATGGAGAGAAAGAGGAAATATAGACAGAGACACAGAGAAAGACAGAGACAACTGGGAAACTAGAAGAAGAGTGATTTTTTTTTTAGTTTTTAAAAATGTATTTGAAACAAAGAATGGCCTGTTTTTGAATTGATACGTATGAAATTCAAGACTAAGCTTCTTAAACACAGAACTATTTTTAATAATTAATTTACTAAATATTTGCACTTATTTAAACCCTTGTAGCAGAAATAAGGAGTCCTGAGTCCACACATTGAAATGTATGGTGTGGACTCCAGAAAACATTCACCATGCTGTGAATTCTTCTATTGGGAATTAAAGCTGAAGAACATGCCAAGGGCATTGGAAATTCCTCATTGGTGCATGTAAATAAACAAGGATACAAATCCTCATTTTTAAAGTTCTTTTTATTTCCTTATTTATAGTGTAACTGTAGTAGTGGTTCTATAATAAATCATATAGCAGCACAAATAATTCTTCAGCTGCAAGTCCCTTAATCTTATAATAACATTTTATTACATTCTGCCAATAACAGTTCTACAGATATAGCTAAAAATTTCATACCATATGGTATTCCATGACAGGAAGTTCTGATACTGGCCAAATAAAACAAGTTGTCTTAATTTTTCTCTAGAAATGGATGAACCAGCTTGGAGAGAGTTGTAATTCATAAGTCTACCTACACTGGTGATTGGTTTATATAACTATAAAGAAAATTATGTAGTTTATATAACTATAAAGTCCATCCAGACAGTGGAAATAGACAAATAATTATTATGAACTATTTATGAACCCTTAAAGTCAACTGCTTTTGTTTCAAAATCTAGCCTATGAGATGCAATTCACCTTTACATTTTATCTCTTCTAGGTCTCACCTGATACTTTTCAACTATCAGGTGAGATAGTTATATATAAATATATATTAAATATAAATTAAGATTAACATTCATCACTGGAAATCATATTTTTTAAAAGAATTGCAACTTTAAATGCAGTACAAATTACTTTACTGCTTTTGTAATTGAAATATTCAATAGTGACTGCAGGTTCATAACTAAGCCCTTGCAGAATTATGCATGGTTCATCATAAGTGAAATAATTAAGTAACTTAAAACTTTTTAACCTACTCTTCTCCATCTGCTGTTTTCCAAATAGATTGGACTACAAATGATCAGTATTCAAGATAGTTCTGAAGGGCAGCAAATTGGGAAGATAAATGCTAATGTTTTCAGATGTATCCAGATTATGTGTGTTTTTGTGCCCCATTTCAATTTGGGCTTGGCAACAGATTTGTAAGACAGATGTAGGAAGAGCAATGTCTCCAACTGATATTTGTAAAATAAAAATTAGGGGCAGTTATGGGACTCTGGAGTTTAATTATCATTAAATAATGAGAGTGCCAATAAAAGACTTTTCATTTCCACTCCTTTTATGCTACAGCTGGGAGATTAATTACTGCTGCTTATTACAGATAGGGCACTTTGAGCCTTTAGTGAAAACAATTGTGTAGATGTGGGTCTTTAATTCTCATTGGGAGGAAATTCATTCTAGCAAAAGGGAGTCGTTCAAAATGCCTTTATCATGAGCTACTTTATTTTAAAGAAATACACATTTTAAAGTGATATTTTAAATTGTAATATGTAATATCTAAAATTGTAATATGTAAATTGTAATATGTATATATGATAAACCCGTCTATTGTCTATTTATGACTTCATTGCTTAGCAATGGAAATATCAAGGATTACCTGTATCATAAAGGATTTTAATCTCCTAAATTATCATTGTTTCCTCTGGTTATCTGGGCTATTGGCCCAAAGCATTTCAGGTTTGCACTCCATTCTTACTGCCAGGTAAATCTTTCCCCATATACAGTATGAGAAAACTCACAGTACTTTGAAACTTTTGGCTAAAAGTATACTAGATAGAATTCAGACTTTATTTAAAAAGAAATAAACGGTAGTTCAGTGGAAAACCCACTGAACATGGTAGCTAATGCTGATGTCAGCCACAACTTTGGCTGATGGGAGTATGTGTGTTTGTCTGCTAAGCATGATGAGTTTTGTTTGCTGCATCATTTGGCAAGCTTACAATATTGCTTGTATTTCAGGGAGCATAGAATAGTAACGTTCTGCCCTTTTTATTCAATTATGTATAAGTAAGTCTTCTTACTGCAAAAATACATTTGAGCTTGCTAATTATTATGCTCAGTGAAGATGCTTGATATGCTATTCCTCCAGACATTGCCCAAATAAAATATTAACACAGTTCTTCATTTGCAATGTTGCTTTTTAAAATATCTTTTTCCACATTTATATATCCCTTGATCTTGCAGAAAACAGGTCTAGGGAGGGAGAAATTTCAGACTTATCTTGGTATAGTATTTAATCTTAATGCATTGATCACAGAAGCTGGCATATATTTAACATTCTAGATTCAGCTCCATTAGCCCAGGTACTTGGACTTTTATCAAGCTTCCTAAGGGCAGTGAGTCTCCACGCAGGTGTTACAGGAATCAAATGGCAAACCTGGAATCCTCTAATTGAAGCATATCAGAGATTTGGCCTTCTGGCTACAATAACAGAAATGCATTTCTCATCAACAGGAACAAATTAACTTGCTGATTTGTAGATTTGTAACTGAAATGATGTTTTTGCATAGCATTCACAAAAATGTAATATGTGTGTCTCTCAAAAATATCGTATTTGTTCTATTTATACATTTTTTAGGTTGATTGTCCTGTTTCCTGTAGATATAACACAGGATCAGTCATATAATTTGATTATCTACTATGTTTAGCTTCTGTGCTGGGTTCATGTAAACATCAGCAAATTTCTCATAGGTTTTTATTTTCTCTGTTGATGTTGGCAGCATACTGTCTATTCAAAATATAACTAATAAAAACATTGATCTATTTTTTTTCCCTATTTCCCCAAGCAACTTCTTAAATTTATATCATAAACTCAAAGGAAAGCTTTCACTGAGGTTTCATCTAGTATTCTTTGGAAAAATAGATTACAGGTCATTATATTGCTGAATATCAGTGTCTACCTGGAGTCCATTAAATTTTGATAATAATTACAGTGATGGGCAGGGCAAGAGCCAACAAAGAAGCCTGTAACGTATGGAGAACTTGGATAGGTAGAATGAAATTTTTTCTCCTTAATGAGAAATGATCTAAAGAATAATGATGCAATCCTGCATACTCTGCATTCCCAGAATGTCAGTTTAAAAGCTGACTACTTATTGTTTTCAAATCTGTCTTTTCTGCTGACTGCAATTTTATTAGTTCTATTAGCTGAAGGAATGCAGCTAATAGAACTATTGCCTTGTTGGTCAGACAAAGGTCCATCAAACTATACTTGCCTTATAGTAGGTAAAGATATATCATAGGAAGCCCACATAAGCACCAAAGTATGAATTTCAGTGGTAGAATGTCTCTTCAATGAATATACCTTATGTTCAATATTTGACATTTTTAGTAAAAAAAACTAAGGACCAGATGGTGGGATATCACAGATAATTTGGGGCTAGATGTACAAATAGTCTAATCTTTCAGAATTTACAATCATCCTGTTTGTCTCCAGTATTTAGTGCTGAGAGGTAATTTGCTTCTGCGTTTATAAATTTAATTTATATCCCCAATTCTTAACCAAACTATTTACAAACTTCTTAAAAGGCTTTTGCAGTAGCAGCCATCATGTAGTTATGAATTGTCTCAGTTAACTAATCTTTGTGTGAAGAGCTGTTTGCATTAGCAGCCTTGCATCCATCAATCCCATTTGGATGGGACTCTGGATTCTGCTTTATCTAGTAGGCAGGTCACATATGCAGCATAAATCAGATGCTTGCTTTCTCAGTCGTGACAAATTCACCTTACCACACTTCTTCTATTCAGGAGATATACTAATGCCAGTCAGTGAATAGGTCAGATGGTCATCACTGTATTGTAAACACAACTTCTGAAGCACAACTTCCCGAGTTTGGGCTTTTATGAATGAGGAAGCAGATTCTCATTCATAAATCCTCTCAGATCTTATACTTCCCCATTGTCCCTATTCAGACATTACATTTTTTGTACGTTATTTGAAAATGGAATCCTTATCTTGTTTTGCTTTTGCTGCTGTCTGGAAGTGTCTTAGCTTTCTTAGGCTGCATTACTAGATCTGTCACTCTTTAGGGTTTAATTCCACTTTAGAAATCAATATCTGAATAGGACGTAGAGCTATATTTCATTTTCATAGCATGCATATATAACTACATGCATTTGGACAAGGGTGCATATGTAGCACAATTGACTATTTCATTTGCTGAAGCATACAATGAACTATTGATAACATACATTAGGAGAATTTTATTTTTTCAGTTGGAAGCCTTGTTTCTTCAAGCCGCAACTTGTCACAGGGCTAACAGCAAGCATGTCCAAGATCCTGGTGGACAAGCCAAAAGTGAAAACACTGAGAAATCCCTTCCATCCTGTATTACATCCGTCTTTACCCTTTTGTCTGAGAGCATAAGGGCAAATCACTGTTGCCAAAGTTCTCAGCTTGTTCCATCTAAGAACGGTGCAGATTAGGCAGTGGGTGGCATTTTTCCATTGCTGCTGAAGAACCACAAAATTAACAATTGGAATAAACTAGATTCTGGGTGACATGAGTTTGGGACGATAACAGATGATTGAGGAAAAAAAATTAAAATATTGAGTAAATAAAATCTAATCTAACTTCAAAGCTGATATAATGAAGATGTCTCTCACCCTTCACAAAATAATGATTGCATAAGACAAAAAACAACATAGTCATCATTTTTGACAAACACAAAAGAATATCAAGTGTTTATGAAGATGTTGATTTTTCATTTAGCATGGTTAACTTTTTGGCTTGAATTGTATCTTTTTTTTTCCATAGAAAGGAGTATGTTTTTAATGCATAATCCGGAAATTATGCATTCTATTTTATATTGTTTAACATAATATGTTCAGAATGTTTCAATATCCTGAACTTATATCTAAAAGTATTTATGTTGTATATTTTTTTCCGTAGAATTCAGGAAATAATTTTCAATGCATTTCTGCTTAGTAATATTAAAAAAAACTGTACTAAAATTCTAACTATATTATTAAGTACAGCTTAAAAACTGCCTTATACTGAATTAAAGCTATCCATCCAGTCCAAAATTGTGTCCAATAACTGACAGTTATTTCAAAAATACTGGAAATGGGATATAGGATCTTTTTTTAAAAATGCAGAGTAGATGCTCTACCTCTGTATTATTTATTTTCTTACTCCAAAAGTAGTACTTTTATGGTAAGGGATGTACTTGGTAAAGAGAATCAATATCATAAAAATATACTGGTAATTAGGTATGAGCATTTATGTATTTTCAAAAGGACTTTTTTCAGTATTACAAAATGTTTTCAATATAGTGCTTTCAGGGTTTTTTTTTAAAAAAAATGGTATCTGTTCAGTCTAGGTTTGCAATGAATACATAATGCTAAATTTGTGGCATAAGTTACATCTATGACAGCAAACTCTAAAACCATAACCCTGGGAATATGAGTCTTCTGCAGAAGGAGAACCTAAACTATGAAGGAGGGCAATGATAATCAGCCATAAATCTTCACCAATATCAGCAAAAAGATTGGAAAATATTGGCTTGATAAATTGACTTCCTAAATCATTCCTTTTTCAAATTTTTTCATAGGAGATGCATTCATTTATTTGACCTTCCTTTAAAAAGGAAGTATGGTGGTAAAAATAAGCCAGTTACAAAGCTTTGGAAAATAATGCATTCTATAGAATCTGGTTTTTAAATGTTTTCTAAAGTTGTAAATACTAGAGATGAAAAGATGCTACTGATATCTTACATTTACCATATGCTAGGAGAAGAGATGACCTTAGATAATTTCTGTTTGTTTGTATTCCAGAATTTATTAAATCTAGATGCTTTTTTAAAAAAGACAAAATTATAGAAAACATATGTTAAGAAGGTTAAAGCTGAAATTGTATAAGACATCATTCCTCTCAATCTGAACCTTACAATTGTACTGGTAGGTATCATTTTCAAAATTCCTAGGGATGCTAGCTGAGTTTTATGGAGCCATGGTCCATCTCATGAGGATTGCACTGGTAAAATATATAGTATCGCAGCTGGCTTGATTTCTGATTTTAGATGGCCAAGTTCATATTATTGTGGAAGTGCTGAAGTCATTGCTGACTTACTCTATTATCTTAGTAGTTCATATTCCTGAGGTTCAGGGACAGAGGGGGGTCATTTTAATCTTGATGTTTTCTGTCCATTCCTAGGGCATCATAGCTTGCTATTAATCCCAAGACTCAAATTATCAATTTTATTAGTTTACTCAATTTTGAGTATGATTTTTATCTGTTCAACTAACAATGATTTTGTACTTTAGAACAGCTGTTATAGAAATGTGCTATCCAAAAACATTATGTAGCAGGAAGTAAGAATTTAAAATCATGTCATCCAAGGAAAGTTGCACAACTGCCAGAGAAAAAAAACATGTGTAGTGAATCTTGTCTCCTAAAACAGCTTGAAATACTATTGAATGAAAATTGAGGTGATTTAACAGTCTTGCATATCTTCCTTGTTTTCGAGAAAATGTTTTCGGTGATCTGAGCCTTTTTGGGTAAAGGGAAGTCAGAGATTTATTTGCAAGGCTAAGTAGAAGAATTTTTGGAGCATCTGTCAGACAAAAATCACCCAAATTCATCCCCAGTTAGATGCCAGCTTTGACACAGGTCCAGTGGAGTTCCATAGGCTTGACCTGTTAACTGAGAACAGTTTGAAACTATTGTATATGAGGGACTACACAGAGTCCTTTTGATTATGAGCTGGTCCTCCTTCTCCATAAATCCATGCCCCACCTGGCTGGCTAAGACTGCTCAGAAGAGGACATGTGGCTGGGTGCTCCTGGTGATTTAATTCATCTTTGGGAAAGGGGATGGTTTCTTTGTCTCTAATTGAGGCATTGATTCACCTCCTTCTTAAGTTATTCTGGATCCTACCATACTGGACAGTTTTCATCCAGTGTCCCACCTTCCTCTTTGGGGAAGTTTATGTGTAGAAGGTGGCTGTGCAGTGCCTCAGTGGACATGGATGAAACAGATTATCTGAGCCCTTTTCAGTCAGATTCAGACTTAGACAAGAGATAGAAACAGTATTGGTTGTACTTATGAGTGATCTCTGATGGGAGCAAGGTGGGGTAATGCATCCATTATGCTTAATTTCTTGGCAGCTTTCAATACCATCAACCATGATATTCTTCTGGATCGGTTCTGGGGATTGGGAGTGGATGGCATAGCATTAGGTTTTAGGGTTTCCAGATCTTGGACTGTACTATCTTTAGTACAGATTAGGTGGCACTGCCCTAGACAGACCTGGCTCACAATCTGGTGTCCTTCCAGATTCATGACTCCTGCTGAAGGAAGAGACCAAGAGGACCTTTGCAAAACTTCATGAGTCTGGGAACTCTAAAATCCAATGCCACTCAGTCTTCCCATGGGTCAGTTGAAGCTTGTTGTTTCCCATCCAGTCCCTACAGCTTCCAAGCACCAGGAGTATTGCTTAATTTGCTTGAGCGTCATCAGCATATTGATGATACCATGCCTTGTGGCAATGGATGACTTCCCCCAAAGGACAGTGCATCAAACCCTTGAGCAACCACATAGTAATGCCTAAGGAAGGGATCTCTCAGTCCTGATCAACACAAACTAGTGCTGAGGAAGGAAGAGAACCAACACAATGCTATGTCACTCTGAATTGTGAGACTGAACTTATCCAGTTACTCATGTCCTAATCATCTCCTGTATAGACTATTGTAATGCACTTTGCATGGGGCTGCCTTTGAAGAGTGTGTGGAAGCTTCAACTAGTGCAAAATGCAACAGCACAGCAGTTATGTATGCCCCTGAGAACACACACATTACTTTTCTGCTTCATGAGTTGCACTGGTTTCCAGTTTGCTTCCAGGTCCAATTCAAAGTGCTATTTTTCGCCTTTAATCCCTACATTTACTTGGCAGGTATTCACTAGTTTAATCTTATTTTTACCATACTTCAGTTACTGATAATTTGAGAGCTAGATACAGAAGTTATTTTCATTCCTCTATACAATAGCTTTACAGAGTATTATATTCTATAATGTTTACATGGAAAAAAGGGGATGGAATGGAGATAAATATAATGGAATTGATCTCATCACCTATATCCAACCACTATTTTCTTGGTGTTTCCTTTCGATCCATATACTTTTTTTTTTTTTTTTTTTTTGCAATTCAGTGCATTCGTTTTCTATAAATGACCCAATTACTTCATATTTCCTTCACTTTTATAGATAGCCTACATTTTTAGATAAATTTTATGAAACCAGATCATCTATATAAAAATATTTGGAAATGTTCCTGTTTCTCTGCCAAGAAAACCTATCAGTCTGCTGTAATGGGATTTTCCTTCAGTTTTATTCTTTTCGAACAGCTATGAAATTTATACTACTAGTGTCTGTGTAAGAATTTCAAAATGAATCTTTCAGGCTCCTTATTTGTTTTCTTCTAAAGAAATAGAAATATTAGTCTGTTGTAGCAGAAGCATCTTAAAGACTAAAAACATTTTGGCATATGTTTTCATAGATCAACACGTCTTCAGTCATATAAAAGAAGTTGTTACTAGTTGTATTTCAACCTTTAAAAAAACAAAGCCTCCATAAAGGGGGGAGGGAAACTGAAAAAAAAATGGCCTTGCTCCTGTTTCTTTACTATGGGACTAGATATGTACCCTACAACTACTGGAGGCCAAAATAATATAATTACAATTGGCAGACTTTAACAAGTTCTCAACCTGATATATGGACTTTGTAACACATCATTTGAACTCTTCATAAAAGACAATTAGAAATATTTAGAATATGGTTTCCCATTTTATTTGTTCCATGAAAGCAATAATCTAAATGATTATTTATAATCATAAATTATACACACACACACAATGCACACATGCATACACACAAAAAATACACTTTCTCTCTCACTTGCTCTCTTTCTTTCTCACTCTCTCCCATTCTCTCAGTATATTTATGTACTATATATTCTGCAATAAATAAGACTTTTCTCTTATTTTCCCAAAAATATTTTTGTTTAAACCTTGCTTGATAGATTAGCTGTTTGTTGGAAAAATAGCCAGACTAAGACAGTTTCTTTTGTATGTATGTATGTATGTATTATATGTATATGTATATGTATATGTATGTGTATGTGTATGTGTATGTGTATGTATATGTATATGTATATGTATATGTATACGTATACGTATACGTATACGTATATGTATATATATCTTCCTTGCTTTGCCTACATTTATTATTTTCCCATGAGTACTTTAAAGCTATTATCTTAAAGACCTTAATTATACATATCTCAGGGTAACAGTCTTCAGATTACTGATTCCAGAGCAGTCTCTGCAGACAATAGCTGAACCTCTATGAAAAAAAGCTTGAAGGGATTTAAATATGGGAGTCTGCATAAGTTGAGAAAAAGACAGACAGCCTTTTTCATAAGGTTTGAAAGAGCACCCAGCATGAAAGAAATAATGCTGCTCTGCTGAACTTGTCTCAAACAACATTCTTCTGCTTCCTGAGGAAATAGCAGTTACACCTTTTAGAGTTTTATAAAATACTAGAACCTTTTGTAGTATTAGAATATTTTATTGGTGCATTCATATGTTTATTAAGACTTTGAAACTTGTTTTATTTTAAGATTTTTGTTTGCCTTTTTACTTTGCACTGTTTATAGAAATAGCTTACCCAGGGAAGTGAGATAAGTGATGTAAGGTGTACATAGCTTCTCTTTAGATAAATCAATTCTCAGAAAAGGTAGAGGCCTTTGTAAGAAAGAAAGGAATTTCCTTTTGTGAAATATTGTTGAAATGGGAAATGGGTAATTGGACAAAGAGTGGTAATCTATAGGAGGAACTAATTGTATAGTATATGTAAGATGAATGGAAGGGGTTTTTGCAGTCATACACCTAGCAGCTTGTTTTATTGATTTTGGTTGAAAAATAAAGAATTTAATTCATGCAATTGCCTGGGGCTTTATTTGGTTTTTTTATCCCAGCTAACAAACAAACTTGGTAAGAAATAAAAATTCCAACATATCTATGCTTTCTCTGTCATCAATGTATTAGGGACTGATTTTTGAAAAAATAATAATAGTAAAACTTAGAAAAACTAAGAAAACTAATTGTGCCTCCAGTCTTGATGCTTATTTGTTGATGCTAAGAGTAGGCTATTCTTACATGATGATTAGGCAAAGGTTCCCCTCGCGCATATGTGCTAGTTTTTCCCGACTCTAGGGGGCGGTGCTCATCTCCGTTTCAAAACCAAAGAGCCAGCGCTGTCCGAAGACGTCTCCATGGTCATGTGGCCATCATGACTAAACAGCAAAGGCAGGAAAAATGTTAGAAATGACCTTGTTAAACAAAGTATATATAATATTCTGGTCTCCTTGAAATTAGTTCAGCCAGGCAAAAATAATTATATGGACACATTCAATATGGTATTGCCTAAATAATATGCAAACATTAATGCAGATCTAGTAAAAGATGCATAATTAATTAGGATTTGTATTACCAAATATTAAAAATCTCTCATGGGTTCATTGATTTGGAAAATTAGTGAATCCTCTTAAATGATTCACTAACTATTAAGGACATTATTTTTTATTTGTTTACATTTTTTTTAAAAAAGGTCTCTCATTGAGTCTTGCTATAAGGCTCTGATCATTATTCTACATGGTGAAAACAAAAATGGACAAGTTGAAAAAGGATATTTCGGCCTCATATCACTTTTAGAAAATAACTGAATCTGAAATTTTTTCAAGCAGAATTTATGTATAGTATATATTGAGTATATAGTTAAGGGTAGGCAAATTTATTTCTACTCTGTGACACTTGCACATGCTCAAGTGTAAGCCTACATGGTCCTTCGTGCCGCAATCTATGGTATAAACCAGTGGTGGGTTTCAAAATTTTTTACTACTGGTTCTGTGGGTGTGCCTTGTTGGGCGTGGCAGGGGAAGGATACTGTAAAATCTCCATTTTCTCCCAATCAGCTGGTACTTGGGAGGCAGAGAATACATGGGAGTGGGGCCAGTCAGAATTTTTACTACCGGTTCTCCGAACTGCTCAAAATTTCCGCTACCGATTCTCCTGAACTGGTCAGAACCTGCTGAAACCCACCTCTGGTATAAGCCCTTTGGAGATTTCTATCTTGTCTCCAATCTGCAGATTCTATATCAAAATTCACAATTTCACCCTAGCCAATTCGTTATTTTCAAATTTTGTCTTCTTAACTTTTATTGTGTGTTATACAAAACTAAAGGCACGTAAGACTTGTCTTGGATCAACATTAGAAAAAGATAGCGACTTCCTGTTTGCTGCTGGCCGCCGCCAGACGTTCCTTTGGGATCGTCAGCTTCCATAGCCTGTCAGAGCCGCCTTCACAACGGAACGGCGGCTCGAAAAAACTCCGTTCCCATGAGGAAACGGAGATAGAGCCGGCAGGGGTGGGTAGAACTCTCTGCAGAATCCCAAAAGTTTTTCTTTTACTTTTGGGATGGAGCGGATGAGATGCCCCATATCCCCAGCCGCTGCTCCGGGCTTTGGGAGACCTCTGCTAATGCAGAGCTAGGCGTCAAAAGCAAGCCTGCGAATTTGACAGATTACTCAAAGAAAATGTGAGCTGGACCTGTAATACTGAAGCGCAAGTATTTTACTTATCTTTTAAAAATTACTTAAGAGAATAGAGGAAGAGAAAGAGGAAAAAAGGTTTTTTTTAAAATGGCGTCTGCCGCGGCTGGAGAAGAGTTTGAGAGGGAAAGTTCTTCCGTTTTTTATTATTACAATGTAGCGGAATAAATACCACTGGCTACATTTGTAGACAAAACTCCGCTCCTGTTTTTGTTTTTCTCTTTTTCCCCTGGAGGCCTGATTGTTGCTGGCTGGAAGTCTTTTGTCTTGTTTTTTTTTTTCTTCTAACAAAGCCTGCTTAGGCGGAAACATGGCACTGAGGCTTGTGAAGTCAGACAAAAAAATAGGTGGGGGGGATTCCCCCACTAAGAATTTAAAGGAACAAGTTTTAACTCTTCAGTCCCAGAAACCTGATTTTAATATAATAGAATTTCTCTTAGAGGAGATTGAAAGAAGGGATGAGATTGTGAATCAGCAACTTGAAAAATTTAAGCAGGAAACTAAGGAATTGGTGAAATCCAAGTTTGACTTTTTGCAGCAAAAAATTTTAAAAATGTCAGAATTCATGATTCGGTTGGAAATAAATGCTAATTTACTAGAGTCAAAAATGGATGAAATTCAAGACAAATTGGACAATAGAATTCAAAAAATTGAAAATGATTTGTTAAATATTCAGGATTATAGTTCAGAAGAAAAATTTAAAATGGATGCTGATCAAAAGTCTGGTAATGTAGAAACTCTGCAACAGAGGATTGAAAAAGAGGTTCTAAAGATACAATATAATTTTACAGAATATGCAATAAGACTTAGAGGTTTGCAGGAAAATAACAGAGATGACTTAAGGAAAATATCTTCTGAATTTCTAGCTGGGATTTTAAAGATTCAACCTGAGGAAGTGTTTTGTAGGATTGACAGAGCTTATCGAATAAACTCCTGGACTGCCAAGCAAAGGCAATTGCCTAGAGATGTGGTAATCTATTTTTCAGATAAAGAAATTAGGAATAAAATTGTGCAAAATTCCTTCAATTCTAATTTGCAATTGTATGGAAGAAAGATTTGGATTTACAAGGAACTCCCACCTAAGATATTAATGGAAAGGAAGAAATTTGGCTTTCTGGTGTCTGAGTTAAAAAGGAGAAATATTCAATTCCGGTGGGACGTCCCAGTTGGTATTATATTGAGATATCAAGGAGAAAGATACCAGTTAAATACTGTTGAAAGAGCGGAAGAATTTTATCAAAATAGGTTGAAAATGAATTTAACGTCTTCAGATATAATACAGGATAAGCAGAAGGAGCTGGAACTAAAGACAGAGACTGTACCAGATAAATTGCCTTTGGATTTATCGGATACCCCAGCTGGATTATCTACAAATTCGAGAGAAGTGCCATCTGATTTTAATGTGATGACTTATCAAGGCAAGGACAAGCATGGAAACCAATTAGAGGATATACAAGGGATAAAAAAGAAACGCGAGACACAAAAAATTAGGATGGAAGTCAAACCCACAAAAAGAAAACAAAAAAGAAATAGGTTGTGCAAAAATAGAAATTTCTAATCCAAGCAACAGTGAAGCCAGTGATTTTAAAATATGAATGATTATGTGAAAACATAGAGGAGGCGACACATTGGTCAATATCATCCTGAGGATAGTGGCAGATCTCTGCATTGCCGTAATTTTGGGACATGGAAAGAGCCTCAAATTGATGGTTTTGAATTATCTACTTTGAAACTTCTTTTTGTGTTGATAAATATATTATAATTATTTTGAATTATAAGGCAAGAGAATCACATTGGGACATGCAGAAGATCGGGTTGTTACCCAATACGATGATGGAAATTAATAATCCTGATGAAACCCACAATTATTATTATATGGAATATAATTATAATGTCACTCGGGTGGTTGTTTTTACTTTTATATATATAAGAAGATGTTTACTACTGATGGGGGCAGATATGATTGGAGACCTTGAATAAACTGTTGCATCAGCAAGCTATGTTACCCCATTATGGATGTTGGTTCTAACAATCCAGTGGAAAGACTTCAAGAAGATATTATATGGACTATAAATTTAAAGTTATTGTCTTTTCTTTTTTTATTTAGATATAATGGAATATATATATATATATATTTTTAAGTAGTGTGGGCAGTGAATTAAAGATATCAAGAATTGTTGTGTATGGTAAATTTGTAAGACAGTGGGTGAATAAGCTAGCTACAGATTGATTAGTTTAAGAAAAGGGATTTTTAAGTGATACATTTAGGGGAGTGGAGGAAATGGATAGAGTGGAATAAATGTTAAATTAGATTTTATGGTGAGCCCGCTTTGAAATGTTATTAAAGTAGGACTTATCGTATAGTTTTAAAGTGGAAGGTGGTTTTGAATTGTTGCAATAATGTATAGATATAAAACACTATTATGCTAAATTAGAAGTTATTTTATAATAGTTATAGTATAATGTGTTTGTTTTTTGTTTTGTTTTTTTCTCTTCTTCTTTTCTGAGATGTATGGATAAAGGGGGATTTATAATACTTTTAGTAAGTAAAGGTCAGTATTTTGAGGAGGGAGCAAGTAATCTGTTATGAATTAGGGTTTTTTTTTTGTTACGAAGAAGTCACAGGGGGGGAAGGGTGGGGAGGGGGGGTTAGGGAGGGGGGGGGAGGGGGGGGGAAAAAGGGGGAAAAATTTGTATTTGAAAACTTTTTCAATAAAAAAAAAAAAAAAAAAAAAAAAAAAAAAGAAAAAGATAGCAATACTTGCATATGAAATGACAAGGATTAGAAGAACAATTTGACCAATTTTATCAATGAAGGTAAATTATAGACAACAAAATTGATTTATAGTATGAAACTGGGATGAAGTTAACCAATGGTTTCAATAATGTTAAAATTAATATTGCTGTAGAAATATTTTGAGGTAGTGTAGCCCTGAGTCCAATGTGACTAGACTTGACTGGACTAAGAGTATTTTTCAGTGAAGTTTCAACTTTAAAAAAAAACACTGTAACTATTAGTTTCCATTTCTTTATTGTTTGAAATTATTTTCAAGCTTTTCGTTTTCACTGTTGTAGTAAACATAGTATGTCATATCATTTTTTTCATCAATGTCTTATCACTTCCTGCTTCATCTTAAATTAAACTGCAAACTGTACTGTATGATTCTCTTACAGGCAAGCTTTTAAAATCCAAACTTAGGCAAGTTTCTCTCCATAAGAGCTTTGTTCATAATGCTTTGGAATATTTTACTTCCATATGTTAAATTTTTGAAATGTCTACAATATATCACTTCTTCTAGTTTAAGTTTAGAGTGGGGAGATGGTATATCTTAGTAATAAAGCAGACGGATTATAAGCAAAGTTTCCAGGTAAGGCTGAGAAAATATATTGTGCAAAACTCTAGAGAGCTATTGCCAGTAATTGCCGACTATGCTGTAGATGGAAAAATGGACTGATTCAGGCTGAGCAGGTTCTTTTCCTATAATCTGCTGCTCTGTCAGGTTAGATAGGGTGTGTACAATCCAGATCCTTTCCCTTAAATGGTGCCATCCAATGAGGCTTGGAAGATGCCTTCAAGTAAAGTCCATTACAGATGTGCCCAACTACTGAAAGAAAATAGAAATTAGAGAGGGCTAGACAAGGCTTCGTGAGACAATGCAGGTAGAAATAATGTGTGCAAACATTGTGCCTTCTTCATGGAATTTTCCTCCGTGGTCTTAACATCTAAACAGTTAGTTGATTTCCTTTGTGTTATTAAATCATTAATATACATATCAGTAAATAAATCATAGATGAATGGAAGTTTACCATAACGTAATTTCAAATATCTGACAAATTATTTTATAAGAACAGTGCAGCAATTTAGAACGTTTATTTCTTTTCTATGATTTTCTCTGGAAGATAAAACTTATAAATAACCAAGGACTATGTACAAACAATTCCAAATCAACCTCAGGTATTGTTTTAGTTTCAACAAATTGGGTTCAACCAACTGGATAAAATTATATTCTTTTGATTTATTTAAAATTCTTTAACTTTTAATAACAAAACAACTGGTTTATGAGTGTATAGATCTAAGAAAGATATTACCATCCTACAGATTCAGGTACTGGTGAAAGTTAGATGCAAGGATTAAACATAATTTATTCAATGGCAGAAGGACATTTAATCTTTCCCCCTTAGATTGTTAAAGAAGCTCCTATTTCACTGGAACAAAAATCCATCAAAAGACATCATTCATAGGGGTCTGAGAATTCCTGTAGTTAAAGATATTTCATTAATATCAGTCTTTCCTTTCTTTTTCTGTTACAGTTATACAAGCAGAGTGGTTACAAATGGATTGAAAGCCCAAATGAATAATCCAGAGATGATAGTCAGAGGGTTGGATCCACAGATAGGTCATTTAATTGACAAGTTGAAACATTTTAATCAGGTAAGTATTTATGTTTGGAGAACTGAAAAGGCTTTTGTAAAAACGTTTCTCATGTGCCTTCTCTACTGACCCTTCTTGCCCTCCTCTTCATTCTTTCCACACATGTGCACCGTGGGGGAAAACATCTCACTCCATACTTTACAGGGAGATGAGTATTCTAGAAACATGAAAAACAAACAAACAAACATCTTCATTGAGGACCATTTATTATACTTGTGAAGGCTGGTCACATAACCCTTCACACAATTTTGAAGAATGCCTACATCAGTATTGATAAAGTAATAACAAAGATTTTGTCCTCCATATCATTTGAAGTGACCTCTTTTAGTGGAGAATAGCCAGAATATAGTTATATTTTGTATTCCATCCAATAGGAAATTTTGACCTGAACTGAATTGAATTGAACTGAACTGATCTAAAACACACATTGTGAGATAATGAAGGTTATCCACATTGACCTTTCAGCAATTTTTAAAAGAGGTACATTTAATTCAGAGTATGTCTACTGACCTGGCAAGATGACACGAAGTTGCAGTAAACTCCCATGATGGTCCAGGTATCTCAAATTCCAATAGTTCTGTATTCATAATATAGAGAATTCTATAGAGTTAGACTCTGTTTACGAAGGCACAGTGCAGTAAGATTTCAAAATATCCTTCACTAACCATATGGGGTACAATTAAAATAGCTTTTAAAGTTTTCCTGAAAGTATCTTTTTCTGAACAAAAGATGATCTGCCAGTAGGCATGTCAGAATCATCATGAACTTGTGCTGTCAAGTTATTCACTTGAGCTCTGAGAGCTGTGTGCAGCCATCTGCTGAGAACTTTGATCTGTCCCTTGATACTGAATATATTAAAGTTTGTATTATTATGACATTGCACTAATGTGTAGACACTGTCAGTCCAAATTAGCTAGAACAACCTACCTTATTTAACCAAAATTGCTTTTCATTAATGTAAGCATATTTTCTTGTCCAACTTGAGAAAGTGTTGTTATGGGTTGGTAATGACAGAGTAGCATCTCTCCCCAGTTGTTCTCCCTTAGAAAGTAGGCAATTTTTGACAGTTGCTACTAGTGGTAATGTTGATTGTGCTGATTCATGTAAAAAGAGAGAGAGAGAAAGTGTGTCTCCCACAGTTCACAGTTTTTATTCTGGGACTTGAGGTTAGGAGTCTTTTATGCTGACAAAACCAAATCTCCAATCTGATGCCACCTTGCAAATATTGTTTATATTGTTTAATCAAAATAAATGTGTGATATGGCAAGAAGCCCTGCCATACACACACACACACACACACACACACACACACACACACACTTAGGTGATAGATGATGAGAAATGAGATTTTGAAGAAATACCCAGGAACCCCAAACTCTTCCTGCACTTCATAAATTAGAATGTTACTTTCTACAACCATGGAACTATGATTATATGCCACAATCATTGTGAAAGAAGATTTCTTATTCAATTTCATACATGGAACGGAAGAGGATATTCTCTTATTTTACAACTCAGACAACAAAATGTCTTGGACTAGCCTTGCAGGAAGAAAACATTAAGTATTCCATTAGGCTCAGCCTGCTGGGTGCCATCTGTAGCTTTTCAGATCCTGGCCTTCAGCACTAGAACATAACCTGTACTTGAAAAGTAGTAATTCCATGAATGGTATAACATTACATTCTGTCTTCAATTACTTCTCCATCAAATAAAGGTTTATTCTGTGACTTTCTATTGACCTTTAAGAGAAAACATTTCTTAAATGATGTTTTTCCCCCTAACAAATACAGCTCTGTAAAATGTGCTTGATTGCATGAATTAAAGAAAATACTGATTATTGCCTTAAGAAGCTTTATTGTTAAGCAGTACTAATTACTGCCATGATTTTAGTGAGCTTTATCACAGATAAAATAATCAAAGAAGATTCTACTGTTTAAAATATGTAATAGTTTATGTAGATATTTATCTTAGAGTTGATTAATTAATGAATAAAAGCTGACACTCAAAAGATAAGTAAGGTTGCAATTCTATATGCATGTTTGTTAAATTTAATTGGGCTCATTAATAGCCCAATAGATACGTTCAGGAATTTTAGTATAAATCATAATATTTCAGTATTATCCTATAATGGATAATACCCCAGTATTATCATGAATACCTCTTGTACATATATCCCCTTTATATTTAATAGTTTATGAAAAACTATCTTGAATATCCTTCCTTTTATTCTTTTTTAAATCTTGAGTATGGCAGCAATTTACAAACTAAACACTTTCTACTTTAGAGAAAAAATCCTGTCATCTACTTACTAGCTCTTCTGAAGTAAGTCATACTTATTTTCTACAGGAAAATGACAATACAGGAAGGACATGAATGTTGCAAGGGAGAATTGGAGAGGGTGCTTCCCTCACAGCTTGATGAATGGAAACTGCCAAGAAAACCCCATAGACATATCCAGTAAATCACTAGGAGTAGAGTTGAAATCAAAGGGTGTTCTACCTTTTAATAAGTTAAAAAGTAAAGGAGTCCCTGCAGATTTTATTCTGCTAGGCATTGCCAACTATAGGGGGCAGTGCTCATGTCTGTTTCAAGGCCATTGAGCCAGCACTGTCCAAAGACATTTCCATGATCGTATGGCCAGCATGATGTCATGGAGCACTGTTACCTTCCCATCAAAGTGGTACCTATTTATGTAATCATATTTGCATGCTTCTAAACTGCTAGATTGGCAGGAGCTGGGGTAAGGTTGGGAGAGTTCCAGAGGTGGTATTCAGCAGATTCTGACCAGTTCTGGTCAGATATGTAGTTAATACATGTTATTATTTATAGTGGCTGAAATAATTTTAATTATCTCCATGTTGACAATAAATTTAAATTATTTAAAATTATGCTGTCTTTAACATGAAAACTAAAATACATGTACTTCCCAGCTCCACATCCCAGGGAATTTTTTTTTTTTATGAATTTTGTGTTGACCCATGTTGTGGTCAGTTAAAGAATTGTTTAATGATAAATATACAATTCAACTGTATTTTTTACTATCAAAAATACTAAACATAATCCTGAGTTCTCTTAC
Source organism: Pituophis catenifer annectens (assembly GCF_029215685.1). NCBI lineage: Eukaryota > Metazoa > Chordata > Lepidosauria > Squamata > Colubridae > Pituophis > Pituophis catenifer. The sequence goes on from NW_027256886.1 coordinate 34,712,157, forward strand.
TTATACCCGATAAATGTGTGGTCTTAAGTCTTTGTCCTGCTTTAAAATATAGTTCAATTCAACATTATTAGAACATCCCTGCTGAATTTAGCCTAGGGGGAGAAAAATCCACAAATACCATTTGATTCTCTCCAATGTGAGATTTCAGCATCCTATTTCTAGGTCTAAAAATTAGTAAAATTGGGTTAGCTAGGAAAATGTGTTTATGCTGCTTAGATCTTCAAATCAACCTCAGGCCCCAAAGTAACTTGAAAAGCCACCAGCATTTCAAAGTATTGTGAATGAATGTTAGACATGGAGTGATCTTAGATGTGAGATTTCATAGACTGGAGCAGAAGTTTGCGGTTGCATCTGATTCAGAAAAGTGGTTATTCCTCCCCCCCCACCCCGTCATTTTAGCACTATAGAAACAGTTAGTAATTTTATCTTTCATTGTATTGGTCCTTGATATTAAGCTGCAAATTGGATAGGTTGCATTAAAATGTAACCGAGCATCTTCTTTTCATCCCTATTTATGGGATGATACAGAAACTGCCATAGTTGAAAAATGATAAAATCATATTTTTCCATAGAGCCCTGCTTTGTCCTTTCTGATAACTGGTTTCTTGGAATTTTAACTACAGGGATATCATGGACTAGAGAAGATGGTAGAATACAAATAATTGAACTTTACCACTTCAAAGCTTTTATTTATTGAGATTTAACTAGATATAGCACCTTGTTGGTAGTTAGATTGAAACTTGTTGGTAGATAGATTGTTTAACTTGTTGGTAGATAGATTGAAATATCATTTATTCCGGAAACAATGATTCAGTTGTTTGGGAGATTTTAGATGAATAGACATACTCAAAGCCCCCAAATTTGTCTTAAGTCAAGTAAGAAAATCAAGGTGGAGATATTGTTTTTCTGCATAAGTAGTATTTCTGGAATCTTTGCAATTTTTTAATCTAACATCTGGTATGAAAAGTGTTTACTGCCTTCTAGTGCTGCCAGTGGATTTCTGATGTAATTCAAACTACAAATATTCTGTTTGTTTTGTAAAAAACAGCAACTTTAGCTATAATTAAACTAAAGATTACTAACAAGCTTAACAGAGTTAAAAACAGAAGATTGTACCCGAGCTACAGATTCTGTAAAATGTCTCATTTAAGCACAAATATATTTTAACAGAAAAAAAGGATATTTATATAAATTCTCCCTATCTTATTGTTATGTGCTAGCAAATATATAATTCTAAGAAATTACTTATTATTCATGTGCTGTTTCTCTGGTATACAGGTATCATTCCTCTTGCAAACTGTTTCAAGAATTATTTGCCCAGATAACCTATTAAGTACATTTTGTGTGGGCTTTTCTGTGTTCATTAGGAAAAATTAATCATAAGTCAGAGCACTACACTGAATTATGGTGACAGAATCAAATAGAAACATATATACTGAATGCACGATATAGGAATAATTAAAATGAAAAAAATATTTCATTTTTTCATGTAAAAGGCATATTTTATATGAAATATATAAACCAGTTTAAGGGAACTCTCAGAGTTTTATATATTCCATTTTATTCCATTTATTTTTTATTGTCTGCTGGAAATTTGGGTTTGTAGTTGCATATAACTTTTTGCAAATGCTCCCAGCATTAGACACTCTGCATATATTGTTTAGGCAAATATCTGTTCTTTTTCATTCATTTTCACAGAAAGAAAATGTTTTCTTGTGTCAATATTTCAATTGTGAGCAGTAATATAAGCAGAATCTACAGTATATTTCTACCTATGTATGTGGAAATATCCATTTTACCTTATCATCCAACTCTGCACCTATAGAACTCCATGACAGGTTTTCTTATGAGACATCCTTGGTGCTCTTTGGGCTTGCTTTCTTGCAGATGTTTCATTACCCCAACTAGGTAACATTATCAGTGCTAGACTAGTACCAGTAATACTCAGGACTAGCACTGTTTGAGTAATTAAACATCTGCAAGAAAACAAGCAAGCTCAGAGAGCACCAAGGACCCCTCATTTCAACCCTGAGTTACAAATATTCTCCATTATAGGTTTTCTTATATTTTTAATTACAAAATTAATCTAGACAACTGAAACAGTTAGGAGGTAATACAGTCTCAAAGTTCTGGCAAGTTAAATTCAGAAATTAGAAGCTTTGTCCAAAGCAAAAGACTGAGATTGGAGGGGCATAAGAGTGACGCCTCAAGGATTGAACAGACTTCTCCAGCACTGCATGTCAGGAAATGTATGTCTCCCTAGTTCAATGACGGTTGCAAAAGCGTTCCATTTATATTCCTGCAAGTGTAACATTCTGGCTAGGGGGCACTCAAACAACAGAGCACAGAACAGAAGTCGGATCAACCAATCACACATGCGCAGTTGGCAATTGGGAAGGAGGCACATTGGCCTGTGTGCAAACTACGCTTACTCATCAATCCCTTTGTAGTGTAGGTATGCGGTGATGCCTATGTACAGTTGCAGGCAACTCTAAATCAGTGTTCAAAGAACATTTGGAGGAGAATCAAGTGCTATATCCTCAGCAGTCCATATATCTGTTTTAATATTGCTATGACTATCGGGAGATGAACAGGTACCCCATATAAGCATGTGGGAAGTTAACAGTGTTCCATTTTTTGCCATACACTCTTTGCTTAGAATAATGTCATGACAACCATATGACTATGGAAATGTCTTTGGACAACACTGGCTCTTTGGCTTAAGAAACAAAAATGAGCACCACCCCCTAAAATCGGTCATTAACCCTAGTGGGGTTAAATCCATGGGGGCACCTTTATCAGCAGATGATTAGCTGGAATAAGCATGTATTTGTGCATTGCTATCAGTACTTGTGGAATTTTATGGTACCTAACACTTAAGGGTAGAGTCTTGATTTCATACAGGACATTTTCTAATGATAGAGGGGTAATTATTTTAATTATTTATTAAATAACTAAGCCACCCATTTCACTATCATATTAATAGTTTGAGCTAGGGCTTTGTAGAACATGCTTTGTAAAACTCTTTATTTCTATTAGAAAAAGCTTTGGGCAGCCCGACAAGGTATGGTCACTAGATCTCCTGAAGATATTCAAGGTAATCTATGTGTATAGACATTCCAAGGAGATTTGGTAGTTAACAGCTTATAGTATAAAGACCCAAGCAAAATACAAAATGGACACATATGTATAGACAGTTGCCTCATGTTGAGAATGAGGCACCCATCTTAGTTCTTTCTCCATAGGTGGCATGGATAAAACTGCATTTTTCAGATGGATTAGATTAGATTTAAACGTTAAAACTTGAGTATGGATATAAGGCTTTAGAATTTAGAAAATAGAATCAAGACTTGCTGATTGCTTTTCTCAGAATTATTTTTTATTTGCTTGGACTATTAATGATTTTTGTTAATTTGTTAATACTAAAGGCATTCTAAATCTTTTACTGATGTCCAAAAAATGTTGTCTTCTGTTTATCATACTTAGGAAAAAAGTATGCTATCAACTACTCCAGATACTGAAGCAAGAGAAAATGAACCCAATAAATCCTATGGTGAAACTTCTAATACGAAATGATTATTTGCTTTGTGATTTATCCACAGAATACTCAGATCCTCAGAAATCACTCCAGGCAGATTCTAAAAGGATGTGTATTATTAGACCTATAACCCGAGAGTCAGCATGTATTATTCAGATAATTTGCAAGTGCTACCTAAGGAGATGAAATCTTAATCTAGCTATATTTGTATTCAGCCCTATCTCTATTGTGACTGTTTGGCATAAAATTGACCAAAATGTTTTACTCACTCAGCATCCTTGAAGAATTATTCTAAATTACAATTGAACTATACAAAGAGACTGAAAGCTGTAAAACAATGTGGTATTTTATTTATGCATAAAATAAATCATGAACAGGGAAGTAGGATAAAATAGGAATATCTATGGGGTAAGTGCAGAATTATTTCTATGCAGTTATTTCTATGCAAAGAAATAACAGACAAACTTCTTATGTAGCGCATAATTTCTAAAGAAGAAATCAGACAGCTAAGAGCATCACAGGAATTAACTTCTTCTACCAAAGGACTATAAATATTATTTTTAATAGTCAGAGCCATTTGCTTTGCATATAGCTTTGTATACTTTTGAAATCAGAGGTGCCCATCTCCATTATATGGAGTCCTATGGTCCTATGCTGATCAAACAGGGATGACAATATTATGAGTGGCAAGATTAAGGTTGAGGTGATTATTTGCCCATTTGACACTTGGATTTATATCAAGGGTGAAATGCTCCCGGTTCAGACCGGATCGTCTGATCCAGTAGCGATGGCGGCAGGTGGTTCGGAGAACCGGTAGCAAAAATCCCTGCCTCCCCCCATGCCCAGCTGAGTCGCGCCATCATTTTTTTTCTTTAAAAGCATTTTTTCTACAACATCTTTGGCCGAAAAAATGCTTTTAAAAGTAAAAGAAAAGCCTCTGATGATTGCGCGGCTCAGCTGGGATCATCAGAAGCTTTTAAAAGCATTTTTTCTACAACCTCTTCGGCTGAAGAGGTTGTAGGAAAAAAAATGCCTTTAAAAGCCTCTGGCGATCGCAGCTGAATTGCCTGATCATCAGAGGCTTCTAAAAGCCTTGTATAGGTTTTTCTACAACCTCTTAAGGTTGTAGAAAAAATGCTTTTAAAAGTAAAAAAAAAAAGTTGGCCACGCCCATTCAGTCACATTACCCCCACCACCACCAAGCCACGGTCACAGAACCGGTAGTAACAAATTTTAGATTTCATCCCTGATTTATATCAATATTTTATCCTCAGAAATCTAACCTTTTGCAAACTGGTACATTCAGATTCCCTGGGAGTGTGAATCCTTTCATTCTTTTGTAGTCTCAATATATCTGCTCGACACTAACAAATTAAAGTCTACTATTTGTGTTGCTTGCTTGTTGTCGTTTCCTCTCCCATGCCAAATATTTACCAAACATTCTCCACCGATCCAATATAACAGCCTTCATTATTTTGCCATATTTGTTGTTAGAATGAAAATTCAATAGCATTCCTGCATGATAAAATCTTTGTCTGACATAATTCTGCATACCAATCAAATTTGGCTAAATGAACATCTACCATGAAGAGAGCAAGCAGTGGAGAATGTGAACATTTCTTTTCATTGTAATTAGCACATTTTTTTTCGTATTTCATTGTTATCACACATACCTCAAATTCCTAATGGTGGGGTTGTTGCAAATATTCTCCATTTTAGTTTAATTATAGGCATGATTCAAGATAAGGTATTTAAAATGTTATATTTCCTGCATAATTACTTTTTATACAGTTAGCTGTTTAATTGCTCATAGCATACCATCAGCATATGGTATAAGACAGCTGTCTAGAAATGTAGGAGAGATCAACTGTATATGTTTTGATAAATCTCGTGCACTGTTTTCTTTTTAAATATTGGCTCTATCGTTAATAGTGTGCCATATCACCTTTAATAGCAGAAGTGTTGTGTGTTCATTTGATAATTCCATAAAATGTTGTAAAGGACAACATTTTGTCCTTGCAGAGAATCCTATCCTCTGATATATGTTGCATTGAAAATGAACCAAGGGTCAAGAATCCCATTGCCCCGCACATGTTCAAAATAAATAGAAGTCCTTGTCCATAAACAGAAAAGGAAAATAATGACAAAGATTTAAATAAAAATGTAAACATGACATTACAAAAGCAAAGGTGCTAGAGAGGGCTTCCTGGATTTAAGCCTACCAATTGATAGATGAGGAAAATCAGCGTACGCAGGAAAAAGCGGGTTTCTCATAATTTTATTCTACTCCTTTACTAAGGCTTCCTACCTTCATAGAGCTGATGGTGCAATGTGGCTTAAGACGGGGAGCCAGCAAGTAGGAGTAGATTTTATGCAACCGCTTATGATCCTCATTGTATCATTTAGTCTAGCATCGATCTTGCCAGTATGGCAGCTATTAAGCCAAACAGAGGCACAGTATTCAGCTGTGGAGTAGACCAACCTAGTGCTGATTTTCTGAGAGTAGAGGCTGAGGCTCCCCATCTTGATCCTCTTAGTTTCTGGAGTAAATTGTCCCTGGTATTGATTTTAGCGGACATGTACTCTAAGTGTTTATTATAAGAGAGAGTCCGATCCAAAGTTACTCCAAGGTATTTGGGGTAGGTTGTTATTCAGGTAGGCCTTCAGAGTGGCATTGGCAACTTTGTTGTTGAGATGGAAACATGTGATCACCGTTTTTTTATCTCTAATTCTGTGTAATGGAATCTGTAGATGACCTTGAGGAATTAAGGAAGGAATGCTGCCTAGGAAACTAGAGAGGTAGAAGCCCCCAGTAGCTTAATGATCATAGAAAGGTATTTAGGGAGGATCTGCCCTAATAGATAAAGCAGTTAAAAGTTGTGATTGCAAATTTTATCACTGCTAGCATGCTAAGAAAATGTGGGTACCTACAATGCATTGAACTACAAAATACCAAATGATATTTTGGCCTATATCTGAACCTAGGTTTAAACTGCTGCTTCCAGAATAGGACCATAAAATGTATATAATGGAACAAAAACCCCATTGTTAAATGATTCTACAAGCAAAAACTAAATGCCGACCTATCACTCTACTAAAAGAATCCAAACCAAAAATTTACTTTCTGTGACTGATACAAAGATAATAATTGAAAAGATGGATATCCTTGTAGTGAAAATTATTATAAGATAAGATAGATGAGTAAAAAGGTAGATAAGAGAGAATACTAGCAACTTATCAGACAAGACATAGATTTAATTTTTACTTATAAAGAGTTCCATATCTTCTTGATATAATAGAATGTGTAAATATGAGTCAGTTTTGTATAATGGTTAGAGCACCAGACTATAGACTGCGAAACTCTGAATTCTAAAGCTGCCTTAGACAGAAACCATCTGGATGACCAAATATATTTGGGCTAGTCAACTCTCTCAGCCAAACCACTTCTGAAATCTTGCCATGAAAACTGCAAGGACTTGTCCATATTGGACACCAGGAATTAACACTGACTGAGTGGGTATCTGCATGTGTTTCACTCTGTGTGAGACATGTGAAATTAAACTAGATATGAAAGCCAATGGGTAAATTTACATCCATCTATCATGTAAATCACCTAGACAAGGTACTCTTTAAAATGGTTTGGTACTGCCATCTATATTTAATGCTCTTCTCATTAAATGATGGCTCATGTGGGAGCAGGTATTATGTTTCCCAAAGTTGCTGGATTGTATTATAGGAAATTATAATGATTGGGGGGGGGGGGGGGGCTTACTAGACAACTGTGTGTTGACAATGCCCCCAAACCTCAAGACATTCCCATTAATAGGTAGATTTGTATAACACATTATTAAATACATTAAAAAGTGCAGATATTTACTTCTAGCCAGAGGATTGGGCAAGCTGTTAAAGAAAAAGCAAGACAAACAATTTTACACTCGCTATCCAAATGCCTCAATCTTTTGTCTAGGAGGCTGGATTGCTAGTGACATGGATTCGAACTGCTGTCACTAAATAGCAAGTCTATTTTTAAAAAGACCATGTTGACCCATGATCTGGTGTGGTTGGACAAGTAAAATCAGTGTGTACTATCAACATCTGGTGGTGATGTCTACCTTTCAATTATATCAACTCTTAGGCTTCAGTGGCTTGGGGAGCCTTGACTCCTGAAGTTGGAATAGAGAATGACAATGAACTTTTCCTGTGCAGAGATATTTTAAATAAGGCATTACCTCTAGCAGGCAACACCTGGAGATGTGGCTATCTTATCAAAAATTCTGACAGTTGACCCTTTGCTAAGAATGTTTTTTATAGTGAATATTATTTTGTTCATCTATTCTTCCAAGCAGATACAGTATTAAATCACAGAACTCATGTTGTCCTCTTTATCTTAATTGTTACAAGTATAGTATAGATAAAAAGTTCCAAAGTGATAGTGATTTAAAATACAGTGATGCAGCCTGCAAAGCCTGCTAGGTAACTCTAAGCACTCATTTACAATTTGGCTAAACTTTGCAACAGTTTATTAGAGCAGCTACCTTACATGAGTGGAAAGCAAAAGAGCCTTGCTCCTTGCCAATCTTCTGCCATTCCACTGCAGTGGAAGAGGCTGAAGAATTAAAGAAAGGAAGTTCTACCAGCTAGAAGGCTAAAACCAACCAGAAAAAGAGAATGTAGCCAGTATATTTTCTTTCTTTTCTCAAAGTTGAAAGGACAAAGGGAATTTAGATATAGATGTAGCAGCACTTAATTGAACTGGTATATTATGCTATGCACACATAACAAAGCAAACTTTGGTTGCTACTGGAAGCTTTACATTAATAGTAGAAAAATGCCTTAGAAATGCTTAGCCATTGTTTATGCTGTTTGTATCTCTGAAAGAGAACAATCCATTTTAAGTGGCCAGTCACTTCTAACTTCAATGTAAATTTATTGCTGTTATCAATCAAGTGGGAAAAGGCAGGCGGAGATAAGACTTCAGGCTTATTTAATTATAAGGAACTCTTTTAAGAGAATGTTGAACTAATTAAAAAATAAGTTGTTTTCCTGCACTACTGCATTAATACAAAGGAAAAACAACTCAAGATCCTGTAAACCTACAAAAGCCTGTGTGACATGGTTACATTGGACCTCTTGGTGGTATAAAAGTGTTGGGAATAAGTGGCACTTCCCTACTGTGGTTCAGCTTTTTCTGGTGGGAGGGGTGAAGTCATCCAGGTGATCTTCAGTATTTCGTTCACTGCTCCTTAATGTCTAGATGATATTATAAACTATTGAGAAGCTCTACTCAATTTTTATTAGGTTTTTAAATCTTGAATGGAGAACAAAGGCTGACATCAAACTTAAGTAATATAGAGCTACTGCTTATCCAGAAAGGTCTCTGTCAGGTCCATTTGTAATGGAAATAGTAGATTAAGAATTATCCTGAAGGATGCAGGTCCATGACTTGGGACAGTCATGCTGAATTCTAGATCTACTGCTAAATAGATGGAAGCTGTGGCCATGGGATGTTCACCCAGTTTTTGTTGGTCTATCAGTTCAAAGCCTACTTGCTGAAAGTGAAACCCACTCTTATTGCCTTGTGATTGGACTATAACCATTCAGTTTTCATTGAGCTGTTTTAGAATTTCAGTTGGAAACTTCAGTTGTAAAATGCAGAACCTTTCTTGAGCTGTGGTGGCACAGTGGTTAGAAGTAGCAGTATTGCAGGCTACTTCTACTGACTGCTGGTTGCCTGCAGTTTACAGTTCAAGTCTCACCAGTTTAAGGTTGACTCAGCCTTCCATCCTCCCAAGATTGGTAAAATGTGAATCCAGATTGAGGGCTGTAAAGCACTTTGAAACTGTATATAAGTCTAATTGCTATTGCTATCGTTTACTTATTGGTGAATGAAAAATGCTGCAGCCATGTGACATCTCTGTTGTGACTCCTGAATTGGCTGCTAATATGTTTCCAGATGTGATTCAAAATGATAGTTTAAACCTTAAATCTATGATTTAGCTCCTAAGTATCACCAGAATGTCAGGTGAATTTTATCAATCCTCTCTTCATTTTCCAGCAGAAGTTCTGTTCTGTTTTGTTCTGTTCTGTTCTGTTCCGTTCCATTCCATAGCCCAGTGTTTTTCAACCTCTGACACTTTAAGATGTGTTCATTGTCTCTCAATTTCAAAATATCAGATGGTAGGTTTCATGGACAGCTTCCGTTTTATGGAAAAGATTCCACATTGATATCAGGTTAATACTTAATCTGATAAATTTTCTGTAAATAGATGAAAACTGAGATTTTCCAGAGAATGTTTGTTGGATGGGGCTTATTTATTTTCCTATAAATAAATTTATTGTAATATTTGTTTGGTCTTTATATTATGTTATTTTTACTGAAGTTAGCATAACTTTCAGAAATGTATGTGAGTTACATGATCTAGTAATATAATAACCAATTAAGCAATTGTGCTCATTTTAGATAATGACACCGTAGAAATAAGCTGTTGAGCAAAGGTGAATGAAAGGACTACAGATGCATCTTCTATAGTTAGAAAACAACTCTGCTTTTAAACAAAAAAGAATTTAACAACAATTAAATTTCATGAATGTGGAGCATGCTACTATAAAATAACATTCAATTTTAGCCTAATACCTTGTTGCTTAATTTGTTTCCTCTTGTATACTGTAACATTCAAAAAGACATATTTATGAGAATGATCTGGCAGACAGGCTAAATAATAATTGAATTATATAAAGAAACACGATTTGCACTTCATTGCAGTACAGTATTGGATACAGCATTTATGCAAGATAACCTAATAAAAAGAAATAAAAAGAAATGATAAATGGTACCAACTTTGGTCTTATCACTGCTGGAATTCCTCCTGAATGAAGTGCTAAACGTGGTGTCTGGTAACCTTTAGGGCTGGAATTTCTCTTTGAAAATGTGATAAAAATCGCTCGTTTATAGCAAGGGATTGAATCTCTTTACTAATATAAAACCATCAGTAGAGCTACCTGTAGTAATAAGCCACTTTTCAGATATCAATTGCCATAAATGTTGCCTGCAAGGCACTGCGGTAATAATTCCTTCTTTGAAACTGGTTGTTATAGGAAGACAAGAACTGTGATTGAGCAGATAAAATACTATATTGCAATAATACTCCAACTTAGTTACAAAGCAGAATAGGTTGAACAAAGGCAAATACTCTTATTCTATAATAAGCTGCTCAGAAATATCCTGCACGGCATAGCCATCATCTGTCTGTCTGTCTGTCTGTCTGTCTGTCTGCCTGCCTGCCTGTCTCTATCTATCTATCTATCTATCTATCTATCTATCTATCTATCTATCTATCCATCCATCCATCCATCCATCTATCCATTTCCATCTATCCATTTCCATCTATCCGTCCATCCATCTGTCCATCCGTCCATCTGTCTGTCCGTCTGTCCATCCGTCTGTCTCTCTGTCTGTCTATCTATATCATCTGTCTGTGTGTCTAGCTATCTTCCAAACACTTTAATTCAATGATCGTGCCTGATCATTGTATTTTGGGAGAGGAAGTTTCTTCTTCCACTTTCTTTATAGTAAAAAAAATCTCCTGATGAAGCAGGGTTTATTTTTGCTAACTCATTTTGCTATTCCTTCAACAAGGTGTCCATGGTTTTTTAAAAAAATTGATTACCACTTCCATCAATTTGTTCAGAACTGACATTAAGTTAACTGGCCTAAGATTTTTCCAGATCTTTTCTAGATCTTGGCTATAAAGCACTTGGACTCTTTATATTAGGAATCTGTATTTGTAATATTCAAGTAGAAACAAAGATATAAACCTCATTGGTGGCATCATCTTCTTTCAGTCTTAAGAAATCTTTAAAACATGGAAATCTGATATAATATTAAAATGGATATAATTACAATATAATATAATTGCAAATATAATTGCAAATTTTGTATTTAATTATAACCATAGTCACCTCTGGAGAAGAAAAGTGGCTCATAAATCTAATAAAATAAATAAAAATAAATAAAACTTGTATAATCAATTTATTTTTAAATGACATTTGCTTTAGAAATGATAGGCTCTTATTTAGTTCTGTAGATTCTCATTAATTTTATAGCACAGTCTTAATTTGGAAGGCCAAGATCAGAACTGTAATATATCAATTTATTGCAAGCTTTAACTAAGTTACTATAGTTTTTATATATGGTTTCTTTCATTCACTGTCCACAGGGTTTCTGGGGAATATAAGTTATGAACTCAAGAGTGACATTTATAGTTGATGCCATAGTCAACATTAAATTAATCTTGCAATATTCATTTTATTGCTGAACATTAAATTGTAAACTGTAACTGTTTAACTGAGAACTGAATCACAGAGATGACAACTGTCTTACATATAATATATATGGACGCAATTAGTCAGAATTAACTCTTCTATTTCCAATTGACTTGTCCTTAAATAACTTTGGATTAAATTTGTAAGAACAATTTAACAATATATTTCAAAATAGAGCACTGAAAGATCAAAATTAATATAGTCTAAAGGTGATCTGATAGCACAGATAAAATAACATGATCTTAATCAATAAAATATATGATTGTCATATCTTCATTGCATTACATATTAAGATTTAACAAGAAGACATAGAAGTCTATAGTGATGTACTGTTGATGTTGAATACATGCCGTAATTTCAAATAATTTGATTTTAAAGTTATAGGATAGAAACAGAATAGCTAACATTTAAAATAATATCCAAGAGAATTATGGTTACTGAAATTTACTTCACTAGCATAGGAAGTTTAAAAAGTTTGCATCAAAATGCTTTTCGTTAGTCAGACTTGAATAAGGCTTAATTTTGTTTGAGTAGTAGAATGTCAGTTACTGGTTTCCATGAAATACAGGATTACAAAAATGGATTGGAACATGTGATGCCTTCCATCCATTAGTTGCATGAACAGAAGGAAGCTAGTTTGACCAGTCTTTCCTTTCCCTTTTCTCATCTTTAGATGTTCTTCCAAATTGTTTTTAAAGTTTGGAAGCTTCTGAACTGAGAAGGGTGTTAAGCTGTAGCCAGTAGAAGGGTGAAGTGGATATCATTAGAAATGAAATAAGGTGATTATCATCAGCAGATTCTTCATTGCAGAAAGCTCCCTTTACCTAATATAAGATGATTCTCTCTTTTTGCTATATTCCCTATGACTCTTCAGAAAATGCTTATTCTCTGCAAAGGATTTTCAAGGAATATTTGCCTTTCCTAGTCTTTCCTATGCCCATTAAGGACAGGCTAAATGATTTAGACATCATTAAATGTTTAATTTATAAATATATGTACCACCTATTCTAATTGTTCTGGGCAGCTTACAAGAATACTTATATAACATAACGTTCTAAGTATGGGTCTTGCTGCAAAAAAAAAAAAATCCCATTTGGAAAATCATATATAGACATCTACTGAGCTGCTTTCCATTCTTTCAAATCCTTTAGAGCCTTTTCTCAGATTTTGTAATTTAGAAATTTTATTCTCAATGATCTATTCATTCCTCATAGCCTTTGTTTCTCATTCACTTGCCCCATTATCAGTTTTAGATATTCTCTCTTATGTCTTTACGTCTTAAAAAGGTTTTGTGTAAGATGATGGTACTGTCTCAATTACAACAATAATTATAACAATAACAAAATGACAGAAACCCATGTGTTCTTCCTCCTTTCTTGGAGGAAACTTAAGTAACAAATGTGGCTCTTTTTTCCATTCAGTTCAAGAATTTAGTTTTTCCTTGAAAAGCAATGCTTTCTTTTTCTTTTAGAAATTAATGGATTGTCAATCATTCATCATGGTTTGTGTATATGGACTGAAAAGGATATTATTTGTCTAGGAATGGCTTTCTACTTCCTCATCTTTGGTTTGATTTTTCCTGTAAATTATTTTGTGTCTACTACTAACCTTACATAGTCATTTTTTTTTCTATTTAACCATGAGTAAATTAATGTCAGGGACAACAACTAGGCCCACACATGTGGAGTGTAAGCCAGCTACTTTATTGATTAATGCCTATTTCACAGCAATCTTCTCAGAGTGGCAATTTGTCCTTGGGAAACAGTAGATAAAGTTCAACAGCTTTCAAGGGAGCTCAGACCTTATCCAGTTGTGTGTACATAATGATTCCAGGATGATCCCCTGCTTCCTGACTGAGACACTGTCTCTGACAATTAGGAAGTAATTTAAACACTTGAAGAAATGAAATTCTTGTTACGCACCTATTTCAAAGAATTTTCACTAATATTTTCCCTTTGAATTTGCTTTTGATAAAATTTTAATGAAACCTCTAAACCTCTATAGATGAGAGAGGTGATTTCTCTCTCTACTCACTCCCAAACAATCTAATCCTAATCTCTGTCTCTCTCTCTTCATTTCTGTCTATCTGTCTGTCTCTTATTTATCAAATTTCTACATTGCCCCATCTCACTTGAAAAATATACCATGATGTAAAAAACACAGTTAAAAAAAATTTAAAAGCATAATTAAGTACAAAGTTAAAAATTAAGTCATTAAAAGTTAAAGAGGTGGGAGAGATTAGTCTCAACCATCGCCAGAGTTGCATATAATTCTTAGATCTTCATGCCAATTGGCTGAGCCAGGTCTTGGCACTCTTCTGGGAGGCCTGAAGGTAAGATTTTCCAAAGGCAGGGACAACAGCAGACAAGGGGGTGGGTTCTAAATTTTTTTACTACCGGTTCTGTGGGCGTGGCTTATTTTGTAGGTGTGGCTTGGAGATCATGTGACTGGGTGGGCATGGCTAGCTGTCAGAGTCATTTCTGGAAGGTCTTCGCACTTACGACCAGTCCTTGCACTTATGACCCGACTCATTTGTTTGCTTTTAACACTGATCAGCTGTAGGACGGCCCTTTTAAGCCCCCCAGCAAGAGTTTAAACAGTTTTTTTCTCTCTGGTCATCAGCTGGGACTCAGGAGGCAGCAATAGATTGGGGGTGGGACCAAATAAAAGGTAAGAATAACATTGGGGGTGGGGGAGTGGGAGGGCAGGGGGGGAGAATCGGTTCGGTGACGTCATATTGTCACCGCTACCAGCTCGGCTGAACCGGACCGAACTGGGAGGAACCCACCACTGCTCTGCTCCTAGATCCCACCAGTTGAAATTCTTTAACTAACAGGATCCACAACATACCCTGTCTGACTGGGTGGGATATATAAATATAGTTAGGGAAAGAGTTCCTCAGGTAATCTCAGGTATATTTCTTAGATATACCTGATGTGCATGCATGCATGCATGTCGGTTTATTAGTGAGAAAAAGATCTGTAATGAACAAATTGTTTATTTTAGTAGGCAAGGTTTGAGAAAGATTATCTTATTGTTTTTTTCTCTTACATTTTAAATCTCCAACATAGAAATGATAATTGTGTGAGAGCAAGTATCACTTTGGAAATTGGTACATTTATTGTTGCTTTTATTGCTGCCATTGGCAAGGTAATTAGTTGTGGCAGATATACCCAACATCTGAAAATGAAGCATTAAGGAAATTACGAAGTGTTTAAAAATATATTTGTTTTTAGATAGGAGTAATTATTGTATGTGTTTATAAAACCTGTAACTTGTATTTTGTTTTTTTATTTTTCTTTGAATATAAGAAGCCATCATTTTAACAATAGTAGTTCATGAAGAATGTATAGTAAAGAAAGCATTACGAGAATTCAGAATTGTGCAATCATTATTTCTAGAAAGGATCCTGAATACAATAAGTTCCGTGAAGAAAAAATGTGAAAAAGCCTTCTTCAACAGGCAATGCTGAAATTGTGAAAGAGATGGGATAGAGTAAGATAATTTAGATCCACTTCTGTACCTCTTACCATAATTTCTAACCTTTGTTCCCCTAGTCTATAAGACTATAGTTTCATGTAGTCACTGATAGTGATTCATTTAAATCTCTACATCATAACAAATACACGAAGCAGCTGCCTTCTCTTATTTCAATAAGTAAAATGGTCCCATTGCTTCATAGCCTCATTCTGCAACTCCAAAGAGCTGTTTATATGCTGTGCTTCCTCAAAAACCTATTCCAGTGCTTCTAGTTAACTACTGAGGGTACCAGAAAATAGTTCTGTACAAAGAGATACCCATCCTACTTATCAGAAGAGCTGGCTTGGGACAGCAAGTTGGCACGAAGTGCCTTGTTAAGGCAAATTGTGTCACCTTTTTGCTTTGGCAAGAACAATTGTCATTTTGCTGCATGAAGCTTCAAGTCAATGGAGACCCAAACTGCCGTGCATAGCTTAGTAAGTAACTTAGAATGCCCCCCCCCAACTCTAACACTCTTACGGAAGTCGCTGAAGACCCTGTTCTGCTAGCGGGCCTAGGGAACGCAGAGCAGAATGGAGCCCATTAAATGGCTCGTATGATGTGTTGTTGCCAGGGTGGGGGATGGGGGTTATTTTATTTTATTATATATGATTCTCTATTTTATTAGCTTTATTGTTTTTATATGATGCTTTTATATTCTTATAAGCCACCTTGAATCGCCATGTGTGAATAGGCAGCAATATAAATCTCCTAAATAAATAAACTCCCATAGTTAGTGTTGTGACATCATCCTGATATTTCAGAGCTAAGAATTTAAATGCTGAACCCTATTCAAAGCAAATTAGATCTGTTATTTTGCAACACCATTTCAGTAACTAGAAATAAGAGGATTCATAAAAGCATGAAGAATTAATACATCTTGTACCACCAGATTCTTGCAGAGCTTCAACAGCTGTTCAGTCTGGATTCAAGGAGTATTCCAGGTGGAATATTTCTATGCCTTAAAGGAATTAGGTTTTAGGCTATGTTGGTCTATGAGTATAAATGCTGTGATGTGGGTGCGAGTTGCCTAAAGAATGCAGTGCTTAATAACTACATCTGAGAACATGAATTAGCGGTTGCATTATTTGACTAGGCTTTAAATTCTCTGCTGTGCTTTTCCCTATCTCAAAAGATTATGACTTGCTCTTTTAAAGAGTTCTTTACATGTCCAAACTACTTTGCAATGATAAAATTTTATAATCCAACACAGCAGCCTGAGACGTATGTGTTCTTGGCTATCAACCCAACTTTCACTACTAGAGCAGGTAGTATGCTTTTCAGAGAAGTAACAATCAGCCATCAATATCAATTAGCTTTCTCAAATGTGTAGCCACAATGACTTTAGGCCAATTCTAGAACTCATCAAATTCAAGAAAAGATTCTGTAATAAAAAGCTTGAAATAATTTATCTTCATTGAAGGCACACTCTGAGAAAATTACATTTGTCATGAATTGTCTTGTAGGATAATCTTGTTGACATTCGTATGTCCTTTAGAGGTTATATAATTTTAAACTATTCCACAGTGCTTCCTCTAATCATCTTAACAGTTATTTATAGGGAAGTTTAATTTGCCTGATTCAGCCTGGTGGACTGATTCTGTTTCCACTGTCCCTGATTCTACATGCTGAGGACTGAAACAACACCTTTTAAATCAACAGCATTATGATTGATTATTGCTTTGCCTTGAATTTAAGATTGCAGTCCATTGCAGGACTGGGATGTTTGAGGCCCAATCACTTGCTTGTGAGATGGGCAGCTATATAAATTAGATAAATAAGTACCAAATCCCAGTTTAAATAGTGGAAAATGTAGATATGAAGATTAAACTAGTATACATTGAAAATGGTTACAGTATTTTATTAAATGCTATTACATATGGGTTGCCAATAGTGCATAAACCCATAATCCTAACAAAACTGATAGGCATTATAATAATGCACCATTTCTTCATTTCCCTTCTTACAAAAGGAAATAGAGGTTTGCTCCTTAAATTTTTCACTTGTCCTCATTTGCAGTCCAACAGCATCATTTGTCTATTTATTGAAGAAAATAGAAATTCTTCTGCTCTAGTACCACGTTTGATAAGCATTACAGTGGAATTTGTAGATATTTGGAAGCAACAAGCTATCATTAGGGTTTGACATTTTTAGTTTAGAATATACTTGAAATGATTATTTTTATTTGCACAGCTATTGTTGACAAATGTATACAAGCTAACATAATCAGCTATGCCTTTCTTTAATGAAACTCAAGATTGTTGTATCCTGTCTTTTTCTATAAAATGAAATTATCTTATAAAAAGGAAGACTTTGCACATATATTTCTGTTGTATGTATTATTACTTCAGTTGTAAATAATTTGCTTTACAAAAATCAGTGAAACTGTTTAAGCTCTTTGATATAAAAGCACTCACTATGTTTTAACATCTGCATCATTTTAGGAAGCTAGATTTCTGTTATTTCCTACCAATTTCTTTTGAGTTTTCTTTATTTTATTATTGTTATTATTCTAAAGTCTTCCATCTGTCATTAAAAATCCACCTGTTTGTGTTGATTTTTTTGATTTTTTTTTAAATGTGCATTTTAAACCAAGCATTTCATTAAAGCCAGGTGTAATATCTATAGGCTGCTCCCTCATCCATACAGTTAATATCAGCAATAGTTGGCTTTCCTTTGGACTGTGCTATCTTGATAAAAAATGTAGCACGTATCATTTTTTTTAATCTTTTATGTTCATTCTTCATGTTGAGCTTTCATTTCCCCTAAAAACTGGGATTTATTGCACTGAAACAGTTCCCTGTCCCTGTTCTCTAAAATATGAACTTTGCTTCCAGTATATGCCTTATGGGGGATGTGTGAGGATTAATTAGTGAATTAGTTAATCAGAAGAGCATCTGGGATGCCCAAGATTTTATACTGATCTCACACTTGGTTTTCGTAGTATTTTATAAACCCTTTTCTAAAACATATGGCATAAGGAATGTTCCTCCAAGGGATTACTAAGCCATGACTACCCACATTGTATTGATTATAGCATTCCTCAGAAGCAAGAGAAACATAAAATTCTGTAAAACTTAAGATAGATAAATTTAGAAACTTAAGACTTTATTGTGAGAATTCTCACAAGGTAGCTGTTTTCAGGGGACTTGACTGTTCACAAAATGGCTGTTAGGTTAAGCTAATCAATCACAAAAGAACAATGTTGCATTTATATTACCCAACTTAGCTATTGCCTGGATTTGCTTCTAACATCCCTGAAATTGAGTTATTCTGCAGAAGAAAAAGAGGCCTATAAGCCACCCTAGTTTTTTGCTGCAAAAATGAAACAAATGTTATACTGGACATCTACATATATTCCATCTTCCAACCTACAGGGTAGTCTAAAATATTTCTATATCCACTGCACTAAGGGCCAATTTTAGATGATATCTGGAACTAGAAGAAAAGTTTCTAAATGGATTTATATTTTAAAATCTATAAAATAGAGCCAAAGGATATTACAGTCTACTAGAACATGTCTATTATGCCATGGTGAACTATCTAGATGAAGTTGAAACTTCCAATATTAACCTTATAAACTGGGAAAAAATCATACTGCTGTGAATGAGGTGCTTTGATTATAGGACTTATTTGGTAAAAGCTCAACATGAGAATGTTGGGAAATAAATGGTTTTTAAAAACCTAATAAATTTCTAGAGTTCTAACGGTGATTGTCTAGCCTATTAACATTTTCTTTTTCAATTTATCTTCATTTACTTTATATGGACAAGAGAGCAAATTGTCATTCCCTCCCTCCTCTTTTTCCCTTTAAGGTTTTCTCTCTGTGTTTTTTTTAAAGGAGTCTCTGAACACCAATTAATGTGTCTAATTTGCATGAGAAAGTGCAGAAGATGCTTTTCCCCCTCATAATTAGCTATATTTTGCAGTTCATTAAAATTCTGCAGCCTTCCACACAATGGATCTCTCTATTCACTTAGAGTGAAAGTAAGTCTCATTACAAAAAGGGGCATACATAGAACATGAGAAGGATCTGCGTAGGATAAATTAAGGTTTTGTATATGAATATTTCAGTTTGATGAAGATATGTGATTTGAAATAATTTTATGCTTAATGTTTCTTGCTGATGAAATTGAGATAGTTTAATATAGTACATTTGTATGGCTCTTATTATAAACTAATTTCCCGGGATTTGATATGTTTTATGAAATCCTTTTCTTAACCTCCAATGAAGAACCTGAAACTCTGAATCTGTTGTTGCTTTGTTTTTACTTCTAAACTCTCTGTGATCATAATGGTCAAAAATTGGTAGACTGATTCTTGTCATATTTTGATGATTTGATGGGAGATTCATAATAGCAATAGCACTTAGACTTATATATCGCTTTACAGTGCTTTACAGCCCTCTCTAAGCGGTTTACAGAGTCAGCATATTGCCCCCAACAATCTGGGTCCTCATTTTGGATGGAAGGTTGAGGCAACCCTGAGCCTGGTGACATTTGAACTGCCAAATTGCAGGCAGACGGCAGTCAGCAGAAGTAGACTGCAGTACTGCACTCTAACCACTTCGCCACCATGGCTAATGAATGTTTATCATAAAATAAGTTCAACACAATTCCTAAAAAAGAAAAAAATCAAATGCCTCAGGAAAAAAAATCTTACAAAATCCACATGCATGACAGTTCTTCCTTCTCTTCTCTTTATCCATTTTAGTCTGTAGTCCTCAACCTGCCAAAAAATTATACATGTGGCTCAGTCTCCCAAAAGCTACCCACCAACACTTGTCCTAATTGGTACCCACCATATACTTTTGATACTCCTGTAATCTTCACCTAGCCGACATGTTGGCTGGGAATTCTGGGAATTCAAATCTGCAAGATCTGGAAATCTGTTGTAGAATAAATGCTGTGTTAAAATATAGATGGTCTCATTTATCAAGAAATAATTGCAAAATCTTTTGTGAAATAGAATCTTTATAAGCTGCACTGAATTTGGCATGACCTTGTTCTTCATGGTTATACATTAATTGGCAGATTCCTTTTACTTGAGAAAAATATATACACAGCTTGAAAATCTTCTACCATGCATTCATTTTCTTCATCCATTTATTTACAGAATCTTTATATATAGATAGATATATATATTAATACCAGGAAGAATTTTTCTTCATTTTCTTCATCCTTTTATTTACAGAATATTTTTTTTAGATACTAATACCATGAAGAATTTTTCCAGGTTTCATTTCTGTCTGACAATTTTTGTTTCCCTTTTACATTAGCAATAATTACAAAAACAACAGTGCTTTTGGGTTGATGAAGTATCTGTTTTTTTCCAAAGTTTGAGCTACTACTCTGTTACTATAGTTATGTCATCACACATAGCATATTTTTTCTCTTTTTAATAATAGCTTTATTAAATATTTCAATTACAACAATAAAAATAACACAAACAAAAAACATAAAAAGAAAAGGTGCAGAAAGGAAAAATAGAGAAAAGTAAAATAAGAAATAGAAAATAATTTTCTTCTCATGGGAAGGTTTTTTAATAATTAATACCAAAATTTTAAATATATCTGCACCCTTAGTATTTGTAAGTTTTTATGATCTAAGTTTTAATTACTTTTTACTGTTTATTGCCAAAAAAAATTTTTTTTTAAAGTTCTTAAAACTTAAAGACTTTATAAGGTTCATAGTTAAACCTTCTTTCATTACAAATTGAAGGAAACTCAGTGATGTAAAACGTATCAATCCAATTGTTCCTAATAACTGAAAGGCAGTTAAAAAGCAGTTTCCAGAAGTGATTAGAAAAAGGGGTAGTATCCGTTTAGTATCCTTTCTAATCAAAGTTTGAACAAGATAGGTATTCCCTTATTTCTCAGAGCTCTAAACCTGCCTGCCTCACAAGGAGGTTGCTTTCTTTCAACCTCCTTGTGAGAAGCAGATGTCTGGGGTCTTGTGGGTGATCTCAAGTCCTCTCCTTGTGTGCAGAGGAATTATTGAAGAACCAGTCTAGTCACTAGCTCTTCATTCCACCATGGTGGTCAGCTCTGCTTTTTGCAGCAATGCCATTTTTAGTCTGCCGTTTTTTTGTGGAAATCCACATAATAGATATTAATGTATTAACCCCAGGCCTGATTAAAGACAACATTTCCACAAAAAGTATTATATTGGGGGCGGGGCGGAGGTTATGTATCTGCCTACTTCATTATATATATATTTTAAAAATAGCCTTTTTTTTTTAAGGTTTGAAGCACAATAATTCATCCTGTTTTTGGTATATGACCAAGCCAATATCTCTGCTTAATGCTTTGTTTCCCAAACGCTGGCTAACTTGTACAATGGTGTTTGTTTAATTTGAGCTTCGTAATTTGTTTGGCCGACATAAACTAATCAAATAACTCACAGTCAACTGCACATTAATTTCCTTGGAAAAATTTCAAGTACAATATTATAGGAACAGCAATAGACTTCAGATAAATTAAGGGTATAATTTTATAACAATTTTGTATACATGACTGTGCATTACTTATTCCACCTTCCCAGGGAATAACTATTGGGATTTTCCAGAATGCTTTTAAATTAAGGATTTAAATTGATTGCATTTAAATAAATGGGAACATGAAGATTTTTAAATAATTTCCAACATTATTTTTTATCTTTAACCACAGTTACCTAATTTGTATAACTGTTTATTTTTAACACCTACCAAACACACAACAGTATTCATTTTTTTAAAAAAAATACCACAAGTCTAGAAAAGATATATTCAATTATCTGATAAAATCGTCCTGAGATTCCATGAAATAATATAGTGCTTATTCATATCCATCAGGGCTAGGTAGCTTAGCTATATAAAAATTGTCAGCCCTCACATATGCCTATCTACAAACAACAGTTGTAAAATAACAATCTGGTCTTAAACTGCCATGTTGAATGTTAATCAGAACTTCTACAACAGAGGACAGAACTGTGCAATGATCTGTCAAATCATTGAAGGGCAAATGTGATTCAGAGCATGCATGGGTTTTTTTTCATGGAATTATTTGCCAGTTGTGGGGAGGAGCAGTTGCTGAAGTTTAGGAAAACATATCCAGAAACAAGAATTTCATCTTTGAAGATTTCATTTGTGTATATTTGATTCACAATAGCCAGAGGAAGGGCTTTGGTGTCATCCCTAGTGCATTCTGGAGAAGCTGAGTGTCATTGGGTACCATCAACATCCAAATTGGAAGAAAACCTCTTCCAGAAACTTTATGAAAATGTTAAACAGCATAGAGAGGGGATATAGGGAGATTGGGTTGCTACTTTGATATGTTTCTTTCTGTTGGGAAAGGGAGTGTTTACTCTGTACTGGATTATGACACTTAACTACTGTATACGGACTTTCATTTTTCTATATCTCTCAGAGGTTTAGAAACCTCTGAGAGGTATATGTAATATAAAATCTTGAAAACAAACAAACAAACCACCAGCCAGCTTATTGGCAATGTGGCAGGAGGGGTTTTGGAGTCAACTTTAGTTTCTGATTTGTATCCTAAGAATTGCTGGAGATTTTTTTAAGCACTGCTTTAACCAAAACAATTATCAGTGAAGGCAGTGAAATGTTACAATCATTTTCAGGTGTTGACATTCTGCACAAATAAAAGTATGGCACATATAGTAGTTAAAAGACAGTTAACAGGATCTGAAATAGCAGGTTTTGGATCTAAATTGTTAATTATTCATAGTATTCTCAAGCAATCCTACTTGTTAGGGGCATACCTAGGTTACGTCTGCATGACATATTGAACAGAAACTGACAATCACATGTAATTTGGTGTTTTCTACAGATCCAACTCATGTGATTAGAGGAAATTAGTGTTTGTTGTAAACACAGAGATCATTGGTCTAATTGAGTAAACATGATTTTATGAACATAAATTTAGTGAAGCATCTCTGGAGTTAGAACCTTGAGAACGATTGCCTAAGGCAATCAAAAACAAAAGACTTTTATTGGTCTTTTTGATATTTGATTACTGTTGAGAAAATCTGTATTAGTAATACAGTTTCTTGTTTATAGTGTATAACCACAATATATAGTTTGGATAAAGAGTAATATGTTAATCTGTTTAACAGATTAACATTTCTATTTAAAAATCTTTTGGGTATTCAACTTATTTGATTTATTATGAACATTAATAGATTTATTTACATCTATTGCACTGAGCTCTTTGAATTTAAATCCCATCCATCTCTCTGCATCCTTTGTAACCACAGAATTTGAATCTGCCATATTTCCTTGACAGAGTAGAAATACAGGTATCAAAGGGTAACATTAAGCTGTTATTGTTGTTGTTGCCTTGGTAAGGAAAAAGCTAAAAATGTTGAATAGTTTTTGCCAAATCAGGGCTGGTTTGTGGATCCTAGACTTTGGATTCCTGGTCTACTTTTTACTTTAGTACCATCATTCTGTGACAAATCGAACCTGTAGCATTCCCTTGTGTCTAACTATTACATAGTATCCCTGTTACTGATAGAGGCATCATTGTTGTCATAATATAAATGGCAGTCTTTAAGACACAGAAGAATCTATTTGTATTATCCTTCTAATGCAGTGTTTCTCAACCTTGGCATCTTTAAGATGTGTGGACTTCAACTCTCAGAATTTCCCAGCCAGTTCTGGAAGTTGAAGTCCACACAACTTACAGTTGCCAAGGTTGTGAAACATTAACCTAATGAAAACAAAACAAAACAAAACAAAACCCTCTATTGAAGACTCAGGAAAAGAGAAAAGACCTTCACTTTTTATGGAGGCAATAGTCCATAGAAATAAAAATTTTGATATCATATAATTTTCAGAATAAACAAACTTCTATTATCTTCAGATACACTTTGTGCTTGGATTGGCACCGTCATCCCACTGCCCTATTTTCTCTCTGAATACTATTAGCTGAACCGCTTCTCTCCCTGTTAAATTGTGTGAATTTAAAAATGTATTGTTATTGAGTTAATACATATTTTTCAAATAGCTTGTCATAACTAATTATTGATGTCAGACATGCCATTCTTTTCCTCTTGCAGAATGAAAAAAAATCTTTCTTTAGTAGTTTCAAGCTGACATTCCACAATTGAGCAACAATAAGAAAAGCTGAAAAACAGGAAGACTGTAATTTTATAAATAAATGCACACATTTATGAAGTATTGAAATAGCAAATTCTAAGAATCACATGCAGAATATAATACTGATAAGTGAACACATCTATTTCCTCTTTCCATCCCATCAAGGGTTGTTGGGGGTGAAGTGAGATTGTTACTTCTGCACTTCCATTCTCACCACAACAATTACCAGTTTCCAGAGCAATGTAGTTTCAGAAAACCATTTGTCTAAATAAGCACTCTAAACTCCTTGATTATCAGTGAAAAGACCAGCAGTTTGCTGTTCACAGAAAGCCAATTAGAAAGGAAATACAAGTCTGCTGTAGAGCCTTGGGATATAGTAGCTTTAGATGGAAAATAAATTAGTTTCCAACATTTTTGCAACTCCATTTTTAAATTTTTCAACATATCTTGCTAAAAAAAAAAAACCCTGAAAATTGTGCCTGTGCGACATAATCTTGCTTAAGATTTTATCTACTTGTAACTCATGCTATCAATAAGTATGCTGCATTTTCAATCTAATTTGTCTTTTGCTTCTTCCCTTTCCTTTTAGCAAACCTAAAACAGTTTACAGTGTCACAACATATGGTAAAATATGTCATATGCTGTAGTATCAGGAAAAATTGTTGACTAATGATATAAGTGGCATTTCATTGAATTTTAGAGTTTGACATTTTTACTCTGTTGCACAATCAGAAATATCAGAAGGAGCCCAGAAAGCATTGAACAGGAATATGTTTTGGAATAATTGCTGTAACTAATTCCATAACCCTCAGTATTGTTTACTAATAGTTAATTGAACCAAAATGTGAAATGTAAACATTAGCCCAAACTAGAACAATCTCAAATTGATGAAAGACTATTCTTTAAAGAAGCAGATTGCACTGGATGTTGAAAAGTACCTACATAAATTACTAATTTATAACTCATTTTCCAAAATGTTAGTCTAAATTTAAGATACACTTCATGTACAGCCTGTTCTGAAAGATGCCTTTCATTCCTTAACTTATTAAATACTTTTACATTCCATGAAGCAGAATGGAAAATCCTGACAAACTATTATTTTGTTCTTACTGTTTTTATCACCTATTCATAAAATATACCAGAAAAACCATAACTTAAATAGTTAAAACATAGTATTCAACAGCTATGGTAGAAAATACTTTAAATATTTAATATTAACAGCTGGTGAAATATTTAGTACTAAAACATGTTTAATATTTAGATACCCTCAGCAACTTGCTAAGCGTCTTCACATTTGAGTTGATGGCATCAACTCAAAACCATTTATGAGCAGTGGAGGGCTGCGTACATGCCGCTGTCTGCAACACTTTTTGTGTGGATAATTGCCAAACAAATGATCTACTACAAGAATCCATCAAACCTTGTGCTTACCAGATATGTTGAGAATGCTAGCAAGCATTAGTCGGCACATATCTGGAGAGTATTTATTGATCTATAAGTGTAGTGGGTAGCATCATAAACTTGGGGATGTTGGGGATGTTGAAGAGAAAGCAGTGTACATTAAATCTTCAACATTGTCAAAGGTAAGTGTTTAATTAAATATGAAAATCTACCTGTAGTTGATCCAGGGTGGATTGTAATATACACAGACTTCAATGTGAGAACTCTTAACTTCATGTCATCCCATTTTGTAGCTTATAGCAAATATAATTATCACTGAAAATGCCAAGATATTTCTTGCCTGTTAGAGCCTGGGGATGGTTTTTCTGGATGCATTGGAAAAGCGTGGCTGAGTTTCCAGGTTTTGGTTTTTATTGTTCTGAGCTGTGCCGAGTTATGTTTTAAAGGGAGTCATTTAAGTCCTTTAAATAATCAGACAAACAGCAGAAAATAATTAGATGTATGGCTGTATGAATTGGTTTTTCTGATCCCATCCCATTCATGTCAGAAGCACCTTTGAAGGCAGTTCTAGGTTGAAGGGATTAACTGGTGACTTTATCGTTGTCCTAGGAGACACCTGTGGGGTCTCCGTTCCTATTCCCATCAATGAGCTGGAGCAAATGATGGAGCTCACCCTGCTACGTAGCAGCATTTGAGTCTCAAACAAGGACTTGCTAATCTCCAGCTCAGCATCCAAACCATGTGAGCCAGCATGCTCCTGTTTTTTCTAATTGTTTAACTATGTCTAATATCAATACTATGGTTATTTAGGGAAGAATAAAGGTTATTTTACCTTTATCCTCTTTAATTATATGAAGGTGATCGATTGAGAAAATTCTTGTTATATTAAGAAGATTGTTTTTAATGCCAACTGATTATTTTACCATTTTATGTGAGAAATAAAGGCTCTTTTAATATCACATTTTGCAGAGTACAAAAATTGTCACAGATTCATTAACCTAAATTAAATGCCGTGATAGATATGTACATATTTCTTAGGAACTGATGAAATGATGGATTTCAGGCTTGGTAGAAAATCAAAGGCAAGCAATTATTTTAACTCAGCACATTTTAGGACCTGGCAGCTGTTCAAATCCTGTTCAGCTTTACCCCAATACAAACTGCTGTCATGAGCAGCAAAAGCCTTAGAGGTAACATAGAGTCTTTCCCCAGTGGAGAAGGGCAAGGCTAAATATGAATAATGGCACCTATAACCTGGTCAATTTTCAAATATTTGATGGGGAAATCGCAAAGTATTGAGGATTTTTAATGACATTTAAACAATTACTTAACTCATATAGTAGTAATTACCAGTGATACTACTGGGATTATTTATTATGCATTCTACAAATAACATGCTTTTGTAAAAAAACAAATCTTGCTTAACTAATATAATCTCATTTTTAATTGAATACTTCCTTACAGGATTATGGGCCTGATGTAAATGTAATATATCACGATTTCAGGAGTGTATTTGACAAAGTATCTTATGATAGTCTGATTAGCAAACTAGTTAAGTGTGTGCAATGAATGGTACAATTATTTATGTGGAAAATAAATGAGTTGATAATTATATTTAAAAAGCTCACTTTAATCACTCTTCATCAGAAAGAAGAGGGGTGCTACAGAATTTAGTGTCAACATTTTTAGAAATAAGTTGGATAGAGAGTTGGAAGGAATGGTTATCAAAATGCACATACCACAAAATAGGTGGGTTAGCTAATATTGCAAAAGTCACAAATAATATTCAAAACAGTAACAGAGAAATTTAACAAAAACAAATGCAAAGGAATATAAATGTAATGTGTAGATATAGAATGGCTGATTCCTGGCTTGATTTTGTGTGAAAAAAGTTATGATAGAGTAGTTAATTGAAAACTAAATATAAGTCATTTGATGTGATTGAAAAAAAACAAATGCAAGTGCATCAGAAAGCCCATACTGTCGCTCCTAAATAAATCAAAGAAAGTTGAGTAGTATTTCTATCTCACGCTGTTCAAGGCCAAACTAGCCATTTTAGCATTTTGTTCATGTTTAGATACAGCACTCTAAAGAGACATTGGGAAAGGTTTGAAAAAGGGCACAAAGATAATAAAGGGATTAGATATGTCGTCCTGTGAATAGAGACTGAAGGTGCTGACTAAGTTTAACCTTCAGAAATATTGGACGAAAGGGAGCTAAGTAGAATAGTATTCTTCAAAGATCTGAAAGCGTATCACACAGAAGGTCAAGGCCTCTTTTCCAGAATACAAAATGATGGATTTAAGTTACAGGAAGATGGATTTCAATTGAATGCTACAAAAAAAAAAAAAATCCTTACCAAAAGCAGATTGATAGCTTGTACTCAAAGTAGTTTAATAGTTATTTTAGGAAATTGTCTTGCATCTTCTATAACAAGCCAATTTCTTTGGATTATGCCAATTTTTTGATTCCTAGTGTTGATATCAATATATTGGCCTTTTGGAGGAGGAGGTGTCAAAATGTTGCTTGATGTTTATGAAAACTAAGCATATGTTTTGATAAACATTGGGCATTCTTTTTTTCTATAGAAATTCCACTGAGATGTAATTTGCAAACCAATACTGTGAACAATGATAGGATATCAAGGATTAAGAACAAACTCTATAATTTAAAAAATTGTTGGAAATGCATGTATCTATTTATTTTGTTCTTTGGGGGAGGGGTGAATCTTGGAGTCTTGATGTTTGAGGAAAAATAAAACTCAAATTCAAAAATAAATATGTTAATCTAAAGCAGCCTTAGGTTAGACATTGTATATTAATTACCTTATCCCCCACCCCAAATCAAAGCTAATTTTATAAATCTCCCATGCAGATCAAAACAATGTTCTGCATATCAATTTTGAACCTTGTCTGCCCAGAGCACAAGATAATCCTCTATCTCTGCTGCTGAGAAAGTTGTTTTTTTATGTCTTTGATGAAGTGAAACCATGTTTAAGGTTATTTGAAAGTCAGACAAGAGTTTAAAAAGAAGAGATAGAAAAAAGTAATCCTGACATGAGCATGGAAATAATGCTATAACCTCTCAGGTGATAATGGTCTCGAGGGATATGGGCAGGTACAGATTGCCTGAGGAATGGCTTAGATTGAAATGGAGCAGCTGATGTCCATATCAGCACACTTGATCATTTATCTAAACTGTATTGACTTTTCTTTCTCTCTCTCTCTCTCTCTCTCTCCCTCTCCCCCCCTCTCTCTCTTTGACTTGAAAGGGGGGGAAAAGCCACAAATAAGCTAAGTGAACTATTATGTATCCATTTTCTTTTCTGAAATGAAATAAAAAGTTCAGTAGGAACTATTCACTGAGCATAAGGAAACATTTAATCATAACAATTTCAGAATATCATTACCACTGGTCCAAATCAAACAAAGCAAATAAAACATTCTTCGGGACAACCAAAATTATTACGATGTCTGCTGCATTCTTGACCAGTTGAATTTTCAGATAATCTTCAAGGGCAGCCCAGTGTAGAGGACATTTCAGTAATCCAAACATCTTCCCCTAATGAATTGATGATTATAAAAAACAATTTCTTACATGAACATTCCTACTAACAAGGAAGTATCTGGCACCATTCAAAAGCATGCAAATACAAGTACATTAATAGGTACCACTTCAATGGGATGCTAACAACAAATTGCGTGTCTTTGGCATATAGCCATGCTGGCCATATGACCACGGAAATTGTCTTCAGACAACACTGGCTCGGCCAAGAAACAGAAATAAGCACCCTGACCTAGAGTTGGATATGACTGACAGGGAAATCTTTACCTTTTTACAGCCACTGGAAGACCCCGTTTGCAGAAGGAAACAAAGAAGTAGCTGCTTCAATCAGTAATTTGTTCATAGTTTGAGCAGAATTTATTTATGTTATTTTTCTTTGTTGCCATATTTTCGTGTGAAATTCTGATGTGAAATTCTGCTCTCATGCTGGTAATGTGTGATTATCAAAGAATGTTCTGGCACATGATTACAAGCATGGCCCTGGAAACACCTCATCATTTAGCTGCTGGAGTTTAAAACTATATAATTACTTGCTGGAAAATGTTTGGAATACTTTACTGAACATTATTATATGTGTTCTGAAGCTTCAGACCTCTTCACTGATCAAAGGTTTAAAATGTCATAAGAAAAGCTGAAGCTTGCACTGAATAACTGCTCAAATGTCAAAAGTTAACAAGATTCTTCTAATGAAGCAAGATAATTTATTTGTAAGTAGTACATTGGCTTTTATTATACACTTTTGCCTATCTCTCTTACAAAAAAAAACCCTTATAATGATTACCTGAATTTTAATACAGTATAGAAACCTAAAATTAGAAATTAGAATCAAGAATTAATCCCTGCAATAAGATTGCTAACTGGTGAGGACTATACAAAAGCATTTTAGGAAGAGAGAACGGAAGATGCTTTGTGTGCCCATGGCTTCCATATCATCATTCTAGACTGGGGTGACCAGATCAAATAACACAGTGTTACATGGTGGTTCTTCTTTCTCTGAGGCCAAGTCCAGTCTGGGTTGGTAGGGGATTGAGAGATTAAATCCAAGCCCCCTTTTTTGTGGGTTGTTTCAGGATTCCATTGTTTCCTATTCTTATTTAACATCTCCAGTCTCATGCACTGCTGGGTGACTGGGTAACTGATAACTGGCAGGGCATACATGTTGAAAGCATGGATCTGGTTCTTCCCACTGAATTTCTCTTCAGGACATGTCTGATCCTTTGGTGGTATTTGGATGTTACTGTCTTTTTTTACCTCCTTCTCATGGTTCTCTATGGGATACCAAGTAACTAGTTTACATGTCTGCTTTCTGGCCCTTTGGTAGTTTCCACTCCATCAGTTTTAACTACTTTCCCTCTCTTGACTACTATCCAGCCATACCTCTCTCATATGAATGACATTCCAATGTCCTCATTGTAAATCTGTGTCTTGGATTAGCAAATTAATGTCTTGTTCACTTTTAGCATACAACTTCATATTATCCATGTAGCTACTGGTAGTTCCACTCTTGAACTTTTACCCATATCCAAGAGTTGTGTTTATTTAGCTTGAGACTCTATTAGATAGAATGCCAAAGATTTTTTAAAAATATATTAAGGGACAGAATGTTTCAAGTTGTAAGTTAAGACTGAACAAAACATTGACTTGTGGTTCCAAGACATCTAATTCATTGATATGATTAAAACCAAGCTTATTAATTTTGAAGGAGTCCAGCAAAGCGGGGGTGGGTGGAAGGCAATTAGAACAGGCTGGTAGTTGTTAGGGGTTCTGCATGTTTGACAAGACAATTCTAATCCTAAACATTCTATTTCTAGTTTTTTTTAATAAAGATGGTAAGATAGGAAGAATCTTAAGATCTACAATACTCCCCATGCTCTTATTTCAGAAATTACTGTACTTGGCTTCTCTCTTCATTACTATGCAGCCTTCATCCTTTCATTTCCTTTTCTCAAACATTTAAGTTTTAGCAATAGCAACATCTGACACACAAGCCAAAACATGTCTGCTTTACAAGATGCAGAGCAGCTCATCAGCAAAAGCACATGCCTTGCTGAACCTTTCCAAATACATTGGAGAGGAACAACAGATTGAGGCAATTAAGGCAGTCTCTCAAGCACTTCAAACCACAGGTACCTCAGCTGTGCTTTTAATATTAATCCAAGACTTTTAATGATAAAAGTGACACCAGGAGGCTCTTTATTACAGTTCCATTTTATTCACTCTTACTTACAGTCTTTCACTCTGATGATTTCTACATATACATACATCTGTAGTAAAAGCTCCATCTTTTATTGTCTTGGTATAGTTTGTGTAGAATTAACCTCATCAAATTACACCAGAGAAAAAATTCTGAGGTATGTACCAAGCAAAGCCAGCCAGTGCTTTCTTATTAAAAATTCACCGATTCATTAACTACTAGGTAGACAGTGTACCGTACCTGTTTAATATGCCAGTCTCTCCACATATACTTATATTGAGTGATGAAATAATTGAAGTAGTCCAATGGGATAATTGCAGCAAGTGACATTTTTATTTAAAAGTGTAGTTCTGAGATGATAATAATGTGGGGGAAAGTTAGATTAAGTAGAGTTTACACAACACCCTCTAGCTCAGGCACATCTCTTCATGCTGGGAAAAACTTTTTTTTCACAGTAATTTCCAAATCTCCTGTCATTTATCATCACAGGCGGACATTCCAGATTATATATTTAGAGATGTGACTCTTGAGAACAACATAAGCATAGCCAGAGCCAGGAAATTAGGAACTCATTTCAACAAAACTACTAAATCAGGAGTGTCAAACTCGTGACATGTTGTCACATGACGTATCGTGACTTTTTTCCTGCTTCGCTAAAATGGGGGTGGATGTGGCCAGTGCGTGACACATCCGGCCCACAGGCCTCAAGTTTGACACCTCTTATTAAATGAATGAGAGATGGTTAGTCAGTTAATTCAGAGTGGTGGAAGGTGGGATGAAGAAGTAAAAAAAGAAGTAGGGTTAACAGTTGATATAGCTAGAGAGAAAAATATAATACAGGAAAATCTTAGACAATGCAAAAGGCTACAACCCTGACAATTATTACAACATATGTAAGATTAAATTGCTGCCACCCAGTACATTTTAAACAAGACAGAACATTTTTTATTTGTATATTGGGATAATGAAGACTTACAAAAGTGCTAGGAAACATCTCTGAATTCATGCTTTCAGTGATGGCCTACTGAACTAGCTGATGTCTATTAATTAAGAATCTATAATTTCATTTACATGATCCAATTCCAATAGTATCAGCTTCTGCCTTTGCACCTATATTTGATTCCAAAATCAAACCCTACTACCTATATAAATACATTTTAAATCAAGCCATAGGAACAGGAACTTCTAATGTTTTTATTTAAGAAATAAATAAATAAATAAATAAATTTATCTGAATAAGTTTAGATCTCATGTACTGATTAATATTGAGTTGAGATTCCCCAGCAAATCAAGAAAGCCATAATTTTCCCATGCAATGTATCCAACTGACTAAAGCCCTAAGAAGCTGTAGCACATATCAGTAATAGGCTGCACTCCTTTAATGTAAAATTGTTAATTACAGTATATTAAAATTAATGTATTTCCTGCTTGGATAACCAGAGCAGTAAAAATTATGCAAAGTTCTTTAAAAATGATTCCTTATTTTCCTTCCTCTTATGCAATATGTAATTAGGGAACATTAATTTTGGTAATTAGAATATGGTTCAGTAACCTTTTGGAGTATTCTAATTTTTCAACCAGACTTAATGGCTTAGGTGAACTAGCAACAGTGATGCAACTATCACTTTTCTCAATAATTCTAATAGGCTTTCATGACAAGTGGAAGTGGCTCAAGAGATTTCCAAGCTAACATAACAGCTGTTCCTGTTCCTGGCAGACAAAAGCTAGATTGATTGATTGATTGATGGATGGACAGAGAGAACTATATTACAGCCATAGACCAATATGTGAAAGAATAGCTTAATAGTATCAATAATTTACCCAGACTATGGAACTTTTTATTTATTTTATCATGTTGTAGACCAGGCCAATCCAGAGAGAATCCATTTATTTAGAACAGTACAACAAAACCTCAGCAATTATCAAAACCCTTCACAAATCATAAAAACCAAATTAACAAAACCCAAAAATATTAATCCGTTTAAAAGAAAGAATAAATAGTACCTCAGTAGTATCACTGTCCATTGGCCTGCTACATCCTTTTAAGAGCTTTGTGAATTCAATATACAGGAAATACTAATACTCAGAATAAATGCAACCATTATATTTCCCTTACCTTTTTTATGCCTTCAAATCAGTCTTGACTCCCAGCAAAGCAGTGGGCTAGAAACTAGAAAGCTGTAAATTCTAGTCCTATTTTAGTCATGAAGCCAATTGGATGACTTTGGACTGATCCCTAAGAAAAAGAGAATGTGGTGACATGTTTGTATATGCTATAGTGTTGATGAACCTGTATCAGTTTCTCATAAACAATTGACTGTGGCTTAATCTGCTAAAGATGGATTTTCTTTACCCTTGCATGCAAAATAATCTAATATCTTCCTCTAAGATTGCTGGAAAGATTATCCATGAATATATCTCAAGTTAATGTACAAAATTTAACATTCTCCTGGATAGTTCCCTGATTGCCCTTTTAGACTACTTAGATCTAAATTAATAAAGATGTGACCCAAGGAAAGCTCAGCAAAATTACCATATGTATATTTAGACTGGTGTGTTACAAAGGGAAACAAATACTTTACCAGGGAGAAGCTATAGGCATTTTAGGTAAAGAGAATATAATTAGATTCTATTCTGGCCTTGAAGTCACCTCCTGTATTTACTGGTGTTTGTGAGAAGCTGGTATCCATCCATCTATATTTTACCTTGTACTGTTCACTTAAAGAAAGACAAGCTTACATTTTCCTAAGTAATGTATAACATCTGGACTGTTATATTTGGCCTTCTGACCCATCATGTTCTGGGATACCAGAGAAAATGGGAGAAAATGAATGTCAGGCAGATTGTATGAAGTTTTATGCCCTCAGCTAGAGTTTTCACTGAGATCGGAATTGTAAAAACCATTCACTTGCTCATCTATTGCTGCCCTCTGCTTCTTCTTTAAGGATACATATCAGTTCAACAGCAGGGATTCAGCTCCCAGAATTTAAGTGCAAATGATCCAGCAAGCGGAGCAGGTTTACCCCATTGCATTTAGCAAGTAGGTAACTGTTGTCCATAGGTTGGAACATAGATTGGTCTAGCATAAGTTTTATAAACTCTAATTAGCAATACGTTTCCAGAAAAAAGGCTTTGCAAAATTAAATTTACAACTTTTAATGCTTTTTTAAGCAACGCTGTTACAATGAACTTTGGAGCATAGGTCGACAGAGATAAGTACACCTAGGTCCTTGACAAAGTGAGGGTCATTGAGGGTCAATCAAAGTTGTAGGGATTAAACATACAACTGTAGGGGTTTCTATGCCATTTATTTCTCAACAATAATAACAAACTATTTCTATGAGCCACACACTGCTTTACCCTTGGCCTCCTTTATTGTGGGGATAGATGAAAGCAAGTGTTCATAAAAAAAAACAATCAACACAATTTTTTCCACAAGTGGGACACTGGGTAGGGTGTAGGCTAACCAGAATTTCTTTTATTACCTAAGCAAAACTTGGTTACCTAGGCAAAATCTTATGATGTAAACATGAGATTTTAAAAGATTAGGATCTACAATGGCAGGCAAAAATATGGTCAGACTGAATAGGATATAGATGTATTGATAAAATGTAATAGCTTTGTTCACAAGTGACACAATGGCAGAATATGGTTTGTTTGGTTTTGACTATCTGCAGAAACCAGCCATTGCACCTGGAAAAGCATGTTGTAGGTCTTAGTATTTTTTGTGAATCCAGTTATTGTGATACAGATAGCAAGCTGGGCAGTGATGAAATTCAAACTTTTTTACTACCGGTTTTGTGGGCGTGGCTTGGTGGGCATGGTGTGGCTTGATGGGTGTGATTTGGTGGGTGTGGCAGGGGAAGGATACTGCAAAATTCCCCACTACAGGGGAAGGATACTGCAAAATCTCCATTCCTACCCCACTCCAGGGGGAACAATATTGCAAAATCTCCATTCTCATCCCACTCTGGGGCCAGCCAGAGATGTATTTTCTGGTTCTTCAAACTCCTCAAAATTTACGCTACCGGTTCTCAAGAACCTGTCAGAACCTTCTGGATTTCACCCCTGAAGCCAGGGTTTAGAGAAATGTGTGACTCTAATCACTATGTGAAGTGGTTTTATCTATAATGCCACATGGTTAACTTGATTGCTAATCAGTTTTTGAGGTCACTGAACCCTCAGTGTACCACAAGGGTAACATTAACTGGAAAACATTCTGTTTTATTATTTAAATCATAACATTTTTATGCCATCTTTTTCTTTCTTTCTGATATTTAATAAGTAGCTGTGAGAAAAATGTCTGAGGCTAAATCAAGGCAGCTTAATACGTTATTAATATTACTGACATTAACTAATATAGAAACTATTATTTTTTTCAAAAATGTTCCTTTGTTTATTAAAATATATGATTTTCTAGACATGGTAGATATCCATCTGAAGAATGACTACATAACAAAATATTTGTAAATATTTAAATAAATCGGAACAATAACTTAGTTCTGTTAAAACCAAGCTATTTTCTATGAAAAAAAAATTGCTGATTTAAGTATAAAGAAATAAAATTCAAACTATCCAAATTATCCCTTAAATGTGACTGTTTCATTGACCTGATTATAGGAAACTGCTTAAAATATAGCTTACAATGTATTTTTCTGTATTCAGTGACCATAGTGATATACATCTGTATGTTAACCAACTATTAGATGTTCACATTTAACAGAATAACAGAGTTGGAAGGGACATTGGAGATCTTCTAGTCCAACCTCTCCTCAAGCAGGAAACTCTGCATTTTTTTCAAACAAATGATTGTTCAATCTCTTCTTATAAATCTCCAATGTTGAAGCACACACAATTTCTGGGTGCAAGTCGTTCCATTGATTAATTATTCTAACTATCAGGAAATTAATTCTTAGTTCTACGTTGGTTCTCTCCTTAATTAGTTTCCATTCATTGCTTCTTGTCCTGCCTTCAGGTGCTTTGGACAATAGATTGACCCACTCTTCTTTGTGGCAATCCCTTAGATATTGGAACACTGCTATCATGTCATTCCAGTCTTTCTTTTCATTAAACTAGACATACCCAATTCCTGTAACCGTTCTTCGTATATGTTAGCCTCCAGTCCCCTAATAATCTTTGTTGCTCTTTTCTGCACTCTTTCTAGAGACTCAACATCTTATTTATATCATGGCGACCAAAACTGGATGTAATATTTTAAATGTCTTCTTACCAACGCATTATAAAGTGGTATTAACACTTCATGTGATCTTTAAGTTGGTGTTGACTCCTAGCAGATAGATAGATAGATAGATAGATAGATAGATAGATAGATAGATAGATAGATAGATAGATAGATAGGATAATGTCTCCTGATCATGGTCCTTCAGGTATTCCAACTTCTTTTTTTTTCTCCTTCTACTTTTCTCAGCATTATAATCTTCTCAAAGAGCTATGGCTTCACATCCATGCAAGATAATTTGAACCTAGTTATTTATGCTTCAATGATACTTTGCGCTGATTTGTCTGATGATCTATTTGTTTGTTTGGAGATCAGAGAAGCTCCCTTGTAAGATGAGACTAGGACCCTTGTTAGGTTTTAGGAGAGCCGTTAAAACATGGATAATCTGGTCCATATTCATATTAATTTTGGGAAGGGTTTAGTATGTGTATTCATTGTTATTGAAAAGAATGGGCTAAGTGCTTGTGTTGCAGATTTATCTGCATATTTATGCTGAAATACCTGGATTGAGATGTGTAACATTTTTCTGTATTCCAGTCACATGTAAGGTTAACTATATGGAGAGAAAAAGATGATATTTATAATCTACTTTTATAATCTAACGTTAAAGAATTAGGCAATTCTAAGTACCTCTTAGTGCTTAATATTTGTGTCCAGGGCAGTTTAATGAATACACATTTCTCCATTTACAGACAACTTCTGGAAATTGTTTTGTTTCTATAGGTTATAAATACTCATGCTCCAATTTCTTTCCTCCTACACAAGTTCTTTAGTGTCAGAAAAAAATTGTAGAAACAATTTCCTTGTATTATCAGAGGAATACACTTTAGACTCCTCTGGTCATTATGATAGTTGTCTCAATACTAAACACTTGTTTTCCTATTCATAAAATGTAATTCCTCCCCACCTCCTATCAGAGAGTTCAA
Source organism: Pituophis catenifer annectens (assembly GCF_029215685.1). NCBI lineage: Eukaryota > Metazoa > Chordata > Lepidosauria > Squamata > Colubridae > Pituophis > Pituophis catenifer. Next base: position 34,749,959 of record NW_027256886.1, read on the forward strand.
TTTTCTTCACAGTTCCAATAGCACAATATATGTGGTTTTATTAATTTGACATTACCTGAGACCTTGCTGCTATAAATAATGAGATTATTCTCTGGTCTTCATGAAGAAATGTTAAACTTTTCACATTATCATGAAGCTGATCCCTACTTGTGTCAAATGTGGAAACAGATAATTATCCAAGAATTTGGAATAGAATTAACACGCACTAGAGCATGTCAGAGCATTTCCTCCAGCAAACAAGATGGGTAATTGCTGTTTGAGTACAAAGCAGTGAGAAATGTTTCATTCAGTTCCTTCAGACAATTTGGAAAGAGATACTGTTTACTGACTTAACAAATCATATCATGCCTTCTCAAAAACAGTGTCATTCAAGGGCTGGTGGAATCAGATGAGCTTGAGTGCAGTACTTCTCATTTCACACTTTTTAAGTCTGATCAAACAGATTGTTTCTACCCTGTCAGTGTAAGACTAAGAGCTGGCAGTGTGGATGTTTAGATACAAGACAGCCTTCTCACAGTTAAAAGCTATCATCAGCCATTACATTACAAATGGATCCTTGAAATCATTTGTTCTCATTGCTCTAAAACAGTAATTGTGCAGTAATTTTCATATTCCTTGGGGATGAGGAAGTATAAGAAGTACCTACCAACTTGCAAAACCGATATTTATTATTTTGAAGATTTGTTATATAAATGTATATGTATAAAACAGTTTGCAAAACTTAAGTCAGGTAAGTCAAGTAAGGATTGTGTTAGATAAATTCCAGAATTCATCAAGCCTAAACTTGTGTTCTTAAAATCTCCTGTTTAGTCAGGTATCTCCAGTAAATACCCAAAGGACCAACAGCCAATCTTAACTGCAATTTTTTTAATGACCTCCTGCCGGGACTGTAGCTTTTATATTTTCCAACCAATGGGAATTCCTTTAGTTCAAAATTCAGAAAATTGCAATCCTAGTCCATCATAGCATGAACAAGTATCATCAGAACTTTAACCAAACAGCTGCAATAATAGCATCCAAATGCCATTTTTTCTATTGGATTTTAACTCCACAAATCTTAGACATTATGCTAGCATGGCCTTCTAGAAATTGATACTCAACTGGTGGGCACTAGGTTGCATAAGGTTTTTGAACATAGGATAGTAAGATGCACAGTTTTTTTAAGATTAACTGTGAGTAAAAAGAAATCTTGACTGATATCATATATTCAATGGCATGAAAATGCAAGTCATTCAATCCATTTGGAATTATCTTTTTTTCAGGGTTAGAAGAAAGCTCTCAAAGTTAATTCACAAATGCAGAATTACCCTTAATAAGGCATTTTAGAATGTTTAGAAGAAGGTATTCCACTTGTGAAAACACTCCCTTTAATATAAAAAAATACAGGAATCAATTATTAAAGATTTAGGTCACTGGAGTCATATAAGCAAGATATTTAATGCTTCATTTGGAGGTGGGATAAATAACTTTTGCAGTTCCTTCTGATTCCATGATCTTACCGTCAAAAGACATCAGAAATCTGAGACACAACTAAGCTTGTATTCAATTTGACAGAACGTTAGCAAAAGCAGTTTTTTTCAGCCATATCTGCATGACATCAGTCTTTTAAACAATGAATGGCAGCTATGAGAACATCAAACTACTTGTTTAAAAATAAAATTAACTATCATATATTGTCTTATTAGCACAAATCATGCTTCTGACACCCATAAATGAAATAATCTGTAAAAAGTGTGACACTGGGTGAACTTTTTTTAAAAATAGAGATGAATAACCATTCAATTTTTCTCCAAGAGAAAGGGACATTTGTTGATGATGAATGCTTTTGTTACCTTCCATAAAAGACAGCAATGATTCATTGAATGATGCAAAATGCAAATATACACAACAGATTCCGCCTGTCTCAAATCATGCCAACTGTTCTGCTGTACAAACAGAAATCCATTATTCACTTCTTTTAGAAGCCACCACTGTACCAATCTTCAGAGAGATTCTTATATGGATGGTGACTTGTTAAAAACAGGAAATTTGACTGCAGAAGTTACTAGCAAGAATATTTTTTGAAGACAATGGAGAAGAAAATGAGAAAAATAGTATTTCTAATGCAGCAACTGATAAAACAGAACCAATGCTTTCATAGTACCAATTAGATACTTAAGAATAGGATTACCAGATAACTGAATAGGCAAAAGACATGAACAATTGGAAAAGGGTGAAGAGGAGGACACATTAACTATTTAACTTCACGGTGTTAGAGTGAATTACAAATAAAAACTGAAAAAATGTACTTCATCCTACTTGTATATGATAGAAAGACTGATTTCTCCTTGGTAGGAATATGCTAGAACCAGTTAGGAGACTAAAGTGTGTAACTGATAAGGATTGTGCCAATTTCGGACAGCAGCACAAGCTGGTGGGAGAACACTAATCAACTAATTAAGGTCAGAGAGCATAGCTTCCTAACTTGTGGTTAGCTCTTATTGGGAAAGCACCACACCAGGAGAAAGCTGTTCTGGAAGAAATAAGCTTGTTAGATAAAAAAGTCAGATGATATTTGGTTTTAAGGCCATGCCTGCTAACAGAGGACATGAGGTCACAATTGAGGATACATTGCCAGAAGTCTAGTAACTCTTGTTAAGAGACTACTAACCTCAAGACCTGAACACAATAGCAATTTCCAACTTTTATTTTCCAGCAAGTATTTTTAAGAGGTATAGAGCTTCAGCTACTGGAGATAATATAGATCCAATGTGAATGAAAAACTTGTAAATAGCTAAAGATAGGAAACATGGCAATTGATAGCCAATTGATATGTTCTGGAATCAGTGGTATTGAAAATAAAATCTAATAGCTGTAAAAGAACCAACATGCTCAAAAGACTGATATTACAAGATAAGACTATGTGTGCGGACATGTGTCTAATAAAATGCCTTGAGTTTCAATAATAAACTCATCAGTAATGCTCTATCTTCCATTTAGTGGTTCATATTGCTTTTAATAATTTATATTAAACTACCAATTCTAACTTCAGTGGGAAAACTGAGCAATGGTAAAAAAAGTTACATTTTCCCCCCTAGAAATCTGAATATTTTTGCCAATATTTTGCATTATAGCTGGCAGCCCACACAAGTTTACAGTCCGAAAGTTGGATTGACAGGGAAGGCAGCAGTGGGAATGGAATGAGCAAAGAGACAGAATCCAGTGGAGACTGTGATGATGAAGATGGATGCCAAGGATCAGGTGAAAAAAGCTACACAAAAGGTAGGGCTATTAACTTTGCTTATATGCACTTAGAAAGTTCATCAAAGCTGAGTTGTCTATGCCATTATCTATATATCAACGTAAACCATGGTTGAACTCAATGTAAATAAACCTTACTTCTTCCGAGACCCAGACCTATCCTCTTCAGCAGAGGGTTTTGCTTTCAAATTTAGTTAATTGCAGTCTCCCATCCATTCATAGACCATAATTTGATTTTTAAGATGGTCAAACATGCATTATAAAATTCATTTATTAAAACTAGTCATTTGTTTGTTTTAAATCATGATCACAAGAAGAGGTTATATATATTCAAGATGAGAAACATCAACTTCTGTTTGCGTCTTTTGTAACCCTAAGAAAATGTATTCTTATAACTTTGATGGTTTAATTTTAGACGTAAAAACTACCAATAAGACCATTTTGATTTAAGAACTTTGAAATATATGGTTCAATAGCATTGCTATTAACTTTATAAATTTGAATGTTGTGGGACAAGTATTTAGAGTATCCAAAGCTATTGTCACTATTTAAAATTTTTAAAATTTACTGTACTTCCATTGTCTCTAGGTTTGTTTGCTTGTTTGTTTGTTTTTGTAGTCTTCCTTTGAAAGATATGGTCCCTCTTTTTTCTTTTCTTTTTTAATTTGAATAATTTAAAGTAAGCTTGAACTAAAGAAATGTTGCTTTCTAGGAATAGAATTCTAGGACAGCAAGTTCTTAATTTTAAGTATGGTTGCAGTTAAATAATATTTAATTCAAGAAATTATTTTAGTGTTAAAGTTTAGTGTAACAACTCTTGTACAATGTTCATTTCTCTTTGTTCAGCAGGATTTGTTTTTAATTTAATAAACGCTTTAAGTAAATTGTTTGTATTTCAAATTAGTCCAAATTAAACTGCAGCCAGGTGCTGCAGTGGAAATTTTAATTGCTATACTTTCAATGCAAATACTGTGTTTTTATTTGGTTTTTGTTTTAGTTATCCAATAATGTAGAAGAAATCATTTTACATTTGGCTTACTAACACAAATAATAGTGTCTGAAAGTAGCCCATGTTTTCCCTATGATAATGTCATGGATTTGGGAGAAGTGATGTGGAATAGAAAAAGAAAACAATCTTTTTGTAGAAATTATGTCCATTAAAATATAGCCCAAATAAATAGTGAATAAATAGTAGTGAATAGTCTAGTCTCATTAAACGTAGCAATTCCTTCTTGATAGCATTATAATGGTGTTATGTCATTAAAATATTTACTATTTAAAATTATTAATAAAATAATAATATATTTAAATAACTGAGGTTACTTGTGCATTTATTTTGCATATTTAGATTTAATTGCACTTTAATTGTCACTTAAAGTGTAATAAGATTTTTCAGAATTATAATAATTCTTTCTATGTAGGGGAATAGCCATGTTGTCTGTGATGCTACAATATTTTTGAAGTAATTATTTTAGGCATTATGTATAAGGTATTTTAGGTATTACGTATATGGTTTGTACAATGAAATAAATCTTACTTATTTAAGTTAGGTTTAATATTGTAGATGTATGTATTTTGCCATTCAGATACATCACAATCTTTGTTCATGAATGAAAAACAAACATTTTTTTGTGCTGCAATTTTTCTATACTTCGATATAGTTCCATTTCTTAAACTGTAACAACTGTGGTAATAATTATTAATGCAGATGTTTTAACAGGATCTGAATAAAATATGGAGAATCAGGTATCAATGACTAGGGGTCTTGATGATAATATATGATTATAGGAAGCATATTTTAAATACAAGGGAACAATAATAAATTCAAGTTACCATCCCTTCCATGTTTGTAACCTCTCTCAATGCCTTAGGTTTGCTATTGTGTGACACTAAATGCTATATTCAACCTAGTCCAGGGCTCTTTTTATGTTTTTACATAATTGCAATTCTACCATTGTCTTAAAAAAAAAAGTAGGAATATTATCTATCTCTATGACATTTAAGACTTTATTGGTGATAGCCAGCACCTTGGGACAGCCCAGAAACCCACTGGAAGTTATTGCAGCTAGCAGACTGGTAATATGGTATTGGTATTACAGGACATACCAAACCTGCCTACATTGCTGTGTTCTGAACTAGTAATATGAATGAGGGGCAACTGAGATGTGAGTCAACAAGACCTCCCATCCAGTAATGGGCACAATTAGTATGCAAGATAAACTGGGCAAAGGTCTTCATAACCATGGTTGCCACCTGGTCTTCAAACAGGAGTAAACATGGTAAAGTTAAGGGTGGAAAACCTATGGATCTGCTTGGCATTAAAGCCCACAGTTATTTGGTTTTGCCAAAATTGATAATTGTGATTGTTTTGCCCATCCATAGTCTCTAAGCTCCGGGACAAAACTTTGGTTGGGAAAGACTCACCCAGTTAATCTACAGCAGCATTCTGATGACGTCATACACCATATCAATATAAACACACAACTACCACATAAAAACATGATTTTCCATTCTGGCAATAACAACTGTGCAAAATGTTGCAATGTCCAATATTCCTATTTAGCATTTCAACCAGCAAGTCACGATGTTTCCCAAGATACTCAATTCTTTTTTCCATGAGGATGGTGTAATTCTGGCTACACAATGGTATGTGTTCAGAGGATACGTTTGCCATTGGCAAACACAAATTACATATCCTCCTTTGATATGCAAATGGATGGCTTTTAAAAACAATGTTCATGATATTATCCTGCCTCATTTATGTCACATCTCAACAGCTATTAAAAATTAATACATTTCTGTCACTGTTCATTCATTATCAATTTCTTTTTCCCATGTCAGGAACCTTTTAGCCCTCATTAGTATGATCGTTTCTGCTAACGCTTCTATGTTCCTTTTCATCAACAATATAGGGCATAAACTACTATCTTAATCAGTCTTCAGTCCCAGATGCCATATTCTCGGGTTGCACCAAGATGTTATGTCTCTAAATATGTAATTGTACAACTGGTGCTTTTGTAACAATTATTTCATAAATTTTCAATGAGCATAACATCTGTTGGCAGCTTGCCATGGATATCACTGGTTTGTCATCTCAACAGCTTTCAACCTCCTTGTCATATTTGTAATTTTTGTTTTAGTTATATTTTCTCTGCTTCTGTAATTAGAAAATAATTTCACCTTTCTGAAAGTCCTGTTTTTTCATTTGTTTTTGTTTGAGGGGAGATTTCCTGTATATCACAAGATGAGTTATTTTCAACTAGGACTCTTTATAATCTTTACAAATGGTTTCAGTGTTGTGCTGCTGTCAATGGTTTATTCTGTTCAAGGAGAGGCTAGTAGTTTATGGTTTAACCCCTTACCCAACCCAGACACTACCCTCAGATTCCTCAGTGGAACTCCTCTAATGATGACTTAATTTCTTAATTGGTCCCATTATTAACACAGTGGGTTTATTCTTTCCTCACAGTTTATTAGAACACAGGCATCTTGGCAGAGTCAGTGTTTGAATGGCACACAAATTAAGGGGAGAGGAAATGCTACATGCAACAAGACAGAGGATTTAGATTATCCTAAACTAATAGTTTCATCTTCAGGCCACATTGTTAGCTAATTGATTTCACACTAGCTCTTTTGAGGAATTATTGCCTGAACCCAAGTAGGAGGAACTGAATTGCACTTGAAGGCCTCCTTCATTGTCTTTGCAGATGCTGCCCCTATTCTGAACTGCCTCACATTGAACAAGCAGGCCCCAAAGAGATGTTAAACATTTTCAACCAAGCACATTTAGAATCCTTCTAAATTATTAGGAACTTTAATGAGCCAAGCATGCTTCCAACGTTTCTCTCCAAATCTTCACACTTAGTGATGTCAGAGACAGAGCCAAAGAGTCTGGAAATAATTTAGTGGAACTCATATGTATGGTCCCACTTGTGCATTAATGGTTTCATGCAATAAAACCAGGGACTACTAAGAAAACTAAAACTTAATATGACATTTCTACTACTTCTCCACAGAAAACCTATAATTTAGCATCTCAACTTCATCCCATCCTGTAGCTATTATAGGATAAATCATAGCAGCTGTGGCAACAGCATCATATTGTATATGGCATACTGTATGTTAAATGAACACAGGGGATAGGTTGAATACTAAAAAGACTGTCATTCAGCCCATGTGACAGACATCTGAACATAGATAAATATGCTTTTTCTATCAGGGATAACAATGGTGCAGGGATTGGACGAAGTACAACACATGTAGTTTTGATTTTATAATTTATAATCTGTACACAGGAATGCTTATGTATTTATTTAGACTGAAACAATTTTCAGTAGCACCCAACACTGTTATCTTGGCACCAAGCTATATAGGGCTTTAGGAATAAAAATCAGCATTTTCAATTACAGGCAGCCAATTCCTGGCTTGCAGCATAGGTATAGTATGTTCATGGGCCTTAACTAGTGCCAATTAGCATGTGAATCACTTCATTTTTTACAAACTACAATTTTTGAAATTCCTGTTTGTACATTAATCAGTCAACTCTGATTAATGAACTCTGCATTCTTGAAAGGATGGGATTGTCCTTACACAGCAGGTCCCTAACCTTTGTGTGTTCCTAGGTGGTCCTAGAGTCCAGCTACTGCTGGATGTTGGAAATGCTAGTGGAAACTGTACCCTTTAGATACAAGTTTCAGTTTTACCAGATGGACCTAAAAAAGTCATGCTTGCAAGATCACATGTATGGATTACTACAAACTGTTTCACATAAAGCTGTCTTTAAAATCATTTCAAAAAGTGTCCAAAAAGGATCCAAATAGTCCCTTTCTTCTAATATTGCTGTCTGTTGCTGTCTTCCCATCATAGTCTCAAGAAAACTTAACTAAAAATAAAAATTATGGTTGTGTCACACAGTTGGATCCAGGGGGATTTTCTTAAGATATGGGGAGCCTGTAGCCTCTTCAAGACAGCAGAAAATATTTTCTCTCATAATGGGGCATTGTTTACCTCCAGGATTCAGCAGACCACACACAAACTGCATGAAGGAGAAGCCAGGAGTCAACTTACAAGTGGCAGGAGATAAACTAGGAAACATCCTATCAATTTTATCTGAGTCCATAGGCTAGAACAGTGATGGCTAACATTTTTTACGCTAAGTGCCGAAAGCGTGCGTGTGCACACCAATAATGCAATGCACGCATGACCCCTTCCTGCGTGTCTTGCTCCTGCACATGTGGCCCCATGCATGCACACATGACCCTATGCATGTGTGCATGACCCCATGCATGTGTGCATGATCCCCCCTGCTTGCGCCCCATCCCCTGCACATGCATGTCTCCCGCATGTGCCCCACCCCAGCGCATGAGTGGCAGAGACCCAAAAACCAGCTGGCTGGTGGGAGGTGCACGTGCATGGGTGGCAAAGGTGAGCTGGGGTGACAGCTTGCGTGCCCGCAGAGAGGGCTCTGCATGATACCTGTGGCACACATGCCATAGGTTCGCCATCCCAGGCCTAGAAGGAGTCTCTGATTCTATGGCGAGATTATCGTTCCAGCCTTCATCACCTAGAGCTAAACGTTATGCCTGCTAAATTAATATCATTCAACAATTGTTCCAAAGTAAAAATACCTAGGACTCCAATAGGTACCAGCCCATGTTCACCATAAAGGTCATGCACTCTTTGGCACCAGATCATGAGACATGAAGGTTAATGTTACTGAAGTCACCAACATAAAAAGGTAAGGAGACTGCAATGGAAACTTGGTCAAGGAGCTCAGGAAGGGATCGGGCTCAGCAGTATCCAAATCTCAGAGGAAGTAATCTATCTCTTCCCTGCTGGGCTGACATTTTGAGCATCTCAGTGTATAAACATTTCAATTTTTCTTTATGATAGCATGTTCAAATTTAGTGACTTTAGATTTTCATTTTTAAAAGAACATGGTTTGTATAAATAGCATAATTGTCTTCAAATTCCTTTGAGGCCACTCTTTGTCTATTGAAAGAGTAGTGTAGAATGCTTTGTTCAAATATACGAGGATGATCAGTTTACAGAGTTTTTCCCTTTCCTACCTATATTTATGGTCAGTGATATTCGATGGTGAATGAAAGGAGAGGTATAACCAGACTTCTATTATTAGGAATGGATATTTCATTGTCTTCATTTTGTTTTTGTAATAAAACCCAACTAGAATAATACAGACTAGATTGAAACTTCCAATGCACTACTCTGGTCAGTTCTGAGGAATTCTACCAGAGTAACTCCTTTTAACTCAACTCTAATAAAAAACAGAGATATTTTGGATTTTCCTGCCAAAACCCTGAAGAAAAATACAATACATTAGTGCTAATCCTGGAACATAAGAAGCAACTATATTGGAAAATTTTATAGGCAATAGTAGGAATGGAATTGTTTAGCCCAATGTTTCTTCTTTTCAGTCTGTTTCAATTTCTTATGCTTATATTGGCCAAAGATCCTCTAATCTGTATGAACATGCTATATATAGTTTGCCCATTGTGTTTGATTGGACCCGCTACACACAGGTTTTAAAAACTGTACTACAATTGAACAGCAGAAACAGTTTTCTTCCTCTACTTTTCTATTTATAATGTTACATTTGTCAAAGTATTTTGAAGATAGCATTTCATGACTATAGCAACTGTTTCTTTATATGGTAGCTGCATACATGTAGCTACAGATGGCTTTAATATTTTTATGCAGCCATTTGTAAACTTTGAAAATAGATGTTTGCTTAGTTCTGAATCATAAATTACTTTTCCCCTCTAGCCCATACATGTTTCTGAAGGAAAGTAATTTTCTCACAGAACTCTCCCCAATGAGGCATTGAAATCTAATGAAGTAACTAAAATGTGAAACTCAAGAAGAATATTAAAATAATTTAACAAACCTTGAGCACCCAAATTAGTGTGTGTGTGTGTGTGTGTGTGTGTGTGTGTGTGTGTGTATTTACTTCTTTGTAGGATTTATGTGTATTTTTCCTCTAGCCAGGTTTTCCTATGTAACCAAGGTTTTTCTGCAGCCCTAGCTCAGTAGAATCACATCCACTCGATTCTGGGCTTTTTTTCTTTCTGGCAGCCAGCAAGTTCTGGTGCCAGGTGAGAGACTTATATAGATCTATTTCTGGCTCGTTAGCCATCATCAGTAAGCCACACTCACATCTCATGTATCCTCCCTGTAAAGGTACAGTATCTTCCTGGTTAGAGGAAAAACACACATAAATCCTACGAAGAAGTAAGAAAATAGATAAAGCTGTTTCCATCCATCAGGGGTTTGTCACTAGGACTATTAAAACATATGATCAAAATTCTGATAATATATTAAAAACTGGAAACATTAGTTTGGGTCAGTATATTTTAAGATGTAAAAATAAGCCATTCAGAACCATTGTTTTTCAATACTATGGCAGTTCAATGAATAGGAGGTGCAGACCAGTCTCCAATTTAGTTAGCAGGTTATTCATCTCTAATGGAATGAATGCTCAGAGTTAATAGCAATGACAATCAGAGTTAGTAACAAGAAGAAAATTCTATACTGCAGAAACTCTGTAATCCAAGTTGATGTTCCAAATGTAGATGAAAAAAAAAGCAAAAATATTAAGTTTTTGTAATGATGTTCAACACTCATTCACAACAAGCTGATCTGGTTAAATAAAGTAGTTGGTAAAGCAGGCACACAATTGCACTCCATGAAGCTGTTGGGTCCTCAAATTATGGTAATGGATTGTTCAATAATAGATCACAACTTTGGGTTGTACTATCTAATAGAAAAATACATAAACAAATGCATATGTAACCTTATACATGTCCTTTCTAGATTTCAAATTTCAACATTTGATACAATATTTTGAACTGCATTTTGTGAAGAGTTCTAAAATACCAACGTATTTATTTTTAATATCAAAGCTATATACAACTATACTGCTTTGAGGCAAATGCAAACCTCAAGGAATCTAAAAAGAATTTATATATCTCAAAGGTTTATAACCCTAATCCAATGATTCTGATAAAGATATTAGAAAAAAAACATTAAAGCCTCGGCAAACATTTTGATTGGAAAGAAAAGGGTACGGGGCAAAATTAATAAAGTATATAAAATACTTTTATAAAATAAAAAGTTTGGGCAAGAAGGGGAGGAGACAGAGGGAGTGCAAGAGGAGGAAAGAAGGGCTTGTAGGGATGAAAATAAGGGGATAGGATAGCAGAGGCTTCTGCGGGGCAAGCCTAAGGGAAATAAGGGAAAAAGATAGGATAGGATAGCAGAGGCTTCTGTGAGGCAAGCCTGAAGAAGAGAAGAGTTTGAGTGAAAGGAGGGAAGCAGAGGAGTCAATGAAAGAGCAGAGGCTGTGGAAGGGAAGGCCAGCAGGCAGTTCAATAGAGAGTGAAGAGAGAGAAGGAGGAAGAAGGTCCAACCAGCCACCTGAATACCACCCCATCACGTGACCCTGGCAAGTAGAAGTGCAACAGAGAGGGACCAGTGTGGATTGGCCGCCATATGAAGAGAGCCAGGAGAATCTTGAGTCCAGCGATCCTTATGAGGGTTAGCACTACATAACAAATTCAAGATTTGTGATAATAAGAAATGCTTCAAGGGATATTTTGGTGTACTTTGTCAGGAAGAAGACAAGGATTAAGTTTTGTAGCAGCATTTAATACAAGAATGAAGATTGATAATGCATATATAATTGTCCTTAAAGGAATTCCTAGTAGAATTTTACATAAGAAAAAAGTGGAGTGTTTTTTAACTGAGAAATTACAAGTAGAAAAAGACTAAATTTTGATGGGACAAACTGGAAAGTGTGGTGTTTTTTTTTTTTTTTTTTACTTTTAAACAGCAGAGGTTTCAACTCCATTCTATCTAGAAGACAAGGGAATTTCTAGAAAAAAATTAAAGAGGAATTGGAGTAAATTCAAATGAAGGAATCACAGGAAACTACACAAAAATTTCCAACAGGTACAATAGGAAACTGAAAAGGATGATATAGAACTAAGTATCAATTTTTCTAAATTTTTGGGTTGACTATGGATTACAAATGTTTAATGTGGAATATATATTTACTTCATTTTATCCCACATTTTTTATTTTAAAAATAATTCAAAATGGTGAATGTATTTAATACTTCATCCTCCTATTTTTCTCACAACAACCATGTAGGGTGGATAGGAGAGAATAAGTAGCCCAAATCACCCAGCCAACTTTCAAGCCTAATGCAAAAATAGAACTCATAGACTCTTTGTATTCTGTATTCTGTATTTTGTTTGTATTCCGTTGCCTTAACCACTAGACCAAAGTAAATTCTCATCAAAAGAGGGGAAAAATCATTATTTCAAAAAATTAAAAGAAGACATAATTTGTCCACAAGAAAGATTATTTTCCCGAAAGACATAGATCCTCTTCAATTTGAATTTCAAAGAACTTTGCTCCTAAAGTTTATAAAGTAGAGATATTCAAAAATATTTTTTCGGATCATAATCCTTTGAGTTTATTTATAAATGAAAATTTTTAAAATGGAGACTGAATGAAGCAACAGTGGAGGGTTTTTTAAAAATTAAAAAAAATAATTTATTATATAATATTTAATTTTGAAATATTTTCAAAATATTTTTTGAAAATAATGGAGGTAGATGCACTGGTTTAAGAATTGTTTGGGATAAAAGTAAAACTTTTATTAGAGGTTATTTTACATAACATAACAGCAAACTTTAAAAAAGAACAGTCGAGATTTTGAGATTTGAGCTATTTTGGGACAATAAAGAAAAAAGAAGACGCTTTTGATTGAACGTTAAAACCAAGAAATTTGCAGCAGTTCACTAAATTTCTCTTCACCATGAGTTGAGATTTGACTGTGGCATTCATCTAGATCAGTGGTGGGTTTCAAATTTTTTTACTACCGGTTCTGTGGGTGTGGCTTAGTGGACGTGGCATTGCTTGGTGGGTGTGGCTTGGTGGGCGTGGTAGGGGAAGGATACTGTAAAATCTCCATTCCCTCACCACTCTAGGAGAAGGTTATTGCAAAATCCCCATTTCCTCCCGATCAGCTGGGATTTGGGAGGGAGACAATAGGTGGGGGAGGGGCCAGTCAGAATTTTTACTACCGGTTCTCCGAACTACTCAAAATTTCCGCTACCAGTTCTCCAGAACTGGTCAGAACCTGCTGAAAACCACCTCTGATCCAGATCCATATGCTTAACTCTGAGTTTCCAGTGCATTTCTTTAAAATTCAGCACGTGTAGAGACCTGTAACGTTGGCTTATTTTCACTGTGGATTTGCCCCAGTCCCCTGAACTGTTTTATTGCTTTTTTTTGAGTTACTGCTATTGGCTGAAATCTTGGGAGAATAATGCAGGAACCTTTAAAAAAAAAAAAAAAAACTTGCAACTAAGATACTTGATTGAATTACATTTTGAAACTGAAGATAAATCTTTTTTTCCTATACCCAAGCGCCCAGTGTCAATTCTACAGTTTGTTCATTTTCCAAACTGATATATCCCTGAAGTCTGCAATCCGTTTTTCATTTCAGGTAAATAAATTTCCACTTCCTGATACTGTGCTGAGAACATAACACATTTTTCTTGATCAAGGCGGATTTTAAGGGGGGGGGGGGGGGCGGAACAAGCAAATATTGTATGCTTAGCTGTGATAAGAATTAGATTAGAATTATATTTGAGTTTAAAAAATAAAGATATATAGCATGTATTTGAAGGCAAGAACTGTAGATAGAGGTCATGGACAAACTGTCAACCTTTCATGCAGTTTTACTTGCCAGGTAGAACTTTTGTTTTAAGTTTATATTTGTGATTTTTGGAGATGCTATCATAAAACAATAAATTTTAAGTAAGAAAATCATAAGTTTGTTTATGAGTGTGTTTTTATGCCACTGATTTGAAAGGCTCTGGGTGGTTAATCATTTCAAAGCTTAAAAATAACCGCCTCAAAAAGAAGAAGTAACCTATATGTAATCTAACCAAAATCATCAGCAATATTAAAACTACCAGTATCAAAATCTACAAAATCATTGTCTGCCAGTTTCACACAATGATCACAGTATACATTGTTTCCGGATTAAATAGAACAGGAAGGAAGAACTAGAGCTAATCCAGAAGATGTTTTTCTATTACTACCCTGTCCAACTTGATCAGATGAATACAGAAGAAGGTTGTCCTGTATGTAACACAGTCTGGAATCCTGTAAGTCTTTAATCCTAATAACCAGCACCATGATTAGCACTGGAAAGCCTCTTACCAACCAAAGCCATTCTTGACAGAGTGAGTTACATGAATATATCAGAATATACCTATCATCACCGGAGAAACCACACAAGTTGTACTAACTTCAGCTTCCAATGCTTTCCAGTAGTCCAAGCAGGATTCACTAAGGCATGGTTGATTGTGAGCAAGGCTTCTCAATCCAGGAATGGATAGAGACGAAATGTAACTATAATAATTGTTCATTTAATTATTTCTCTCTAAAATAATTCTTTAAAGGAACATTTCAGTCCATTTTGCACCAAAGCATTTTTTTCATTGCATTGAATTTCTTTGAAAGAAATTGCAAAAGCAAATTCTCTCTGATGAATAGCTTGAATAAACCAAATCCACTTACTGCCAATTAGAAAAAAGTTTGATTGTGGTTACATAGATAAATCCAGTTATTTACAACTGTGTACTCACCCTCCATTTTGGCAAAACATTAAATGGGCTTCAGGTGTACCAGAGATAATATGTTGCATCTCCCAATATATTATTAGTCTTAGACATTAGCATATTTTGCATTTCTTTTTATTATTGTTACATAAATCTGGCTTTCCCTGATTTCCATTCTTCCTCAATTACTTCTGATTAATAATATAATTTCTAACATAAATTCAGGAAATTTATGATGTGATTGGTGTAGCTAATTGGTTCAATTACATATAATTCCTCTTTCTCTAATATGAGACAACACACACACACACACATACACACACAATTAAATGACAGTGAGATTATGTATGGTTTCATCACAATTTTTTCACATAATCTTGTTTTCTTTTTAAAATATATATTCTATTCTTCAGCAACCTTCACAATGTAATTTACAAAAGAAACAACAGCCATATTATAAAGTATATTTTAAAACCCTGCACAAAATAATGATTCAAGATAGAAAGGAACATATCTGCAATAGATACTGGGAATAAACTTTCATTGTAACAATAAAAATACCACCAGGGTATGTGCAATTTTTAAAATTCTCCACAACTGCTTCTTGAGAGTGTTGGTACTGTATGAAAGGAGAGGATGAGAGAAGAAACAAAAATTAAGCCAAGTGTTTTGTTCATGTAGTTTCCAATTAAGAATTGATCTGAGCTCACAGGCAGAAAATTGAATGTGTTTTGCAGATATCTGATTGCATCTAGCCCTTACCTCACTGTTTCAAATGAAGGTCAAATATAAAAATTCTACTTTTAAAAAAAACCTGGGACATGTAACATTCAACATGATATACAAAAAGCCCAACCCATTCTCTGTGTGACAATCCTTTGGATATCTGAAAACTGCTATCATTTTTCCCCTCGGTCTTCTGTATCCAGTTTAACAATGAAATTCCCTGGTTCTATCCGGCTCGCCAAACTGGTAGTGTCGATGGCGGGAGGCTCTGCCTACCCACTGGGATGTCATTATGTCCCTTTTTTTACCATTTGTGAATGCGCAGAAGGTTCTGTGCATGCACAGAAGAGATGAACCCGCGTGCTCCTGTTCCTGAACCGGTAGTGAAGGTAAGTGGATTTCACTGCTGACCCAGTTCCTTAATTTTGTTTCAATCTAACGCTTGGTTTTTACATCTTTTACTATCTTGGTCAACCTCTCTGAATTTAATAGTTAAATCACTATGATATGTTCTGCAAACACATTTGGTTTCTGCTTTGGTTTAATCAAAGAGTTGTTAGCTATATAACAGTGATATAATCAAGAAACCATTCTGCTTCCACAGCTTGGGCAATGTCAGAAAAACTGGACAACTTGACAGGTCATCATAAAAAAAGATATCAAATGTGAGAAGAGCAAACTCTATTATGTACTACCAAACCAGTGATTTTTTACAGTACTCATGCAAATGAGTAAGGAGGAATTTAGCAACCCACATGGGTTAGATAAAATATCGTTCGTCTATATATTCATGCTTGTCCAGTGAGGAATCAACCCCTGTTCTGACACTACCAGATGTACTGTAGAATATAATGCATTGTTATGTATAACAGTCTAAATTAAGCCTCTGTCAGTGCAGCAAGTTTTTAGGTATAATTCTGTTCCACTTACAGTATTTATATGTGATTTTGGAAAGTCTACCTCGGTTGTCAATTAAAAAATAAAACTCTATACAACATATAGAATTTTTAAAGTAACACTTCCTTTTGTAAACTTTTTAAAGCACTTATCTCTAAAATCTGTATATTTGAATGCTGCTGCTGCTGTTAGTATTCTTATTCTTTAATCACAGTTCTCTATTCAAAGTATATCTATAGAGGGCAGGGGGAGGCCAGCAGGATTGTATGCCTGTTTCCCAAATATATAATTCTTTCAAAAAAAAAAAAATTGGGATCCCTGCAAATAGCCCCTTTTAATGGAGGCGTCTCAATAGTTCACATTTTTTTGGAAGTTTTTGTGCAATCAGCTTTCAGAAGAGATCTAATGGGTCTCTCACAATTCTTAGACCCTGAAGACACTAACTATATATATATACAGTTAGATACTAAAGATTAGTCATCTTAATTCATGCATGAATTATAGCATCAATAAGATTTAATGCACTGCATCTTAATAATGTCATCTAAACTGTGACCAAATTAATTCTATTAACTAATGCCAGAAAATGTGTTTGCATAGGGAGATAAAATCTTAAAATGTATATGAATGAATACACACATATACAAAATGCAAATATTATTTCACAGGACGCTCTCTAAAAACTGCAAATAACAACTTGGCAAAATAAATTTCTCGAAGGGATTATGCAAACACTGAACATAGTTACAGTGCAGATTTGCTTTCTTTAGAATTCAGTTTGTGATAAATGAATATAGATAACACTAGAACAGTAATTTGGAATTGATATTATTCTTACCTTATAAAGCCATTTTAGAGGGAAAAAGGAGAATGAATTGAACTAATGCAAATGTATTCACTATGCATGAAATTTGTACTTAGCCTTGAAAATTTAGAAAAGGCAGATAATAACCATTTGCTGGAATTGTAATTACTGTCACCATTTGTAAAGCATTTATGTAAAGTACTGCACTATTGACTAACCAAGTGCAAATTCTCTGCATTTTGTTAAATATGAAATCATCAATTTTAAAATCCTCCCACAGTTCTGTAAAAACTAATTGAATATACTAGCATGTTTTTTTCTCTCTCTCTCTCTATATATATATATTTAAAGTTTGGGTTTAGATCAATGGAGCGTAGTTATACTTCTGAATAATTCTGTTAGATAATTGAGAGAGAATGTGCAAACATACATAGTAGCCTTGCAAGGTAATACTATGTCTGTTTATTTGGAAGTCTATTGGTTTAAATTACCGGTAGTTCATTCACAAAATAATATGTCTAGGGTAGATTATTCAATTGTTTCAGATTGCAGCCAATAATGAGTCGGTGTCTTTAAGAATCTATTGCCATTGTCTCCACCTTTCCATGTGCATAATTCCATGTTCTATAAAGTCAGCAAATGCATTATTTTTCTAGAGGAGATAACTATAAGAGTTGTGGTGGCACAGTGGTTAAAATGCAGTATTCGAGTGTTACCGACTTAAACTTGACTCAGCCTTCCATCCTTCCAAGGTTGGTAAAATGAGGACCCAGATTGTTGGGGACAATATGCTGACTGTAAGCTGCTTAGAAAGGGCTATAAAGCACTGTGAAATGGTATATAAATCTAAGTGCTAGTGCTCTGGGAGGGTGAAAAATAGGCCTTCCAGAATTCAGGAAGGTTCTCCGGAGCCCAGGGGAGGCCATTTTTGCCCTCCCAGAGGCTCAAGGAAAGCTTCTGGAGCCTGGGGAGGGCAAAAAACGGGCCTCCTCAAAGTTCCGGAAGTCTGATTCTGACTTAATGTATTCTTGAATTTAAAGTGTGTGTATATGTTATGTTGAAAATCCTCCTGAGCTTTTCAGATGATCCTGCAATGTATGGAATGAAACGTTGCTTCATTTATTGTTTTCTTCTTTGTCTGTTATGGAGCAGGTCCTGCTGGATCTTTTCCTAGATTTGATGAAGGCCCAATTGGGATAGCCACAACTTCTGAGGGATTCCTTGATATGTTTTAATTCTATTTCTTTTCCCTCTTTGCTGGTAGGCAAACCTTCAGCCCAGTGGTATAGGGTTCTGATCATTCCAATTTTGTGCTCCAATGGGTGGTGAGAATCAAAATGTAAATATTGAGTTGTGTCCAGGGGTTTTCTGAATATTTCGATATTGAGGCTTCTGTCTTTCTTAGTGTGTACTGTACAATCCAGGAAAGCCAGACTATTTTCCTTAACATCTTCCCGTGTTAACTTAATGTGCCTGTCCACAGTGTTGATGTGTTTGCTGAAGGCTTCCACTTCTTATGTTTTAATCTTGACCCAAGTATACATATACTAGTGAGAGGTGGAATTCTTGTGAATGAGTTTAGGTCTTTGGTTTCTACTTCTTCCATATAGAGATTGGCCAGAATTTGGGAAGGGGGCACAGGTAAACCCATGGGACATTCCTATTTTTGCCTGTAGAAACCTTCATTGTATTTAAAAGAGATAGTGATCAGGAAGAGGTCCAGCACGGCATATACATTAGTACCTTCTAGTAATATAGTCACTACACTATTTTATCACTACAGTTTAAACAAGGAGAGAGGTCCAAATTGTCTTCCATTTCTTTCTTTCTTTTTTACAAAAACTTGCAGTTATTAATGACTGCAACCATCCTTTGAATAGGTAAGCAAATGTCTTTTGACTTTTTCACAAGTTACTTTCAGATCCTTCCATACCATGTAGTGCCTCTATTTCAGAAAAATAATTTCAAGAGGACAGTAGCAATGTAATTGAAATGTATATCTACCAGATTGCTTAACATTTGTAATGTAGTTGCATTAAACTTCTCTTAGAACTCAGGTTTCCTTTAAATAAGAATATATTTAAATGAACACGAGAACCTCTTTCCCTAAACAGTTTCCCTATGTCTAGGATACTCATAGGCCCGTGATGGTGAACCTATGGAATGCGTGCCACAGGTGGCACATGTAGCCATATCAGTAGGCATGCAAACTCAGCTCCAGTGCGCCGGCCAGCTGATGCCAAGGCAAACCTATGGAATGCGTGCCACAGGTGGCACACATAGCCATATCAGTAGGCATGCAAGCTCAGCTCCAGTGCGCTGGCCAGCTGATTTTTGGGCCTTCT
Organism: Pituophis catenifer annectens; assembly: GCF_029215685.1. Lineage (NCBI taxonomy): Eukaryota > Metazoa > Chordata > Lepidosauria > Squamata > Colubridae > Pituophis > Pituophis catenifer. Next base: position 34,769,629 of record NW_027256886.1, read on the forward strand.
GGGCCCACTGGAAGTAGGGAAACAGGTTGTTTCCTGTCTCTGGAGGGCCTCAGGAGGTGGTGGGGAAGGCCATTTTCTCTCTCTCACCTGGCTCCAGAGCTTCTCTAGGAATCTGGGGATAGCAAAAACGGCCTTTCTCACCTCTGGAGGCCCTCCAGAGGCCAGAAATGGTGGGACCGGAAGTTGGCAAATGGGCCATTTTTGGTCTCCGGAAGACCTCCGGGGTAGTGGGGAAGGCCATTTTCACCCTCCTCAGACTCCTACAGAGGTTCTGGAGCCAGGTGAGAGAGAGAAATGGGCCTACTGGGCCATTGCGTGCCAGGAGCAGGGGGAGGGGGGGTTGCACGCACATGCTCGGGGGCGGGCACATAGAATTATGGGTATGGACACGCATGCTTGTGATCCTCCGACTCCCCTCCTGGCACGGGATGGAAAAAAAGTTAGCCATCATAGCTGTCATAGGCAATCCATATAGCCTAAAGTTCATATCTCTGTGTTTAGAAAATACTGGGAACTGCAGGCTCTTTTTTTTCTCTTATCCTCTTTGTTACTAAAGATCTTTGTTCTTCCTCCTCCATTAAAATCACACTCTTAACAAGAACCACTGGGGGAGATGTCACACCTCTAACAATCTTTCACAACATTTTTTGTTTTTCCACTGTTAAGAAATTAAAGGGTTTTTTATAACAATCACTAGAAAGAAGCGTGAAACTTTAATCTCAGATTCTTTCCAATAAACCTATTAAGGATGTAAAACCCCTAAAATCATTTATATGACAACGAAGCCCCACAGCTCAGAATCACATATATAGAACTTTCCATTATGCACGCAATTGTACTTGGTTAATTTCAATTTTACCCCAGCCATTTCTTTATAACATTCTTACTTTTCTTGTAAAAAATAATTTCCTTTTTAGCTTTTACTATTGTAAATTGTATTCAATACAGAGGATGTTACACTGTGAGTATTTTAACATTTTCCCATTAAAGTCTCAAGATGCAAGAACATTACTCTGCTGAAATGTTCAGACATAGACACTTAAGGAGATTTATTCTGAACAGAAATTAGAGAAATTTGTCTGTATTAATGCCTTTAAATACCCTCATTATCTGAGTGCTTGCTAAGGTCTGAAGTAATGTGAGGCCAGAAAAAATGCTAACATATAGTATGTGCCAGAAAGACATTCCTACCTTGCTTCTAAAATTTCATTTTAACATTGATATTATTAAAGATTGATTTCTTAGTCTGAAGTACTGCATGAGCCTTTTAAGGAAAAGCACATTAGAATTTCTTTATATTCAGCCTGCCATCTCTCATTTAAATACATTCATCTAGAAAGAAGTTTAACTGATTATAGTACTTCCCAAATAGTATCTGCTTAGAATTTGAGGAGAAGCATTTCTGCATATTATTTTTGTTCAAATGTAATAAGCATAAACTGGTCGTGCTGTATCCAATATATGATGCGGTTTTTGCTTGGCTATGTTGTTAGATCATTTCATCACATAACTATGGTTATTAATCATAATACACATACAAAAATATCTATCACACCAGAGATTCTTAACCTCAGTTCTCAACATGCTGGATGAATTTTGGAAGTTGAAGTCCACACATCTTAAAGTTGCTGAAGTTGAGCAATACTGTATCACACTATTCCCTTCTGAATAAGTGACATAATACAGAATGCAGAAAAGAAATAAAAAATAGCCAGAGAAATTAAAAGCATGAGATATGAAAAAGAAACAAAATAGTTTATTCACTATACTTTTTTCATTACATTTCTGCCTTTTAAAACTATCCTTGCTTCCATCACATGAATACACCATTTTATGCACTGATTTTTTATTAAACTTCTCAACTGTCTCTTTCTAAAGAACTCATCAATCCCATCCAGCTAACAAGTCTACTTGCCCTCCATTTTTGTCAACCCATTCACAATTATGTGTATATTTTGCAATCAATCTTTTTTCATTATTACTATATGCCCAAGCATCTCAACCTTGTCTTTCACATTGATTGTATTTTGTATTCAATCCATATTCATCCATTAATTCCTACCCTTTCCATACATTATTATATCCATTAATTCCTACCCTTTCCATACATTATTATAAACACTTAAGTACTCAATTTCCACTACGTTCAACTTGTGTTTATGTTTCTTCTGATAGATTCAAGTGAAAAAGTGAAATAAGTCTGTTCTTATGCAGTCATTTTCACTTCTCTTGAAAAACGTTCATTCTTCACCAGATGCATAACATCAATCACATTCCCACCAGCATTTGCACATCTTTAACATTTATTCTACTAAATTAATATCTTTGCTCTAATTTTTTCCGTGTGTGTATGTGTAAGATGAAATACCAGATTTTCAAGATTCCATTATTCTACTTTACTACAATAAAGATTATTCCTGGAATCCCTGCCATACATACTTCTTGACCTGACCTGCATCTGAATGTATAGCTGACTTCTATGTTGACAGACTCCAAAAGATTTCTATCCCATCTTATACTAAAATAAAAGGGGAAGGGGAAATATATGGATTATTTTTCATGCTCTCTTTGTAATTTTTTTTCCTGAAAGTTCCTGCTTAGTAGCCTGCTGATACTTTCTTTATCTCCAAGGTCACACTAAATTCCTTTACATGAATACAGTAGGATGCACAAAAACTAGAATATGAAAATGGTTTTATGTATACACACCAGAATATAAAATTTTGTAGTTTTGTAATTTAATTGATCTTTTGCCTTGCTCAAACAGGTTTCTATTTTAATACATTTTTAGACTGTCTAGGGCCGTGATGGCGAACCTATGGCACGTATGCCAGAAGTGGCACACAGAGCCCTCTCTGTGGGCATGTGTACCGGCCAGCTGGTCTTCACGGGCGCCAGAAAACGGCCTGAAAAACGGCCAAAAAACAGGCATTCATGCACTGGCCAGCTGGTCTTTGGATTTCCGGTGCTTCAGCACATGCGAAGACCAGCTGGCTGGTGCACATGCATGTGCTGGAAACCCAAAGATTAGCTGGCTGGCACGCTCATGCACACTGGCCCTTCAGATTTCCAGCACTCCGGCGCACACATATGGACACATATGCACACATGTTCCGGTTTGGGTACTCGGTGCCAAAAAGGTTCACCATCACTAGGGCTATAATGCTACCGTGATATAAATTTTAAATGTTACTTCAGGTGCTCAACTCAGTTACACAGTATTCTAACTTTGTTATATATAAGGAGTCACATATGTTATTTTCGTTAAAAAAATATCTGGATAATATTTGAGCTTTATGTAGTAATCAGGTTTGCCAGAATACTGTATAGCAGCTTTTATTGTAATGTGTAGCCCAGTTTGAACAATGTATTTTTTAGTGTTTCAAATATAAATGTTTCTATTGAGAATGTTCTGAATTTTGTTTTTGTTTGTGTGGCTACAATCAAGCAAGTATTAATTGGAGAGCACTGAATAGCTCACTAGCTTTATCTGTGTGAAAATATCACTAAGAGCACAACAAACTTTATTGTTGTCCCTTCTGAAACTAACTCAATGTTAGTTGATGTTTTTAATGTTTTCAAGCTGTGCAGCTGGTTTTACTGCCTTTCTGAAATTCAAAATTGGATTCTTGCACTGATCTCACTTTAGGCTATAGATAGAGATGTATAGTTTGATTAGCACATAAAATGTTCCTTTTGGAAAATAATGCATGCAAAGCAGATGAGCATACTGAGATGCATATCAAGTTTTTAAACTTTTTACATTCGATTGATTTATTATGTTGTCTTTAGATCAATGAGAAAACTTAAACTGGAAAGTTTAAATGGGAAGATGATATCCTGCTCCCAGATTAAAATACATAGGGAGATTTAACTGATATTTTGATTGCTTTTATTGTTACACGGTCTTTTAATTGCATCTGAATTTTTAAATGAAGTTTGTTAGTTCTTAACGAGAGGCAGAATGTAGCACAAATGAAAACAAATACTTCAAATGCCTGGAAACTCAATTCCAAATAATTTTTCATAGAACCTGCTACCCAACATCAGAATCATCAATATATTTCAGATGTCCTCTATTTCCTCTTCTAACCTTCACTCCAAGAGATTGCATGTTTTTGATTATTTCTAACTGACAACAGCAACATATCAGATTCTTGAGTCAGCAACATTGGCTCATAATATTTCTAAAGCTGCCAAAGTTCTGAAATAAGAGCAAGTGTCATAAAGAACTGGTTGCTACAGCAAATTGTTATGATGCAAGTGTAAGCTTGATGCAAGTGAAATCGCTGTAGTAAAAATGAATTTTTCAATAACATTTCATTTATTATAATAATTTAAAAGACTACAATGAAATGAAATGGTTCTCTTGGATAAAAGAGATAATTTTAAAAAGAATGACCCAATTGTTGCTAATTATGGATGATACCAATGAAATTAATCAAATGTTTCTTATATTCTGTTCAGAACAGTCATTTTCTGTTCAGATATTGGCGGAATATCAACCTACAAAGGTACCCTGTATAGTAGAAAACATCCAATGGAGACAGCAATAGCAAAAGCATTTAGGCTTATATTCTGCCCCATAGCACCTTACAGCACTCTCTTGGCTGTTTACAATTTAGAATTTACATATTGCTCCCAACAATCTGGGTTATTTTACCTCATTTTACCAACCTTGGAAGGATGGAAGGCTGAGCAACCTGTGATTTGTGCAGCTGAAATTCCCATTCAAATTCCTTCATTTTGAAGAAACTGCCAGTGACTTTTAAGAAACTGAAATCATAAAGCAAAAAACCCAATTGTCTCAGACAACCTGGATAAAAATTCCTTTAAAAATACTGCCATTACGATGGTAACTTTATAATACTGAATTATAATCATTCTAAGGTTATATTGGGGCTTTTGTAATATAAACAGTTCCTTCCCCTTCAGTTAGAGAACTTTTTTAATGTTTTGCACATTTCAGTGTACAAAACTATTTTTATCTTTCCAGGAGCTGATTGGCCTATAATTTCCTGGATTCATTTTCCTCTTGTTTGGTATTACTTACCAGTCTTAGCTCATTCTTAGCTTTCCTGACCACCTCCCTGAACATTCAGGCTACTGGGTGGTATTTTATTTTACTCATGAACCTCTCTTTCCTTTTTTTTAAAAAAAAATACTTCTTTTGTCAGTCTCTTGATTTTCTCTCACTGTAGTATTGTTTTTGCTTGGGCCTTTATTATCTCATTTTTCAAATTTCCCAAGTGTCTTGAACTTTTTTTTTCCTTTAGGATTTCCATCCTTGGAATCTTTCCTAATCTCGCTCTTATTTTATTGAAGCCAGTTCTCTTAAAGTCTAGACAAGGGGTCTCCAACCTTGGCAACGTTAAGACTTTTGGACTTCAACTCCCAGAATTCCTCAGCCACCAAACCTGGCTGAGGAATTCTGGGAGTTGAAGTCCAAAAGTCTTAACATTACCAAGGTTGGAGACCGTTGGTCTAGAACACTAGTCTGACTTGTTCTGTCTGCATCATGATTAATTCTAGTATGACAAGGTCACTCTCCCCATAGGTTCATCTAACCTGAACTCCTTTAACTATTTCACCCTATTTGTAAGAATTACCGTATTTTTCGGAGTATAAAACGCACCTATCTTTTTTGGTAAGGAAAAGAAGAAAAAGAAATCTCCCTCTGCCTCTGAGCAATTTTGCCTCGTTGCAGCAAACAGCAAACAGCCTGCTTTACTTTCATTTTCGTTTTCAGCATAGCTTGATTAGCACAAGGAAAAATAATCTGCTCCGGCAATTTACCTCTTTGCAGCAAGCAGCAGCCACCTGCGCAAAAGAGCTGAGAGCAAATCAGCTGAGAGTCGGGAGGCCAATCCAATCAACTTCTGCTAATTAGGCTGTGCTGAAGCTGAAAGGAGCTGTTTTTTCTTGCTGTTTGCTTGCAAGGAGGTAACTGCTGCGCGGCAGAGGCCAAAGGGTGGGGGCTTGTGGGTGTCCGGGGCTACATTCAGTGTATAAGATGCACCTAAATTTTCACCCCCTTTTAGAGGGGAAAAAGGTCAGTCTTATACTCCAAAAAATATGGTAAGTCCAGTGTAGCCTCTAGTTCCCTCCTCTGCCTTTTGTGTGGCAAAGTTGTTAGCTAAGCACACATAAGGAACCTATTTGATTTTCCACTCATTGCAGACTTTGTCCCCAGTTTGTCAGAGTACTTAAAGTCTCCCATTATTATAGTAATGTGTTTCCTGCACACTTCACCTAACTGATTAGGAAAGATTTCATCTATTCGTTCCTCTTGGGTGAGTAACCTGTAGTATGCAGCTATAGCAAGTCATTTCTTTTACCTCTGATATTTATCAAATAATTTGAAGAAGGCTTTCATTCTGTCTGTTCCCCATACTATAGGAGCATTGATGTACAGATATCTAAGCCCTTTATGGTTGATGCCTGTTTTTTTCCCTTTAGGAAAGTCTGAACCACTTTACTTCCAAGTCTTTTCTTCAGGTATCTGTGTGTTTCCTTCCAGGGGTAGAGCATGAAATCAATTACTCAATTTTAGAGGCAGGAGCTGCCTTCTCTCTCTCTCTCTCTTTTTCTTTTTCTGTGCTTGACATGCTGCCATATAATCTGTGTTCACTTCTAATTATTCACTTTTTTGGTATTGTCTTCCAAGCTAACATGATTTTCAGGCTATGCTGAATAATCATCTCATAAAATTCTATGAAGAAGCTTTTTTATCTGAAGTGTTATGTCTGTCATGGAGGATTCCAATAAGAATTGTCCAGGAGAAACATGACATTTAGAATATATTTTGGTTGGGAAAGCCATTTGAAATCTAAAATGTGATTTGGAACACTGAAGTAGTTAATTTTTGAAGGACAAGATTATGTATAGAACTATTTGTGGGTATTGAGTGATGGCAGATATCTCAGGTTAATTGATTTAACCACACAAATAGCAGGTTTAACTGTCTTCACACATTGAATGACATTATTTGAACCAAGCTATATAAGCGCATTCACCTGCACCTGTTCATTAACCCCCAGGCTTGTGAACTCTTACATATCCAGTAGCCTTTTCACAAAAATTGTAATTTCTGTGATGAGAACAGAATATTGCACTATTTTTAATTTTTAAAGTTAAATTAACAATTTATTAGCACAGCATTATATTGGCTTTCCCTATGGTATCCTAATTTCTACAAAGTATCCCGCCTGGAATTCAGGAAACATAGTTCAATCCAACTACAAAATATGAGATTGGTGGAGACTAAACTGCGGGTTCAAATCCTTCTTTTGTGCTTTGCAATCCACTTCTTATTCATTAATCTGTAACTGCTTGGGGGTATTATACATTAGCCACCTCCCTTCTGGAATCAGGTAGCGTTGTGGAGGGATTATGTTCCTCATCAGGAATAGTATATCACTTCTGAAACAGACTATAAGAGTTCCTTCTCTAATCTCATATGTGTAAGACTAAGAATCCATCACAGCAGCCTTCACCTCTTTGGAACAGCAAAGGAAGCAGAAGGTTTTGAAATATGTAGTTACTAAGAGCATTAATACCTTTCACTGGTAAAGTATGGCTCCTCTCAAATGAGCTGTCTAGGACAAATAAGAAATTTGATATTGTCAGGAAAAATAAATGGAACAGAAGCAAAGATGTCTCTTGGAGGCAGCGTAGTTAATGGCCACCTGGGATATTAATCTTCATGCTTCAAGGCATAAATGGATCAACAAGTAGAGTACTTGCTCTCATGGGAAGATATGATTGGTTAGGACAAGCTTGTAATCAGCTATGTGTCCTCTTCACTAGGAAAAATAGTAGTCACCTTTGAGTGAGTAGCAACTGGGTGGGTGATTGCAGAGGCAGAACTATCACAAGGGTACTATACTGGCTACAAAAAGCAAGGGCAAGAAAAGCAGCATTGGCAAAGCAGCATGAGAATATCACAGTATTATTTCTCTAGCTCTAATTTAGCCCTTGAGATAAACCAAGAAAGAAGAATATTTCAGTGCTCTTATTTTTTTAATGATTTGTATTAAGATAAGATTGTGGTGCAAACAAGAATAATAAAAATAATCTTGTAATATGAAATACCATTTGTTAAATGTCATATTGTAAGAAGTGCATATAAGAACCTTCTTTTTCATGTTGCTTTTCTGTCTATGGCAGGAGATATTTATGTTTTTCTCCTTTCCAAGATTAACCCAACTATACAAAGAGATCCATTTTAAAAATGAGATGCATTCCTGCAGGGTGATTGCAATTACTTAATCTATATACCAGCATGATTGTGCTAGGAATTCTGAAAACTAATATCCATACATCTTAAAAAGGCTCAGACTGGAGAAGGCTGTCATATCTTCAAAAAAATATAAGCTTCTGCTGGACAAAAACTCTGATTGCTCTTAACTATCCAGCATTCTGCCTTTACACATACCACCCAAGTAATTCTGGATATTTATGAATATATTATCACCATATCACAGAATGCATACTACAGATATTACTTCTCGTAGATAAATGTACCTCCATATTCTAATAGTTAACAGTCATTTGCTAAGGACAAGATTAGCAAAGTACACTCTTGGGAAATGGGCATTAAAACTATTGTCCAGGGAAAGTAGTTAGAGTAGACAGAATAAGGAAAAATTCCTATTTCCTAATGGCAATCCCTTATTTATACAGATTCAAATATTGTATTCACATAATCAGCGAATAAAGGAAATAGTGTGGGAATTTAAAATCTAAAAGTGGTAGTAATGATAAGTAGTGCTATAAAACAAATAAAACTGGGAATCTTACCAAAATTACAACTACAATTAAGGTTAATAAAATTATGGAAAATTGAAAAATAATTGAACAGTAATACATTAGCAAATTAGCAAAGGCAGTTTAAGCCAAGGAAGTCCAGAATGAATCACTTTCGAGAGTTAATCTAAGTCATTTTAAGGTATGGACACTTTGCCCCATTGTCTGGTATGTCACATGAAATGTCATATTATAAAGAAGGGGACATCGTAGATTTCTGTGATATTCTGCAACTTATATTAGAAAAATGTTATAGTGGATAACAATCTCTCTATTTGTTCTTTATAATACTTTGATATTTGCTGGTCTATGAAAACAGGACTTGACGCAGAAGCTTTGGAAAAACTTATTATAAAATATCCTGTGGACCACAGTGTGCATCTTCTTAATAGATACTTCTGTTTGCAAGAGTTCAGGGTGGATTTAACTGGTGGGAAATAACAGCAACTCTAAATCTGCAAAATGTACAAATAGTTTCCAGATATCCAAATAAGTCCTGGCTTCTGAAACTAGGTTCCTGTCTTATTATTTTGCTGACATCCTGGGGAGTTGTGGATAATGTAACACAGTTGAATCTTGCTAGTATGTCATCTTTTATTTTATCCAGTAAAGCCACAGCTTTGAAATAAGGGCCAAATCATTTGCAGGCTCAGCTCTGAAGAGAGCTTATTTTAAAACACTGTAATATTCTGTTTTTGTTGGATTTGTGTAAAATCTTACAGTCTTATGTAAATAGCTGCTTAATGGCACCAGCCAATGTCTAAATCCACCCAAAAACATGACACCAGATTTTAGTTAAATTGAGAGGTGTGGCTGTAATTTGTATTTTTTTAGGTCCTAAAATGAGCACCTCTTGATTTTTTTTTAGCTCCATCAAACATCTCGCTTTAAGTCTTCCATGTTTTATGTACCATACGCAGCTTATTTTTGTTAAAATATTTGATGTGAGATAATGGCATGATTTCTACAGGTTTGCTAGGCTGACCTGTTCCATAAATTATTCTTGTCAGTAGGTAAATTCTTTATTTCTGTAGCTTGTCATTTAAATTGTTTGCGTCATAACTTCTTTGGCAACTATGGTGGCAGAGTGGTATATTTTGACTTAGCAATGGGTAAAATAGATGCATCCAGGCTTATGCAATATATTCTACTGAAATATGTGTGGTAAAAAGATATGGGTATTAACAGCACCAAAACTTTCAGTCACATATTTGTTCAGGATTACAAAAATGTAAGAATAACAGTGATAAACAGCACTATATTAATTACCCTGTGCACAAAGAGAGCTGGAATTGTTGCCATAAATGCATTTTATTTTTAGGCAGCTATACAACTTGCTGATTTGAATTCTATTTATAAGATTATTTTTTAAAAAAAAACACTACTATGATATTATAAATGCTGCAAAATACAAGGATTATGTTTTTATAGTCTACAGCAGGTCTGCACAATAAGCGGCCTGCAGACTGTATGCAGCCCACTTTTTGACTTTGTGCAGCCTGCATTTATTATAGACATTTCTTACATAGGTACACTCAGTACATTTTCTGTAAAATAATACAGAAAATACAATTGAATATTCCCTTATTATGTTTGATTAAACTCCTTGGATAAAAAGGTTAGAGGTAAAGGTACTTTATACAGTAGTGCCATTCTTTCTCAAGTGAAAATTTCAAACTACTTATCTTCTTTCTTTGTTAGACTTCTATTGTAATTCTGCATGCACAAAGAAATGCATGAAATGTGAGCTTCCCAGAGTCTCAAATATGAGGTGATAGCTATATAAGATGAATTAATAAGTAAAATAAATAAAAATAAATGGCTTGAGAACTGACTGCTTTAGGATATAAACAGACCAATTTTCACATATATGTGAACTACATATTAATGAGTAAATATTGTATATGCCATCATTTCAATTCATTGATTAATTAGATAGAAGAACATCTCTATACTAACCCAAAGTGGTATGAAAATAACAAATTTAATTAGTTTAAATAATGCAGCATGTTCTTCCAAATAATGCAGTACATGCAGATCCAAATCTTCTTGATTATAAGGCCAACAGTTCTTGACTTCAGTTTTTTGTTAATGGGGACCCATTTTATCAAAGCTAAAGGACAAAGCAAATCAGCATGGGGAAAAGTTATTAGGTGGGATGAAAATTAAAGGGATATTAGTACAGAGTAATAAGAATTTATAGGCAGTAATGACAACTACAAAATTGAAAAAGGTTGCCTTAAGCAATTATTCTATTAGGTAAAGAAACTTAATGGAAAGGAAAGCTCCTTTTAGAAACTTCAGTTATGAGAGCCTCCTTTTTCACTCAATAATCCATGGTCAACATTTCCAGCATGTTAAGAAGATAGGTTCTTCATTCCTGCATGGTTAACTTCAATAATTTCAGTATAAGTTAGCCATTTAATCTTATCTGCCTATTAAACTAATACCAAAAGCTTAAAGATGTTATTTATTTATTTATTTATTTATTTATTAAATTTATATACCACCCTATTCCTAAGGGACTCAGGGCGGTGAACAGTGAACGATAAAAATACATGTAATACAAACGTTAATAATAAAAAACCAATTAAAATATACTAAACATTCTGGTCCTAGATAATTCAAGACATTCCAGTTTAAAATAAAATCAAAAAGCAATATAAAGGGAAAGTTAGGCCAGGCCGGCCTGCTGAAACAGGAATGTTTTGAGGGCACGGCAGAAAGTGCGCAGATCCGGAATCTTCTGTATCTCTGGGGGGAGCTCGTTCCAGATGGTGGGTGCCCTCACAGAAAAGGCTCTACCCCTGGGGGCCGCCAGTCGCCATTGTTTGGCTGACGGCACCCTGAGATGCCCCTCTCTATGAGAGCGTACTGGGCGGTGAGAGGCTATTGGTGGCAGAAAGCGGTCTCGTAAGTACCCCGGTCCTAAGCCATGGAGCGCTCTAAAGGTGGTAACTAAGACCTTGAAGCGCACCTGGAAGACCACAGGGAGCCAGTGCAGCTCGCGCAGGAGGGGAGCCACATGGGAGCGCCATGCTGCTCCCATAACTACCCGCGCGGCCGCATTCTGGACCAGCTGGAGCCTCCAGGTGCTCCTCAAGGGGAGCCCCATGTAGAGAGCATTACAGTAGTCCAGGCGTGAAGTGATGAGGGCATGAGGCATGAGTTATTTATGCCCAAATAACTGGAGGAATACCCATAACATAGCTATTTGATACAAATTAATGTACAGTTCAGATTAGGCCATAAGAAATGATGCAAACAGGGCATTATTTATTTATATGTTCATTCATTCATTCATTCATTTAACAAATTTACATGGCTGCTTATCTCACTGAATGTACATCCAGCAATTAAAACAATGTCACAACTATTAACAATACTTTAAAAAAATAAATAAATAAATAAAGCAAGATTGTAGGAGAAGAATCCATCTCAGCACATTACACAGTACAATGTGTAATGGACTAGTTATAAATTTGCCATGCTGATATCAGAGCACTAATGCATTGAAAGCAATGTCATGACCAGTGATGGACATGCCTCACTGCCTCAGTATGCCAATGTGACACCTCTGCTCCATGACATGCATCGCCACTTCTTATGGTATTTATTCTTCAGTTGAGACTTAGTATCTTTTTGATAGTTAATTCAGACTGCCATGATAACCTGTAGCTACTGTTCAAAAACAAATATTGTCATTTATACTAGGAAGTACTATAGACAAAACTCTACTGTGTTAAAGGAAGAAAAGTTTGCCATTTAGATATCACATTGCACCTGTTTGCTCAGATAGGAATTTAATTAATTTCCTCAGGCAAAGCATGCCAGTTTCTAAGACGTAATTTTGTTACAATAGACAACATTACTGCTTTTTGGTAAAAGTCTATTTTGGGTTCAGTTTCTAGGAACCTTTGGTTTGAACTTATTTTGCAATAGTGCTGGATTTGCAGCAGGGAAATTTGTTAAACACACACAGAAAAGTCTCATTCCAACTAAAATGGAGTTTTCAGAACCCATATGCCTTTAGGCAGCCTTCTTCTTTGTACCCCCATCTCCTTTCCCAAGTTAGTCAAACTTAACATTTGAAAATGCTAATTGGTAGTTGGATGCTTTGTTAATGGATACCTTCCTGGCCTCTCTATAATTGAAAACAATGTGTTCATAATTTTGGAGGGTGGAGAGGATTTGTATTTTCTGCAGTCATGGGAATTAGACAAATCTAGAAATCAAGTATTTTGTGTCAGGAAACAATACATCAGAACACGTGAAGGTTAACACTTTCTGAATATTTTCTCTAGCTTTTCAAGCATTTTTATTCAAAGTTTTTCAAACATTTTGATTGAATTTTATGGAAAATAATTCGGTTCCCATTTTCTTTTCTAAAGGAGGATAAATATGCTGCAATGCTTAGCATATAGGGTGTGGAGTACTAAAATCATAGAAGAGGAAGGGGTTATTTAACCAGAGTCCAATTCCCAACTCATTCGTGAACTCTGAATTAACACATTAACCTATCAAGGGATGCACTCTCAATGCAGTAGTAGAGAGTTAGGAGTGAAATGGGTAGTCTGTAAAGTTTGCTCCAATTAAAAATTAACCCAAATAATGTGTCCCACCTATTCTGAGAAGAGCTTTAAAGGATACAAAAACATGCTTGTAGTTCTAGGTGATTTCCCTAGGACACATTTTCTGTATTCCCGTTCTTGGGAATTATGAGTAAAGCTTGCTTTTATAGGCTCTTTTTAATTGGATCAGGGAAATGTTCACATAACCCACATCCTTCTTTCCATAATGATCAGTCTTATGCTTTTTTAGGAAACCCACAAATTGCAATAGTCCTCCCCAACTGATGTTCCCAAGCATCTGTAGAACATAGAGTTCCCAAATAATTATCACACAACTAATAAATCATATGGTAGATTTTTTTTGCCCAGTAGAAACTGCCAGAGTTCTTGAACATTTCCCATCTCTTTTTTAAGAATACATTGCAACACATTTCAGGCTCTCTTGAAATATAGTTTCTTGCTCCTTTCTCTTCCATAGCCCTCTTAATTTTAGATAAAGCCGATTGACACTTCTTTCCTGGCACAATAACCTATTTTACCTTAATTGGGAGATTTATTTAAACCAGAAGCTACATAATTGAACACTGGTGAATGAAGAAGAACATGTAGTAGTTTAATGATGATTTATGAATGCTATATAATGGGACAGCACGAGGAGCATACTTAAGTTATACTGCTATTTTAAATACAAATAACACTTGTTTCAAATGCTGCCCTTTTTGCATTTCCATAAATGTAAAGCCTGGATGTCCCTCGTATTATCAGAAACAGGCTGGAAAAGAGCATGCAGTACTGTATGAAAAGTAAACCTTACCCTTTAATTCTTACCAATTAAAGTTGCTGCATATTGGCTTCATAAATTAAATGTACATTGTTTTCACATCTATGTTTATCTTTCACTTAACTAAAATTAGCTAACTATGATTAGTTTTCTTTTCTACAGGTGCAGGTTTCAACCTTAAACTCCTCTTTTAAAATCTGGATCAGTATTTGGATCCCGACCTGACTTAAAGAACCATCATCTGGTTGTAATTCTACAACCATATGAAAATTAACATAACACATTTATTTCCCTATGTTTTAGATGTACACTCTAAGGATTAAAAAATTGAGAAGAGATGCCTAATTCACAGCTCAGTTTCTTTGCTGCACAAGTTCTTTGGAGAATGAAAATGATCAGGGTAACTTCTTACTTGGTTTGTTGGTACTGTCCCCAGACTGCTAGAAATAGTCACAGCACACTCATTCAGAAACATGGAGGCAGAGGAGAAATTCTATTTTGTCCTATTATTTGATCTCATAATATAGACCATTATAGACCATAATATAGACCAGTTAGTCAAGTGCACATTCTGATCAGAGATAATTTGAACATTTGATATTAGCAAGTGCTTCTGCTTCTCAAAACATGCCCTGCATGAAAGATCTCTTTTAAAGCATGGAGGGAACTTATGGGCAGTAACACGTGTTGAATTATTATTCTTGGTATCTCTTCACAGACAAAACAGTGCTTAGTTCAGCAACACTTGATTCAGATCTGATTCATCGTGGCTTTTTAAAAATCTACTTGGAAGGTTCAATTGGTATTGCAGCACAACAACTGATTGTGTGAAATAATAAAACACTTGACTGCTGTGATTACTAGCTGTAACACAGGTTACAATCCTATTTGTGCCTATTCAGATGTTAATCAACTTGTTATGAAGTAAATACATACAAAACTGTAAACTCTGTGTGATTAGGATTAAATCCTAATGATTAAATAACGATTAGGATTAAATAATGAAAATGGCATGACAATCGTCTATCTAAATAACACTTCTTCATCATCATGTGCAGAGTACAGCAAGTGTTTTCCAGTGGTTTTGATCATTTGTAGAATCTTCAGTATCATCCCAAGGAACATTAATAATCTTCCTTAAGTATTTGGTGCTATGTTTTCTGAGGCCAGCCTCATTTCCACTTTCCTCCAGGAAAGTGTATCCAATGTAATGCAATTTTGGGCTGCTGGTCTTCAGGCCAACAAACTATTCTATGTTCATTCACAGTTCTCAAAAGGTGTTCTAAATCTGATCTTTGTAAATAACACTTCAGGAGCACCATAACAGACATAACTAACCAAGCAATAGAAAACAAAGATTTTCATTTCCATATGGAATACTAGCGCCATGGCAGGAAGTCTTCTTCCTTAATCCCTAGGCTATCGTTGTTTAGGAAGCCTAACACCTCATCAGTATTTGGAGCAGTACATTTTAATTCTTTGCAACTCAGCAAACGTTTAATGCTTTTCAGTTTCACAGACACTATTCTCATGTTTTATGGTTTTAATACACTTTTTTCATTCCTACACTTATTACTTGAGAAAAGCATCTTAGATCCACAATTTTTGAACTGCAGAATAAATGAGCTTTAAATTCAGCAAAATAACAAAAATGAATGAATGAATGAATGAATGAATGAATGAATGAATGAATGAATGAATGAATGAATTGGAAGCCTGATAGTATATCCTCTTCCCTTATGAAGTAAAAGGTAAATCTCCTTCCTTCTTTTATTTGTACATATGGCTTCTCCAATATGGGTGAGGCAGGAAAATAATATTAAGAAACAGAAGATATTTTTCAGGAAAGTTAGTAATCTGGTATATTACTTTACTGTTTCCTTGGTAAATTGGGTAACACAAATATTGGGTTGTACTTTGCTACCAAATTTTATCTAATATAATTTGGACAGTGGGAGGGAGTTCAAATTCCATCAAAAAGGGGTTTGAGAAACATTGTGTATGTTTCTCAAACCAATTGGCCATTGCTGCTGTCTAAAGAGATATATTTACTGAATTCTTCCAGTTAAATGCTATTAGAACTGATCATGTATTCCAGTATCCATAACTGATTTGCAATTTCTAGGGATATATCAGTCAACCTTATCTAATTTAAAAATCCAGGTGTATTTGAAAAATTGATTTAAGGTTTGCTAAAGAAGTAGCTTCTTCACAACAAAGAACAGAACAAACCAAATTTTATCCTTTATCCCCCTTTAGAATTACATTACATAGTTCCCATCCTCCCCTATTCAAACCCTTCAGCAAACCCAAAAGTTCTTATATTTTGACCTAATCAAACAGGACAATTTTGATACATCTGCAAATTCTGCCCAGTTTGATCTCCATAATCCATTCCTCAATTGCAGGTACTTCTGCATTTTTTCATCCTTGTGCATATAGTAGCCTCTCTGCCACTAATCATTCACAAGACCTTTCTAATTGTCTATACATAAAGCTGCTTCTTCAACTTTTATTTTTATTTTTCCTTGTTTTATCTATAGTAATAATTTGTGCCTGGAACTCTGCACTTTGATATGGCCCAAGGGCTAATCAATCAAGTAAAGTAGAAGTTTATCAATTTCTAGCACTTTTTCTTTTATCATTTGCTTTTACACATTTTTGTTTATCTTTTAATTATGCAAAATAATTAGTTTAAAAATAATTTAATATTTGCTATTCTATTCATGAAATCAGCACAAGCTTTGTATTTTCTAATTAATTTGGTTTCCATGTACATAAATAAAATAATAGTAATAAAATTATGTTAAAACTCTAGTTCATAGCATTGCTATTCAACTACTGAATCAAATAATTATACGATCCTTCTTACCTCCTTTCCTTGACATGACATTTGAAGCCAAGATAGACTCAGCATCAGTCAGAGAAAATATTCTTCAGAAATCAGTTTGGCTGTAGCTATCCTGCTGATCAAAATGGGTTTGCTACTATTGGAAGCATTCAGTCTCCTGATTACCTAATTTGGTAGTCCATATATATTGACTGTATCCACTATATGAGAGTAAGAATTTGCTCTTCTGCTGAAGAACACTGTTGCACAAATCTCAGGTGAATCTAATTACAATAAGCAAGAAATTAACTGGATAAAAGGAAGTAATGGATACCAGAATGCCTCTCAAGGCAGTTGTTATGGTTTCTTATAGTTTATAGCATTTTGCTGAGAGCTTTAGGATGCTGTTTATTTTTTTCTCAATTAGTGGGTACAAACCATGCAAACAGCTTATTAATAAGATGGCTTTCATTTTTGTATACAGCAGGCTTTTCCTTTATGACTTCCTAAGCCGAAAAGAACAAAAAGACACATTAAAAACATACATACATATGTTATGTCCAGTTGTCAAACTCAATAGATAGACCAAATCAGAAATCAGAATCAAACAGGAAAAGCAGTCCTATATTTTTAATCTCTTCTCCTTTTTATACCACAGGGAATCAGGGAGAAGTCTTCTTTAGTCACTTCCAAATGTGCTCCTCAGAACATAAAGAATATTTCAGCCCTCTTTGCTTACGTAACAGTTCTTGCATATTTGTCCCCTATTCTCTAAACCAATTGCCTAATATTTATTTATTTATTTATTTATTTATTTATTTATTTATTTATTTATTTATTTATTTTTCATATTTGTATAGCGCCCTACTCCCGAAGGACTCAGGGTGGTGAACAGCCAAAAATAAAATACAAAGACATACAAAAGTTAAAAACTATTAAAAAACAGATTAAATAATTTAGGCTCAAAGATTAAAACATCCAATTTATCTAAAAGAGATTTAAAACCCAATTTAAAAGCCAATTTAAAAGCCAATTTAACAATTTAAAAGGGAGAGTTAGGCCAGACCAGCCTGTTGGAATAAAAACGTTTTTAGGGTGCGGCGGAAGATGCGTAAGTCTTGGATCCTCTGTATCTCCGGGGGGAGCTCGTTCCAGATGGCAGGTGCCCCCACAGAGAAGGCTCTCCCCCTGGGGGCCGCCAGTCGGCATTGTTTGGCCGACAGCATCCTGAGGAGCCCCTCTCTATGGGAGTGAACTGGTCGGTGAGAGGCTACTGGTGGCAGAAGGCGGTCTCGTAAGTACCCTGGTCCTGAGCCATGGAGCGCTCTAAAGGTAGTAACCAAAACCTTGAAGCGCACCTGGAAGACCACTGGGAGCCAGTGCAGCTCACGCAGGAGGGGGGTCACATGAGAGCGCCACATCGCTCCCGTCACCACCCACGCGGCCGCATTCTGGACCAATTGGAGCCTCCGGGTGCTCCTCAAGGGGAGCCCCATGTAGAGAGCATTACAATAATCCAGGCGTGAGGTGACAAGGGCGTGAGTGACCGTGTGTAACCAGTCCCGATCCAGAAAGGGACGCAACTGGCGAATCAGGCGAACCTGATAAAAAGTCCTCTTGGCCACGGCCATCATATGCTCTTCTAAAGACAGCCGCAAGTCCAGGAGGATGCCCAAGTTGCGAACCCCATCTGTGGGGGCCAACGACTCGCCCCCAATAGTCAGAGATGGCGCCAACTGACTATATCGGGACGTCGGAAACCACAGCCACTCGGTCTTGGATGGGTTGAGCCTGAGTCTGTTCCTCCCCATCCAGATCCGTACGCCCTCCAGGCACCAGGACATCACCTCGAGGGCATCATTGGGGTGGTCTGGGGTGGAGATGTACAGCTGGGTGTCATCAGCGTACTGATGGTACTTCACCCCAAAACCACGGATGATCTCACCCAGCGGCTTCATATAAATGTTGAACAGAAAGGGCGAGAGGACCGATCCTTGCGGCACCCCACATACAAGGGGCCTCGGGGTCGACCTCTGCCCCCCTGTCAACACAGACTACGACCGGTCAGAGAGAAAGGAGGAGAACCACTGTAAAACAGTGTCCCCCACCCCCAACCCTTCCAACCGGTGCAGCATGATACCATGGTCGATGGTATCAAAAGCCGCTGAGAGGTCTAATAGGACCAGGACAGAGGAGCAACCCCTGTCCCGAGCCCTCCAGAGATCATCAACCAATGCGACCAATGCCGTCTCTGTGCTGTACCCAGGCCTGAAGCCCGACTGGAACGGATCTAGATAATTCGATTCATCCAGGTACTGAGGCAGCTGCCGTGCAACCACACTCTCAACAACCTTCACAACAAAGCGAAGGTTGGAGACAGGACGATAATTTGCTAACACAGCTGGGTCTAGGGAGGGCTTCTTGAGGAGGGGCCTCACCACCGCCTCTTTCAAGGCGGCGGGAAAGATACCCTCACTCAAAGAAGCATTTATAATCTCCTGGAGCCAGCCTTGCGTCACCTCCCGGGAGGCAAGTACCAACCAGGAGGGACACGGGTCCAATAAACATGTGGCCGCATTCAGTCTGTTCAGTATCCTGTCCATGCTTTCAGGAGTCACAGGATCAAACTCTTCCCAAATAATATTCTCAGGACCTGCCCCTGTCATCTCCCCTGGATCTACCCAGTCAGAGTCCAGCTGTTCCCGAATCTGAGCGATTTTGTCATACAGATATTGTACAAAATCCTCAGCTCTACCCTCCAAGGGGTCTTCCCGCACCCCTTGGTGGAGCAGGGAGCGAGTCACCCTAAACAGGGCGGCTGGGCGATTATCTGATGACGCAATAAGAGCAGAAAAGTAGTTACTCTTTTCTACTCTTATCGCCACTAGGTAATTCTTAATATGAGATTTTACCAGTGTCCGGTCGGATTCAGAACGACTAGCCCTCCAACTGCTCTCTAGGCATCTTTTCCGGCACTTCATTATATTCACTGCAAACTATAGAACAAATGTTATCTAATATGGTTCATACCAATTCTTCCAAAAACATTTTATTTCTTTATGCAATGCTATCCACAAAGGCAATTTCGATCTTAAAATATACTTGATGTTTTCCATAAACAGTGGGTATTTTTTAAATGATTTCTAATGTGGGGGTTGAGTGAAATGTAATGCAATGTCTCCAACTTTATAAATCCCAGACGATAGATTCATGTGCTGCAAGATGAGACATGTTGTTTGGCATCTGTTATTTCACTTCAATTAATGGGAAGTTATTGTCAGAAAAGGTTGCTTTGCTATTGTTCATGAAATAGAAACCTGTAGTGGGTACCCATCAGTGTGCCATGGTAACATTGTTAACATGCCACAATAGCATTATTTTTCTTTTATTGAAAAAGTTTTTCAAATACAGATTTTCCCCCCTTTTTTCCCTCTTCCTCCCTAACCCCCCTCCCCCTCCCCTCCCCCCTTGGCTTCTCCAAAATAAAATCCAAATTGATATCAAATTGTATAATACTTTACCATCCTTTTACACCACCCCCCACATGCTAACCATTTCTTTCTAACATTGTTATTATATCCCCCCATACTATACATTTCAAAGCAACCTTCAGCTATAAAACTGTATAATAAATCCTAATTTGGCATTTATTCAACTCATAATCTACCCATTTCCTCCACCCTCATACATATATCTCTTAATTCAAATCTTTTACGTATATTTATATCTAAACATAACATCCCCTTTCCTAAGCTAAACAATCAATAACCTAACCTATCTCCACCCATTTTCCTACAGGTCTACCATACATAATATTTTTAATATCTTTGTTCTTCTGCCCACACCACATGACTAAAAAATATTTCCATATATAAATAAAATCCTCAAATGACTTTAAATTTGTAATCCATATAGTATCTTCTGTAATGTCTTTCAACTGGATTGTTAATTCCTCGCCCATGTTAGGGTAACATCAGGTTCAGCTTCCAACAGTATATTCAGTATCTTCCATTACCATCTGCCCCCATCAATAATAAGTATTTTCGTATATAAAAAACCACCCGAGTGACTTTATGTTTATATTCCATGTAGTATCTTCTGTAGTGTCTTTTATCTAGATTATTAATTCCATCCACCACATTGGGGTAACAACCAGATCTTCTGCATGCCCCAATCCCATAGTTCTCTTGCCTTATAGCTCAACATATACGTAATCTATTTTTCAAAGAGTCCAAAATAGAAAGTTCCAATTCACTCAATCAGAGGCCATCTTCCACATCCCAAAAGCACCAGCACTGCAGAGATCTGTTATTCTTCTCAAAATAGTATAAGTCAATAATTTGCCTCAGTTATATTTTCATGTATCAGCCGTCTATAAGTCCCGCTTGTTATATTTAATCATCTCTTAAGTAACTGGCATTAGACTGTTGTTTAGTTTAAATTTTTTTAGTTTTGTAGAACCTGCTTCTTCTTTTCTTAACTTTTTGTGGTTTAGATCTCCATCCTAGTTGCCTTTCTAGGACTTGTATATCAGCTGATTGATTTCCATGCTGGTCTGTAACTTGATAAGACATCACATTAAAATCCAAAGCCGCCTCTCTTGTATTTATAGGTAGTCCAGCTATAACCTCTGAAGGAGAATTCAAAGGTGGCTCGTCCAAAAGGGCCTCTGTAACTTGTTGTTTTTCCATTACCTCCATCTCCATCTGCTTAGCCTGAATTTCAATCTCTTGTTCATTTTGCTTTTCTTTATTCCCCTCCTGTGTTCCTAACACTGATGGCATACGTGGAGATGTTAAGTCCATTTTAAAAACCTTGTAGTAAAATTCTTCCGCTTTTTCAACAGTATTTAGTTGATATCTTTCTCCTTTATATCTCAATATTATACCAACTGGAGCATCCCACCTAAATGGGATGTTTTGTTTCTTTAGCTCAGTCACCAAAAATCCAAATTCCTTTCTATCTTTTAACATCTTAGACGGCAGCTCTTTATATATCCAAATCTTCCTTCCATTCATTTCTAGAGTGGAGTTAAAAGACTTTTGCACAATATCATTTCTTATTCCTTTATCAGTAAAGTAAATCACCACATCTCTAGGCAACTGCCTTTGCTTTGCAACCCAAGAATTTACTCTGTAGGCCTTATCAATCCTGCAGGATACCTCTTCAGGACTAACCTTTAAAATCACAGCCAGAACTTCAGCAGACATCTTTCTCAAGTCATCTCTGTCATTTTCCTGTATTCCCCTCATTCTGACCGCAAATTCCATGGACCTATATTGCATCATTGTGACTTCTTTTTCAATCCTTTGTTTTATATTATCTGCATTGTAGATCTTGTGGTCAGCTTCCTTTATTTTAGACTTTACTTCTGAGCTATTTTCTTGAATATTTATCAGATCATTTTCAATTCTTTGTATTTTATTGTCCAGATTATAAATCTTATAATCAGCTTCCTTCATCTTAGACTCTATTTCTAGGTTGGTATCTTTATCCATCTTTATAACTATTTCTGAAAAGCTTTTCAAAGCTGTTACAATCTGTTGTTTCAGATTATCATACTTTCGTTGTACCA
Source organism: Pituophis catenifer annectens (assembly GCF_029215685.1). NCBI lineage: Eukaryota > Metazoa > Chordata > Lepidosauria > Squamata > Colubridae > Pituophis > Pituophis catenifer. The sequence continues at coordinate 34,792,194 of NW_027256886.1, forward strand.
ATTCTTTAATTTCCTGCCTGAATTTTTCAAGATTCTGGTTCACAATCTCATCATGTCTTGCCATCTCCTCCAAAACAAATTCCTTTAGGTCTTTAAAGCCACTCTTCTAAGTCTGCAAGCTCAAAACTTGCTCATATGATTTGTAAATGGGGGAACCCCCCCCCCTGCAGCTTGGTTGTCTGGCTTTGTCAGTTTTAATGCCATCCTGCCACACAAACAAACTCTTTTTAAGAAAAAAGACTTTTCTCCAAACGATATCAATATCAATCCTTTAAGAAGGAAGAAACATGAAATAGAAATTTTTCTCTTGAATTCTAGCCAGCACTATTGTTTCAGATACTTTGTAACGTATTAAACTATTCAAACGGAAGGACTTTCGCTTTCAGCTTTCTTCTTCTCAAGCCTCAGCCAGTCGCCATTTTAAACTTTCTTTCTTCGCTTTTAAGATCACTCATAGGATTGTTAGAAATACTTGCGATTTAGGGTCCCAAATCTGGATTTCATCCTTTTTGTTCAGACAATCTGTTAGATTTCGTTGATTGGATTGGTCCCATCGCCTGGCTCTGCAGAAAGCAGAGTTCCCCCGACGCCCGGAGCAGCGGCGAGCCGAATAGGGAGCCACATTCTGCTTCCTCCCCAAGAATAAAAAAAAAGACTCTGGGGAGTTCGCAGAGGGCTCTACCTGTCCTCACCGGCTCTATCTCACATCTCCTCAAGGAGACGGAGTTTTTCGAGCTGTCTCTCAGCTGTAGAGATGGCTCTTTATGGGCGACGAGGCTGGCGGTCCTGAAAGACCGTCTGGCGGCAACAGAAACCAAACCAGAAGCCGCCACAATAGCATTATTGATTGGTAAAGGAATCCCTCCATTTGAAATTCTCCACTGAATGCAGATGGTTTATGCAGATAACTGTGTGGTGTTAAGTACTATATATATTTTGCACCCAAAAATGTTAAGATGGTTAACTAATGGTAACTAATCTGTTTCACATGAGAAAGATTGAACTAATAAGGACAATTCCTGTCACTCAAAGGGAAATTGCTGTGAAGCTTGGCATTTTATAGGAATGTGTGGGTCACATAATTGATGCTGTTCAATATCAGAAAGTGGAATCGGTTCCTCACATACTGATAGCAGAGATGAAAGCTTCAGGAGTTGAAATTTGCTAATAATTGTTGTCACAGTACAAGAATGAAGGCGAGATATTTCTTCACAGGATTGTGACAGTCATCAAAACATGGGTTCATCATCATGACCCAGAAGTGAAACATCGATCCTATGGAATATCATCACAAAACTTTATCTGTAAAAAGAAAATCCTGAAAACCCATACTTCAGCAGAAAACTCATAATTTCATTTTTTGAAACATATATGATATCACCCAGATGGATTTCCTTGAATGTAACACCACTATTAACCCAGGATACTATATTGCAATACTCAATACTTTAAAACAATAAACAGATTTCACTTGCAAATTAACTTCTTTGCTTAGAGAGAAAACAGTATCTACATTTATTGCCGTCTGGAAACTGCTGTATGGAAAAAGTGCACTTATGATTTGTGGTTTTATTGATTAGAAAAACTGGATAATAGAAAAGAGTGACCTTTCTTTTGTAATCATAGAGTAAGGGATAATTTTCTAATTGTACTTACATTTGATGCAAAGAAATCAAAAGATTTCTTTTTTCTACATTTTTATTTTCTTTCCTCTCTTTTCTATTTTTCTTTTTACTAGTTTGTGTTAGTTTTTAATGCTTTAAAAAAATGAAGCTTTTTTTAAAACAAAAAAACAATAAACAGATTTCAGAAGCATAAGAAAGAAATTTTGCTGTAACACAACATCACAGCCCTAGGCTTCTAACCACACAAGCCACCCACAAGGCAATTTCTAAGCTTGTTATTCCAACCATTTTACATTGTAGACTTGGTGCCATGCAACCTCTATCTTTGCCCAAATTGAAAGAATATCTTGTGAGCGTCTGTTTTACTTATATGAAGAGGTGGAAAGAACTGTCAGAACTTGGTTGAAGAGCAAGGTATGGAGTTCTTTCATAAGACCTTTCAAAAGTTTGTCCATCATTGGAAGAAGTGTTAGCAAATAGTGGTGATTACATGGAAAAGTAAATATAGGTAAACAAAATAGCTAATTTCAATGATTATTTTCCTGTTTCAGTTATTAAAACATTCCTATTTACTTTTAAATCCAATCCAAATATTTGTCAATGGTAAAAGAGAGGCCACAGCATTCAGAATAACTGTAAATATTAAGTGTTCAATTCAATTCCAACAAATATTAAACCCTGAGAATGAAATCTAATTTTGTTGTGGGATGGTCTGGAAATATAGAAAAATGTGACTAGTAGATTCAGAAACCTCACTCTTGTTCCTGGTTGTGATTTGATACTATTCCAGGACATAGTAACTGTGAATCCATAAGAAATAAACCAGACTTTCATTCTGTTTTATCAAAAGCATGTGCCTCATACTTTTTTAAGTCCAAGATGGCTGGATATTTCACGAACAGTATCAAATCTCTCCGTTTCAGTGACAGACAAAAATATGACTAATCACATGACAAAAGTAAAAAATGAATTTATTTTAAAAGAGACATGATAAAGATAGTTAACCTGGAAAAAAAGGAAGTAGTAAAAATTACGTTGCTACCTTAACCAGCTTGATCCTTTATTCCTAGAAAACTTTGTTCCTAGAAAACAAACCATCTAGATCCCTTCTGTAACAACTCATAAAGCTTCTGAAAGCAATAAACCTACAATAGTTATACTGGTGGTCTTGATTAATAACACCATGGGGAGAGAGTGCGGTATTCTGGCAAAGCAGCTACAATTAGAAACTATTTAATCCTGACTAGATCAGTTTTGTCAGTGACAAGTGGTGCACAGTGAAGTTAACCAAAGAACAACTTTTAATATCCAATATTTCATCAAGATAAATGCTTTTTTTTTCTATTACATAAAAAATGATTCTATTGTTCATTGCTATTACCAATTAACTACAAACATTGGATGGATAAATTTCCATGGTGCAAAGAAAGAATAATATCCATTTCATTATCTTACTACATTTCTGACTGGGTACATTTCAATCCATTTCTGTATTAGTTTATAATTTGTTAAATTAAAAAAGATTCCAAAAATGTTTTGTATATTTTTGTCCACATTTGTCTTAATACAGTATTATTACTTATACATATTTTTCAGACAGACAATATATGGATACAGCGTAAGGTATATGTAACATTTAAAGGGTTGTTGAGTGGCAGCCCCAAATTTATCCTGTGAATTTTCATGACTGAGGATAAACCTAAGTGTTCTGTTCTAATCTAACATTTTAGCCACAAAACACAATGGCTTTTTATATATGTTTTTTTTTTAATAAATCTGCATTTCTCTCTGAATTGTTTTAGCTTGCTACTGTAACTAACAAATTATGAAAAGAACAGGGAATTTTTTAAGTAAGATAACTTTATCCTGAACACATATCAGATTGGCAGGGGCAGATTGGGTATTTATTTATCATATGGTACATTTACATCACATTTCAATAAAAACACGAGATAAAAATACAAAATATGAAATATACAGTAAAATATGAATTATTATAAACGTATGACTAGATTACATTTGTTACAGTCACAGACAAATGAAACAGATTGGGTAATTACCTAAAAGTAAAGTTAAACCAACTTCTAATCATTTATGTTTCACAAAAACTATTTACTAATTATATCAGACATACAGTAATTCACAATAAGGAACAAAGGAGCTGGTGAGCAACTTGTCTTCAAAATTTTCTTTTTAAATCTGTATTTTTAATATTATTTTGGTTTAATAGAATGCTCTATATTAGACAAGTGTCTAACAAACATCCTTTCAATAATTCTGTACAAGTTCTGGTAAAATAAAAATAGATAGTCTGATTGTAAAGACTGCGTATCAACAATAAGACCAATGACAAATTGTTAGATTTTAAAAAAATTCTTTGAAGGTGCTTTTGATTTAATTCTGTAGCATTCCCTATTGAGGATACTTAAATGTACATTCTCAGCTGAAATTATCTGTTTCATTTAGCCTGTGCATACTTATAGCTTTTTAACTTATGAGAAAATCTATTTGCAGAACAGGCATGTGTTCTATAACAATTAATATGAATTATTCAGATGAGGTACATTAATATAATCACATGATGAGTGCTGCACAATGCATAGGTCTTTTAAAACCTTAAATGAAAAGCATCATAATGGGGTCTGATAAATAAGCTCATAAGAAAATACTCTTATTTGAGATTCAGACCCATCTCACTTCTCGCTTGATGATGCATAAGTACTTAAAATTAAAAGATTAAACCGTTAATTCATTCTTCTGCTTTAGAAAGATTTGTAATATAGTTACTTCATTTCTAATTCATTTAATGACTAATAAAAAGACCCTGTACTTTCTAATCAATGATTCCATGATATCCAAAGATGCAAGATTCTGAGTAATTCCATCCTCAGCTGAAAAGAACTACCTGGAAGATGTAGAAAAAGGACAAAGAGAAGTGGTGTAGGTATAATGTAAGTCAGATATTCTGTATATAGTATTAAATATCACACTTACAGTATAATGTAATATAATATAAATTATATTAAGTATTCTTTTCTGTATTTGTTCATATACAACTGTATTTGATGGTAATGTGGGATGTCGTGAGAATGGCTGATGGTCGGATTCCGAAAGATCTCCTGTATGGAGAATTAGTGCAGGGAAAGAGCCTCAGAGGGAGACCACAGCTGCAATATAAGGGTATCTGCAACAGGGACCTAAAGACCCTGGGAATGGACATTAACAACTGGGAAACCTTGACCTCCGATCGTTCAGCTTGGAGGCTAAAGACACAGCATGTTGCTTTGTAAATAGTTAGGTTGACTTATAATCCTTGGTGAATCTTCTCCAAGAAAAGATTCAGTCTGGCTATATCTTTGAACTGGACTGACCTATTTGACTGAGAATTTAAACTGTACACAGAAATCCAGTGTAAACCAACAAAAATATAGTGCCATTAGCTTAATCAATAAAACCAGCAGTAGCCATTAAATCAGGCTTCCTTTAAAGCCTTTGTTTACAAAAGATCAAAATATTTGAAGTTCTTCATGGAAATAAGCAGAAAAAAACATTACTTCATAACTTTTTTCGCATACAAACAATTGTAATTCATATAGTCCTCTTAGTCATTTTCATTAAAAAATATTTTTCTATCAGCACCAATCAACTTTCTTATGTTGTAAGCAGGAATAGTTTTCATGGTTGAGAACTCATGAGGTTTCTCCATAACAGGAGACAGATTGGCCTTCATGTTTTCAGAGTTTGGGAAACAACAATCCTTTTCTTTGCTCCTGAGAACTAGCTTAATAGCACCTATATGGTGTTATAATCAATCTTCATTCTACATCCTGAAATCCCTGACCTATTTCTTTAGCTTTCTCCATTTTTTCCTATTCCTTTCCTTTTCTAACGCCTTGCCTGACTGAAGGGTCTGTTAACGCAGAAACAGACATACCCTTTTGTCATTTACTTAGATGTAATAAGGACATACTCAGTTAGGGATTTGGAGTTGCTTTTCATAGATCAATATACAATTATTCCTTTTTATGTACCCTTGTTCTTAGCATTAATGTTTCTTATTTGCTTGATTCTCTAGACATACATAAAATATTTTAAGTTCTTTTGACATCTGTTACAATCACACAACGTACCTTGGAGAAAATAATCTCTGTGCTTTGTCTTTGTTTACTGTATGGAAGTAGATTACTTAGTTCCTTTCCTAAGGTGCCTTTGCTACAAGTCTCTGCTGCTTTCTTTCCAAGAAAGTCTCCATAGAAAGTGGCTTTAATTTCTTACAGTCTTGTCCATGGAAATGATGTCTATCATTCAAAATACTATTTCCATTTCTAGAGTTTATTGTTATTTTGGATATAATGTTCATATTTCATAATAACAATATGCTAAAATAAACCTCCCCCGAAAATAAGCCCTCCCCAAAAATATTTAAAATGCAGAACTAGAAATCAGGTAAAACAGCAAGAGGAGCCCCATCTTGGTCCATGCGCCCCAAAATAATAAGACCTCCCCCCAAAAAAGGTCAAGCGCTTATTTCGGAGTTCAAAAAAATATAAGACAGGGTCTTATTTTCGGGGGAAAGATGGTATACAGAACACATCTTTTGTATCATGAATTATTTTCAGCAAAGAGATATCACCTGCTCTGCCAATATTATAGCTTCCTATAATGAAATATATTTTTGTAGACCTCTTAGAATATACCTCATTGGGCCAGCATATAACAATAATTTATTCCCAGGCAATATTCTATACAAAATAGTAATCCTAGTCCTAGTAATAATTTTTGAGCAGGTGGTTCTGGAAACAAGTCACCTTAACAGGCAGGTGTCCTCATTTCATTATTTGTTTATTTATTTCTTCTACAAAAGCCCACCTGCCATGAAATGTGGCATAGGAACTTCTTGAATTATTTACTATTAACACAGCAGCACATGCCAGAAAGTTCTCATTCAATCTTTGTAGTGATGTATCAAGGAAAAAAAATGTACTACTGGTACCACAACTATTAGTGGCAGTCATAACAATGCAGGGACAACATCTTGGAGGTGTTCCCATGAGAAACGCTATCAGCTTCATTTTACCCTATAAAAATATTAATCTCTATGTATCTTTTCTCCACTGCCTGCTGTAAAGTGCACTGAGAGCTCCTTTTATAAAGCAGGCTCATTCAGCAAAGAAGACTGTTTTTTTTAATCATAGTTTCATCCACAGTGTTCTGTGACTTGGATAATCCTTCATGTTTTACATGAGGAATTAAATGATTAATTTGGTGTAGGATTAGACAACTGGATTTGTGTGCTTCTGGCTGATTCACCTAGGAGATTAGAGAAAAATGAACTGTAAATATGCCCCATTTATTAAAGCTTTTTCCTAAGTATTCTCTATAATTATATTTAGGTATGGAGTAAGGGAGAGTTGTCCATACCACTGAGCAATTTCCTAATTTTTTTGCAAGGTGTTACTGTCACATCTTAATTGTCCTTGTTTTTGACATAAGCATTGAAAAAAATGTGTGAAATAAATTGTCAGCTCTCCCGCTGGGCTGTAGCAGATATAGTGCAAACTGGTCAATTTTTTTCCTGTTACTTCTTTTCAAATGTAAACTGCTCTGTTCCAACTTGGTGCTAACTGATACATTAGCCTTCAGCACCATGATGCAGACACATGGCTGGCAGGTATAAAGTTCACTCCATATGGAAGAGGATTGGGTTGAGAAAAATATGATCCAGTATAAGTAGCTGAAGAATCCAGTGTTAAACTATGTGGAATTGCTTGCATTGGTTTTGGAAATAAATTGTTAGAACATTTTGTGAATTGAGTTTCCCTATACTTGGAGCCTAGATCTAGATATATAACAAGGCAATACCCTTATTCATGTGACAATACCAAAAGCTTGGACACTAAACAATGATGAATTTCTTTATATGTTTGTATGACATTTCTGTGTGCTGCTCTATTCAGCTGTAATAAATTACAGTAAAACTAAACTTTGAAGAAAAGATTGGAATAGAACACTGGGGAAAATACATCATTATTTTATCATGGAATGTGTAACATTTAACATACTAAAAAACATAGAAAACAAGATTACTCCATCAAAGCCAAATAGTGTCAAATCTTGCAAAAAATGTAAATTATATTTAGAGACACATTATAATCTCCTGATCAAAATGTTGAGGGTCATCTTGAGAAGAAAGAAATCAGAGAGGTATGCAAAGAGAAGCTTTTGTAATAATAGTGTATCTCCATCCTTCTATTTATTTTTAGGCCGTGTCAAGAGTACCTTGTTTCTAAATATTCTAAACAATTATTCTCAGAACAAATTCTAAGTAAAGAGTGACCTTAATTTTATACTAAGTAGTACCTGTGATCTAATGCAAGACATAAATGTCATGGAACTAATAGGATACAGTTACTATAATACTATTAGAATCTGCATACATACAAATTGGAAATTGCCAGAAGTCTTACTACAATCACACATTTTTCTACAAAAGGAAAAACTCCTAAAAATAATTATTTAGAAAGTTATAAGATGAACAAAAAAAAATTAAATGGGCTAAATACCTTCATAATATCATATGTAGGAGGAGGACAGCTTGTTTTCCTAAAAGTGTCCAAGAAGCTATACAAACTAAGGTTTCTTTCAGAATTGGAAAACTAATCCAAACAAAGAAATTCACAAGGAGCACAAACTCTAGCACACAAAATTTAAGATGACAATAATGAATATGTATTTTAAAAATCATATGGCAATAAACATAAATAAATTCAAAACAGAAAGACAAGCAATTGGTTATTAGATAACAAAGGCATGCAAGGGATACTCAGTGGTGATATGGAGATTACAGAGAAACCAAATGAATTATTTGCATCTGTACATATTATAGATAGAAACCTGAATCAGTGTTTCCTGGAGAAGGAATCGGAACAACTAAAGCAAACTGAGATAACAAGAGAACCTGTCAGGCTTCCCTGAGATGGGTGAGATGAGTCAAATCCCCTGATACTTGACAAACATATCTTCAAGCTTTTTTAAAAAATTCAGGAGAAAAAAATCTATTTGAACCAGGTAACTGAGAAAATAGGAAAGAGATACAGAATTAGTAACTGCTCCAAATCTTTCATGCTTTTTTGCTGTTTTTCCCCTTGAAGGCTTACTTTTTTTGCTGTTTTACGTCACGAAGGCTTACTTTTTTCCCATAGTCCTTCAAACTCTTCATTGAAGGCAGATGCATATTAACATTCTCTATGTTCCTTCTCTGAGATGCTTCCTGGAATATTCTGCCATTAATTAAACCATGACAGAAGATTCTTGACATTTTGAGAGACTACATATACATACAGCAATATTGTATTAATATACAATTCAACTATAGCATTACTGCCATTTTGAATTAATTGGTTTTCTCCATGTCTATTTTAGAATTCATGATACTGACAGAATCTGCTGTCTATCATCAGCTGCACATGACTATATCAGTATAGTCTGTATATGCATATATTCCCTCTTGCAAATTGGTTTTAAGAATTTTTCTGCAATTTTACCATTAGTGTAGATTTCATCAGTATCAATAATAGATATAATATTATTTCTTTGATAGCGCTATGTGGTATTATGCTTTGATATGTAATGAAAAAAATCATGGACAACGTAAATCACATTTTTATTCTAAATCAGAGAAAAATTATCAAGTCAGAGATGTTTAGTTGTAATTCATTAGAAGTATCAGCAGCAACTTTCATTATTAATGCTGTAATAAATCATAGAATTAAATATTTTCTGTCATAAACTTAGGCTTAGGATACCAAAATGAAACAAGAAAGATATATCAATTTCTGCCAGTCCATTGTTTCTTTTCATTGCTAATAAAGTCTTCAAACAAAATGGTGCCTCTATTAATGAACATAACCAGATGGAGGATACAGAAAATTTTATTATTGGCGATGGAAGATGCAAGAGTTCAGTTATAACAGCAAATATGTGGCAAGGAATGATTATCCAACAGATCACAAACTGCTAATGTGCAAGTTCCAAATTATGTTAAGCTGGAAGAAGAAAATCAACTTGTTTTCACAGTACAACTTTGAACATTATACCCACTATTTTCAAAGAGAACATCATTGCTTTGAAGTTCCGAACCTCACTTATTGGGAAACTGTGGAATGAAATCACAGTTATTAAGGATGCATGTAAAAAGAGATTGCCAAGGATCAAAAACAAAAGAGAGCAAGCCTGATTCAGAAGAAAAAAGGTTTTAAATTGATTTATTTGATTTTGTGATTGTTCACTGACCAGAGTCATTTGTTTGAGATAGGCAGCTATACAAATTGAATGACTAAATAAATAAATAAACCATAAAGAAGAGAAGATGAAGCCAAGAAAGGCAACGATCAAAGGAAGGACATTTAATAAGGAATTTTAGAGAACTATTAGAAGAGACAAGAAGCAGTATTATAATAATATCTATAAAGACATCAAAGAATTGGAGCAGTTTGGAAAAGCAAGAAATGTCTTCAAAAAGGTCTCTGAACCCTGCAGAGGGGTTTACCCTCAAACTGGTATGTTAAGGGATACCAATGGACCAGAGGTGGGTTCTACTTACCTTTACCACCGGTTCGCAAGTTAACTCTGACTTAATAATACACAATCAATCAAGATTGTTTTGACTGAGATGTTAAAATATAATAATTTAAGCCTGCCATACAATTTTTCTGGCACAGCAGCAATAATAACAACAAAACCCAAAGGTCTTTCAAAATAGACCTTGGCAATTTTTAAAAAAGATTCTAAGGGAAGGGGCTATTTTTGTCCCATAGTGGAGCGCAAACAATTCCCTAACAAGAGATTCCTCATCACCATATCCCAAAATCTGGTAGGTGGGATCAGGCCAGTGGTGGGTTGTCCCTGGTTCGGACTGGTTCACAAGAACCTGTAGTAAAACTGGCAGGAGGCTCCGGCCACTGACCTGGACGTCATCAGGAAGCTTCTGTGCATACACAGAAGAGCAAGTGAAGCGACAGAGTGCACGCAGCCCTGTTGCGAACTGGTAGTAAAGGTAAGTAGAACTCACCCCTGGAACAGGCACTCTGTTTATATGCACTAGTAGGTAGAGTCTACCAGACATAGGCCAAGGCAAAGTCACCTTTTGCCAGTCTCTCATCTTTTCTCAGTAATCACTACTCTTTGATCACATGGGAGCAAGAAAGTCAGACAAAATTATAGGAGGCACTCACCAGAATATCATGCTGTTGGGATATAAATAGCATAGTTATACAATATTTGCATGAGCTCCTTTTGATATATTTGAATCTTTATATTTTATTTATATAAAGGGGGGAGTGGACCTGGCGGATATCATGTGGGCCTGGTTGGGCCCGGAGGGAGGAGTCCCTCTGGTAGAAATGTGCCCACCAGGCTTCCATGCATTCCATCAGCCGAGGTCACAGGGGAGAGGCGGGGGAGTAGCGGTTATTATTAGAGAAAGCCTTAGGCCGAGGGAGACCACTGTTCCTCAGACGGCCGGTTGTGAGTCCCTCTTTGTGAAATGGGGCCATGGGGTTCAGATGGGCTTGCTGATCACGTACCTGGCTCCCTGCCACGTGGCAGCAGCCCTGCCCGAGCTACTCAACGTTATCGCCGTGGTGGCGGTTGATACCCCCAGACTTATGGTCATGGGGGATTTCAACTTGCCGTCCATGGGTGAGGCGTCTGAAGTGGCTCGGGAGTTCATAGCTTCCATGATGGCCATGGACCTGACCCATCTAATTCATGACCCTACGCAAACAGGTGTAAACACACTGGACTTGGTTTTTGTCTCTGGACAGTGGTTGAGTGATCTTGAGATAGGGGATATAGTCATTGAGCCCTTGTCATGGTCGGATCACTTTTTCCTTCGCCTTGACCTTCAAACCGCGGCACCCCGCTGCAGGGAGGTGGAACCGATAAGATGGTACCGCCCCAGGCGCCTGATGGAACCTGACAGGTTCCAGATGGAGCTTGGGCCAATTCCTGAGGTTCTGGTTCACGCCTCGACTGGAGACCTAGTGGCCGCCTGGGATAGGGTGGCTGCTGGAGCTCTGGATCGAGTCGTGCCTTTGCGGCTTCTGACCCGGCGCCGATCTCACCTGGCTCCTTGGTTCATCGAGGAGCTGAGGGAGATGAAGCGCCAGAAAAGACGCCTAGAGAGTAGTTGGAGGGCTAGTCTTTCTGAATCGGACTGGACACTGGTAAGATCTCATATTAGGAATTACCTAGTGGTGATAAAAGCAGCAAAATGTACTCATTTTGCTGCTCTTATTGCGTCATCAGATAATCGCCTGGCCGCCCTGTTTAGGGTAACCCGCTCCCTGCTCCACCAGGAAGCGTGGGAGGACCCCTTGGAGGGAAGAGCCGAGGATTTTGTTCAGTATCTGCATGACAAAATCACTCAGATTCGGGAAGGTCTGGACTCTGACTGGGTAGTTCCAGTGAGGGTGACGGAGGCAGGTCTTGAGACTGTTATCTGGGCTGAGTTTGATCCTGTGACCCCAGATGACGTGGACAGGATTCTGGGTAGATTGAATGCAACCACATGTTTGTTGGACCCGTGTCCCTCCTGGTTAGTACTGGCTTCCCGGGAGGTGACGCGAGACTGGCTCCAGGGGATTATAAATGCTTCACTGGGTGAGGGTGTCTTCCCCGCCACCCTTAAGGAGGCGGTGGTGAGGCCCCTCCTCAAGAAGTCTTCCCTGGACCCGGAAATATTGGCTAATTATCGTCCAGTCTCCAACCTTCGTTTTGTAGCGAAGGTTGTTGAGAGTGTGGTTGTGGGACAGCTTCCCCAGTACCTGGATGAAGCGTCGTATCTGGATCTGTTCCAGTCGGGTTTCAGACCTGGGTACAGCACGGAAACGGCATTGGTCGCGTTGGTTGATGATCTCTGGAGGGCTTGGGTCAGGGGTTGCTCCTCTGTCCTGGTCCTGTTAGATCTCTCAGCGGCTTTTGATACCATCGACCATGGTATCATGCTGCACCGGTTGGAAGAGTTGGGGGTGGGAGGCACCGTACTACGGTGGTTCTCCTCCTTTCTCTCCGACCGGTCACAGTCTGTGTGCCCCTTTTGTTCAACATTTATGTAAAGCCGCTGGGCGAGATCATCCGTGGTTTCAGGGCGAAGTACCATCAGTACGCTGACGACACCCAGCTGTACATCTCCACCCCAGACCACCCCAACGATGCCCTTGAAATGATGTCCCAGTGCCTGGAGGCCGTACGGATCTGGATGGGGAGGAACAGGCTCAAACTCAACCCATCCAAGACCGAGTGGCTGTGGTTTCCGACGTCCCAATACTGTCAGCTGGTGCCATTGCTGACTATTGGGAGACAATCATTGGCCCCCACGGATAGGGCTCGCAACTTGGGCGTCCTCCTGGATTCACGGCTGTCTTTAGAAGAGCATTTGATGGCCGTGACCGGGAGGATTTTTCATCAGGTTTGCCTGATCCGCCAGTTGCGTCCCTTTCTAGATCGGGACTCCCTACGCACAGTCACTCATGCCCTCGTTACCTCTCGTCTGGACTATTGCAACGCTCTCTACATGGGGCTCCCCTTGAGGTGCACTCGGAGGCTCCAACTGGCGCAGAGTGCGGCCGCGCGGGTAGTAATGGGAGCGACGTGGGGTTCCCATGTAACACCTCTCCTGCGCAAGCTGCACTGGCTCCCGGTGGTCTTCCGGGTGCGCTTCAAGGTTCTGGTTATCACCTTTAAAGCGCTCCATGGCTTAGGACCTGGTTATTTATGGGACCGCCTGCTACCACCAATAGCCTCCCACCGGCCAGTATGCCCCCATAGAGAGGGGCTCCTCCAGGTGCCGTCGGCCAAACAATGTCGGCTGTCGGCCCCTAGGGGAGAGCCTTCTCTGTGGGGGCACCTACAATCTGGAACGAGCTCCCCCGGAGATATGGAGGATCCCGGATCTGCGCACCTTCCGCCGCGCGCTTAAGACTTTTCTATTTTATCAAGCTGGCCTGGCCTAAATCTTCCCCCTTTTAATGTGGAAATTTTAAATTTGTTTTAATTATAGGGTTATGGGTAAGATGTTTTAAATTGGGGAGCCATTTCAGATTTAATTTTGTTTTAAATGTATTTTAATGTTTATATTGTATGTTTTTTAATCTGGCTGTTTACCGCCCCGAGTCCTTCGGGAGAGGGGGGGTATAAAAATCTAATAATAAATAAATAAAATTAAAAAAAAATATCTTCTAGGTTTGTATAGTTATCTTTTTAATATTGTAAGTGTGTGGGTTGGATGGATGGATGGATGGATGGTCATATAGAGATATTGTGAGAATGATCTGCTTTATGCTATTATTCTGATTGCATGTATATGTATAAAGGAAATATGAGGGCATAAGACATGTTAATCATAGCTCCATAGTAATGGAGCCACCTCAAATTCTTCCTGGTCCCTTGGGATTCCACAGGCCTGATGACATAGCCAGTCTTGAGGGCCTTCTGGAAAATTAACAGGGATGGTGCTAACCTTGCTTCCAGGAGGAGTGGGAGAATGTTACATACGATGGGTGCCATGGGAAGTTTTCTATGTGAGCATGTCTGGATCTAGACCTGGTTAGCTTTAATAAATTAGATTCACTTTTACAGCATATTTCACTTTCCAACTTAAATGTAATTTTTAATATATGTTAATATACATATTTTAGCTTTTTCTAGGATTCGTTTTTCAATGCAGAAATTCAATTCCTTTCATCATAGCATGCTTATGCCTGCTCCGGTTGTTTTAATAATTATTTTTATGACTCCTTAAGGCATGCTGAACAGCAAAGATATGTCACTAGAGCCGCATATTAATATGCTTTCATAGTAATTATTAATTTAAATGCATAGAGATTATAAAAATTAAAAATATATAATCAATCATGAAAGGTTTATTGCAGAAGTGGATGTATACAATCTATTAACTGGCCTTTTTGTTCTAATTGGATAATATTTGATAATATTTCTTAAAGACATTGTTAATGGGATTATTTTTTTGAAAAAGAAACCTCAGGAAATCAAGATGAAAAGTTCAATATGAAATTCAGCAATACACATTTCCTAATTTTTTCTAACTTCTTCAACAACAGTGTTATTATTTTTACCCAGGAAAATATACAAATGTTTTGGTTGGTTGCCTTAATTAATTCTATTAGAATTATCTTTTATTCCAGATTATATCATTATATGAAAGATGAATAAAAAATAAAAATGGTTTATGAAAATAAGTTTACATCATAAATGTTTTCATCTTTATACAGAAATTAACCTTCATGATAATAACAGACTAACAGAGCTGGAAGAGACCTTAGAGGTCTTCTAATCCAACCCCCCACTCAAGCAGGAAATCCTATACCATTTCAGACAAATGAGACTTGATCTCAGTAAAGACATATAGAATTACTAAAGTTTGATGAACCATTAAAAATTATGAATGTACTCACCTTTGGGACTACTGACTCATTCAAATACATGTTGATAGAACTTTGATCCAAGGTTTTTATCTGGAATTTTCTGATATAGCAGAGATGAAAGAAGACACAGAATGGAGAATAACTACTTATCTTTGGTCAAGCGCCATTTTGCACCTTTCTCAAAAAGTATGGGGTAGCTGAAACTAAGCTGGCACTTTGAAACACCAG
The DNA here is from genome assembly GCF_029215685.1 of Pituophis catenifer annectens. Lineage (NCBI taxonomy): Eukaryota > Metazoa > Chordata > Lepidosauria > Squamata > Colubridae > Pituophis > Pituophis catenifer. Next base: position 34,807,492 of record NW_027256886.1, read on the forward strand.
AGAGCATCATTTCTCATTTTCTCTGAGAAGTAAACAGAGGAAGACTCTCCTACTATCATCATCTGGTTTCTAAAAGGTCTGGAAATAGTCTTATTTGACTTTTGGACTTCTATCAGATTATACTTAACTTTTCCATTCAGAAAGAGGTAATAGGAGATCTCTACCAATGACATCCCAGGAAGGTGTAACATGGAGATGCATTTGGAATACCAAATACCTGTGTGCCACAAGATGCTTATCTTTCAAAGACAATTACTTAAGTTTTGCTTGTTCCCTATATTATCTTTAGAAAATGAGAGTGAAGGGATGATATGACATAGGAATATTGGCTTCTTAGTACCTTTTTTCTTTAAGAAGGCAAAAGTAAATCCCTAAAAGGCCCTGGAGTGATTTCTAATACAAACAGAATCAGCAATAGCTTCTTAAAAGGCCCAAATGTGATTTAAACACTAATAGATATTGATTTCATATATTAGCATTTTTATTCCTTGCATTACGTTTCTGCTATCTTTTGCTAAAATAAGAATGATATTGTTTGACTAGAAACTACACCAAATTATGGTATTCCTGTCTGAATTTTAAAAGTTATTATATGCAAATTGTAAAGCTTCAGAAGACTGTAATCCTTGTGATTTTCAAATAATACACCAAACATTGAAAAAGAAATGTTGGCACTATTACTGTGACCTAGAGGCTATTATTTTGGAGGAACAGGGGAAAAGCATAATTTACCCAGAAACAAGCACCTTATTACAAAGCTGTTCTATTTGTCTGATTTTTAGATGTCATACCTGGTGGCAAAATATGCAATTATATCCAAGAGTACTCAAATGCCATAACATCCAAATAAATGACCAGGCCATGCAAGTTTTAATTTTAACAAGCAGTCTACTACAGCAGTCAGTCAGTCTCTCTCTCTCTCTCTCTCTCTCTCTTTCTTTCTCTCTCCCTCTCTCCCTCCCCCCTCTCTTTCCCACTACATTTTTTTAAAAAAATGGTTACCACATGAGGAAGCATATGAATGTAAGCAGTCTGTGGATATAAAGAAAATCAACAGCAATAATATTGAATTCCTATACTTCAGTGATTTCATAATCAACAGCTCTCATAATTCCAGTTGACCTTCACCCTACCCCATCTTCCTCCTTAAAATCATAATTGTGAAATTAGTCAGCTTCATATTGTAACAAACAAATAGGCAGATTATATAAACTGCAGTTTTTGGTCCTTAAATAATATGAACTCAGGCCACTAAACCCAGATGCATTCTAGTTGTATGTTTATTCTAGGAAGTGTCTCTAACTGTTGCTCTAAAGAACTTTATTAAGCCTTAAGACCCTTGCAAATGGTCTTGCATTTTCATATTAGAAGCTGCTACTTTGGAGAATACCCATGGAACTGAAGAGGAAAGAATTAGTACTTTGCAACAGTGTTTGTTTAAATTCCTGATGAATTATACAAAATCTGCATGTTTATCAGAAGGCTTGCCATTTTAGTAAGACAGAACGATGGGAACAAACACATTTAGTGAAGACTCCCACGGAATGCAATTAATCTTCACTATGTTTGTACCAGAAGAAGAAAAACACTGCATAGCCCTTTCACAAATCCAAAGGAAAGACAGTTCTATGAAACCAAGATATCTTTTCTTTATCAGATAACTTTATAACATTGTTTTTCAAGTCACTTCTATTTTACAACATGCCATACCATTACATGTTTAGACTAAAGGTCATTTAGGCTGAAGGTAACGCTGCCTCTGAAACTATAAATGGGGCTTTTAGCTGAGAGTTTAAGCCAAGCTGCATTTCTGCCTTAAGTAATATTGATATTAGCTCTACTCCTCTTAGACAAAAGTATTCCTTCATTTAAATTATGCACACAGCCCTGTGTAAATTTGAAAATGCAAGTGTTTCAGCCACCACTTTCTAGTAGCATTCAAACAGAGATTACTATATACATTTTACTAGAACTTAATGGTGCATGTATTAATGTCAGAAGGTAAACTCGTCGCTCACAATATTTTTCTTAGAAGGAAAGAATAGAAAGCCCATCTCAGAACAAACAGAATAATTCAAAACTGCCAACTGCAGTAGCAAAATGTATGGAGAGTGTCAGCTTGCAGAAAATTGGTCTAAAGTCTCCATTCTTATCCAGGTTGCTTGTCTTACTAAAATTAACATGTCAGCAAATCCTTGGTTTTAATCCCACTCAAACAGTAAAAAGGAGATATATTTATTAGTCTTCAAGGTCCACGTTGAACCTAATGCCTCTAAATGTAGATATACTTAAAGGTAAGGGATGGAAACTTACATAATTTTTTAAAAATTCTTTCTTTGATATAGTTCTCTTTGCTTGCTATCTCAATGTGTTGACCGGAAAAACTCTCTTTGCATGTTATCTATAATGCAAAATCACTGAAAGAAAGAGACAATTTTCATAAAGCAAATAACAGGAAAAGCAATTATGCCAATATGCCAGAGTTAAGATACATTTCTATCATTCTTTAGAATACAAGAATACTGATTCTGCAAATAGAATATTCCAAGTCTTTCTTACACACACACACACACACACAAAGTTGTATCTGAAAAATAGATAAAATGGGCCATTTGCCACTGATTAATCTTATGCCTAAAATAAGGAAAAGAAGCCTCTAAGATATTGATACATAGTAGTCAAAAATCTAAGTCACCTATCTCATAATGGCAATAACAATTGCACAATGCTCAACTACTACCTTTGAGCATGTTTCAAAAAGCGTAACAGCTAAAAGGAAATGAGTTTTCTCTTCATCAGACCAACCACAGCAATTTGACATAAGAGTTATTATTAAGTCTATGCAGAAAACTATATAAAAAGCACAGTGGAATAACTTAATAACCCCCAGTTTGCAAGCGTGTTTGTCAGTTTTCAATTTAGGTATTACTGTGTTGCTCTGTGGAAAGCCTGGAAAGCAGGGAGTCAAATCTCATCAAAGAGAAAGCTCTTCAATGTGACACACTCAGAACGTTAGGTAATTTGCTAGGGTAAAAGGCTTCCACCCGGACTACCCACAATGGTTGGTGGAGGCAGGAATAATTTATGAAGCTGTATGAAAAACACACACTTTCATTTCTAGATTGGCTCCCTCTGTCCCTAGTGATATCAGGTATTGAATGTTGTCTAAGGTTGACTCCATGATTCTCCCCCCCCCAAACTGAATAAATATTCATGAGAATCAAAGTGGCAAAATAGATCATCATTAAACTTTTCTCTTCCAGGCATTGTATTAACGCACTTTTTAAGAACATGTTAACGAGTGACAGAATGCTTTTGCTTGCTCATGCTCTCTTTCTTTTGGTCCATAAAACATGACCCCTCTAAAACCCCTCAGGTCCTCCTTTTTTTTTTTTTTTTACAAAGTTTATTTTCATTTTTAAAAATACAATACTTTACATATATATACACACAAGGTTATTGCAGCTAACGTATACAAATCTGCGCCTATACCACTAATACAGTCCATTTCATTCCCCTCTCTTTTCTTTCACCCAATTATACCATAAATTCCAACATTTGTAATAATTTATTTGTTTATTTATTTATTCATTTGCACGTATTTATATGCCGCCCTTCTCCCAAAGGACTCAGGGCGGCGAACACAAGCAAAAACATACAATAAAAATCCGAATTAAAACCAGTTAAAATAAAATAATAATAAATAATAAAACCCAAGAATCTGAATCAGCCCATTTGTTGAAATAGCCAAGTCTTCAATAATCAGAATCAGCCCATTTGTTGAAATAGCCAAGTCTTCAATAATCAGAATCTTTTGGTTCCTAAGTAATTTCGTTAACCGGTCTGCCTCTGCGCAGGTCCTCATATTTAAAAGTTAAGGCATTTCTAAATCATGAGACCTTTGTAGCTTTTATAAACAGAAGTAAGTGATTTGCAATTATCTGTAAGTACTATCCATAGAGGACCAATATGATGTGGACTAGAGGACATAATTCAGGTCATATTAAAATGTTCTTTATGAATGCTGCATCCTGACAGCAAATGGGCTACTATTGCAATGCCAAATTTCCACAAACTTGTGTGTGTGTATACTGGTGCAGACTGTAATAATCACAAGTGTCCATTTAACCTAATCTTGCTTAGTGAAATTTAGGCTCCTGTGTATTCAGGAGATAGGGTCGTCTACATTTTATACAAGATTTCTCTTGTTCCCTTTTGCACACTTTCATGAAAAACAAAGGAACAAAGCTCAGATATTTGTACAAAATCAAATCCACATTGCTGCAATAAATAATGAATGTCACAGTGGGACTCATCAACTACAGCTGTAGTTCTGTTTGCCATTTCATTTTCTGTATTGATGTGGTATTGATGCTAATGCTATTTCCCGTTTGCAAATCATGCCTGTGCTGTTTTGGTAATCGGCAATTAGTAAAGTGTATCTCATGTTCTCTGACTGCAACACAAATCACGTCCCTTTAATCTCCAGAGTGTAGCGATGGAATTATTTCTACTTCTAATGCAAACTATTGTTCAGTTAGAGTAACCGAAGGAACAATTGGTGGCAGGTGAATTATTGATAAGTTCATTTGTAATGAATGCTACTCATCCAACTACATTTACTCTGAAGACAAACTACAGATGCAGATACAGATACAAATAGTCCCAATTATTAAATGGTAATGATATCTATTAGTACCAGCCTAAACATTATTGTCAGCAATTGAATATGATATACTATAATATAAGACATATCAAAGGCTCTAAACTATATATTTGACGAGTCAACCTTCCTGTATTTCAAATTAAAATCTAGATGCAATACAACTTTTACTTTAAAATATATATTTGTAATTCTGCTTCTCCTATTGGGGATTCCAGACGTTATTAAAGGTAGATGAAAGTTGAGGAATGATGATTCTAAGAACTTTGACAATAAACTACAGCCTGCATTACAGCCCAGTTCCTTAAAAACCTAGCAGCATTTAACAGAACAACAGAATTTAAAGGGATCTTGGATATCTTCTAGTCCAAACCCCTGTTCAAGCAGGAAATCATTTCAGACAAATGGTTGTTCAGTCTCTTCTTAAAAACCTCCAGTATTGGAACAGTGAAACCTTCTGGAGGCAAGTCTTTACACTGATTAACTGTTCTAGCTGTCAGGAATTTAGTTCTAGGTTCCTTTTCTCCTTCATTAGGTTCCATCCATTGCTTCTTTTCCTGCCCCCTCTTCTTTATGGCAGCTCCTTAGATATTGAAACATTTCTATCACGTCACCCCTAGTCTTTCTTTTCATTAAACTCCTGCAACTGTTCTTCATATGAACCGTCCTTCATATTTCTGATTCATGACAGATTTTGTTGAATGTTCTGACCAGTTCTGGAGAACCGGTAGCAGAAATTTTGAGTAGTTCGGAGAACTGGTAAATACCACCTCTGACTGGCCCTGCCCCCATCTATTCTCTGCCTCTCTAGTCCCAGCTGATTGGGAGGAAATGGGGATTTTGCAGTAATCTTCCCCTGGAATGGGGAGGGAATGGAGATTTTACAGTATCCTTTCCCTGCCATGCCCACCAAGCCATGCCCACCAAGCCACACCCACAGAACTGGTAGTAAAAAAATTTGAAACCCACCACTGGTTAGGTGGTATGTGTGTGTGAGAGAGAGAGGAGGTGGGGAGAGAGAGAAATTATTCCTGGCATAGATCCTCTGGCTAACTGAAATTATTGTCTTGCACTGCCCTAGCACTAAAGTGAATTACTCTCTGTTTGGTAATATACGTAACTATTTGTAGCTATTTGTTGTACACATTGAAATGAATAGGTTCTATTCCTTCATATCCATTGTTCAGCAATATTCCCCTCTCATTTGCAGTCAGCCATGGTACCTAGTTCATTGTTTTGGGCAAAGTAATATCCCATATCAAATTTGTGGGGGAAGAGAGCAAGCTATCACAGGATTAGCAGGCACCAGGCTTTGTTTGGTATGCCTCAGAGGAACATAACTGGTTCCAGATTTGAAACAAGGCTAGGGTTATATTGTTTATAAGGTAAATAATCATATGTACCAATCCGGGCATTAAAGTCCCCAGCTAGGAACATGTTCAATGAATTTTCTTCAACAAATTCTGTAGATGTGCCTATTAATTAACAATTAAGACATCTACAGGAAGTGACCATTCTTTCCTGGAACATTATTCTAAAAGTAGTGATAGATCTTTCTTGAATTATATTTCTAAGTATAACATTATTCTGTTACAGGAGACATAGTCCACTGGGGATGTAGAGCTTGACAATGCTACTGGGTTTAAGAAGGGGAGTCCAAATGGAAAATCATACATTTGTGTCTCAAATTGATTTAATCAGTGATGACTAAACTGACATCATCCAGCTTATTTGCTATGACTGTGCATTTCCAATTTAGATTTTACCATATTCGAATTACATTAATATTTATCTTTGTCCTCAGTCATTATAAAAATTAGTGAAGGAAAAATGGTACAAGTTTTTTGGAAATGCACATAACATTTTTACCGGATGTCAGTAACACTAGTGAATGGGAACGTACACTTAATAGCATGGAGAAACAGTGGAATTATAGCCATCTTATTCTGCTCTGAAACTGGAAAGCAGAAGCAAAGAAATTTGTCCCATCTTAAATTATTAGAACAGCAGAATAAATTAAATGACGTCTTTCACAAAGCCTTATGTGTACATTTAATAACCTACCACCAGAATCAAAACAAATGATATTTTTAGCAATAGATATTGTTGGACATTTGTTGTACACATTGAAATGAATAGGTTCTATTCCTTCATATCCATTGTTCAGCAATATTCCCCTCTCATTTGCAGTCAGCCATGGTACCTAGTTCATTGTTTTGGGCAAAGTAATATCCCATATCAAATTTGTGGGCATGGGAAAGCTGTTAAATCTGAAGCTCTTCCAATCTAAAAATTCAAGTTTAGATACAAGCCACTACAACTAGGAAAACAGCCTTTTAACACCTTTGGCTCTTACTTTGAGAAGCAATTAATCTATTTCCACATTCATTTTTTTTTTCATTGTACGGATGAGGCCTAGGTTCTTTGTTTTTGAGGATGAATTGAAGGTTTGGAAGAGTGAAATTAATAAAGTGTTGATATGCAAGAAGTGGTGTAAAATTATGTTATGTTTATGCAAACATAAAAGAATATCTGATGTGCAAGTCCCTTTACAATTAGAATAAAAATTGGTAGTGCCAATTATATTGCTGCAGTAGAATTCTTTTGTGCTTATCACACCTTAAACCTTATTTAGTTTCTCTACCTCAAAAGTCATCAACACAGAATTAGAAAAAATTATTTTGGACACCATTTTTAACATTTTTATTGATTGCTTGCATGCTGTAATAGGCTCTCTTGCTATACTTTGTATTATTTTCGCATGTGAACATTTTTGCTTTAGTTATATTTTCTGAGAGGGTCTTCCTTAAAACAATAAGCACAAGCATTTGTCAAAGAAGTACACTCCATTAGTTATAAAACAAGTATGAATTTTTATTGTAGCTGCTTAAATGTCATGAACAAATCATAACAATAAACACTGTTATCTTTAAATGTAGATACAGCAGATATGCATGTATACAGACACTTATAACATAAACATATAAGCAAATGGATTCTGCAGGTAAGAAAATTTATCTAGAAAAAAGTTCCTTTGAAACTTGTTTGGACCACAGCATACGGTTTTATGTGAAGCATTCATTGAACATATATTAATCAATGTAACTTGGAAAACAATCTTGCTAATAACCATATTTTAAATAATTCTGAAGATTTGCCGTTATTTTCTACAATCGTATCATGCATTTCTTGAGTAAATAATAAGATATCATCAGAATTATCTTCTGAGCTTAATGTAAGAATTTAACTTCATATTTAAACAATTCCTTTGCTTCTAAATGAAGTTTAAAAACATTGTTCTTAGAATGCTGGTAACGGACTACTATTATCTAGGAGAGTCCTGCAACAATAATTTAACTTCTTTTAAACCAAGCTGAACTTGTGACCAATTCTTTTTCCATTCTTTTCAGCGGGAATAAATTACCCCTCAATAATCATATTCCTAATGCTATAAAACTCTTCATCTTCCCATTTTTTTAGCAAATAAATTGTATTTGAGCTAAAAAGGAGAATAATACCGGAAAGAGAGAAGGAAAGCTAGATACCTTCTTCTTTTTTTCCGGACACCTAATTTCTAAGTATGGTTTTTAGACATTAAATATTAATTTATTAATGACAAAGGGAAATGGTATCACCCAAACAATGCAAATCCATTTCAACTCACATTGAAATACATCATAGTGATTTTCCAGTTTTTTATAGAAATTGCAAATAACGTCTCAAAAAACCCCAGAGAGTTTACCTATAGACCAAAAATCTTAAAAATTATGTGGTCAGGTATGGAAATCAGAGGTTAACAATGCCGGTTTGTGCATGTCTGTCTGAACAAAACTCCACTGGTCCTAATTTGCAAGAATGTGCTTTTATCATCAAAAGTCATATGGATATATAATATAAAGGCTGATTTTTTTCAAAACAGATTGTCCTTGAATTATTGAGTCAGTTTCATGATTTTGTTTGCACAGTATGGGTTATTGAACTGTTTTGTTTTTTTTTAAACAGCAATCTTTGACATGCTTATAGAGAACAGTTTCTTCCAAAAAAAATGGCAGGGGGTGGGATGAATACACATACATACACAGACTTCAGCCTTCCCACTGAAATCAAATGCAAAATTGATTTTAATGGAAGCATCTTTCAATCTTAATTATTTCGTTTCTGTTCTTTAGCTATGACTTTCCCTGTACCACGAAACAATGGACTACTAGCAATTATTTATTCTCAATTGCAACCATATGGCTTAAAAGCCTTATTCAGTTATTTTCAGTATATTTAACCTGGTAAAAGGATTTATATCCTTCAATATATAGTTCATACTTCCTGCTAAGCCAGGGAATTTTCTCACGGGTATCAGAGGCAACACAGAATAACTTCCTTTGTTTCTTCTACATCACTTTTAATTTTACAGACTCTCATCAGAACTGTAAACTAAATTATGCTTTGGGCATTACCTCGAGTAAATTTAGGATTACTTCTCACATGCGTTTGGCAAAGATATGTCAGAGTAATTAGACTCATTTGTACCTGATTTCTTGTTGACAAGAAATTGTGATAATCACAATTGTGATCAAGTTGTACACCTTGCAGTCCATCCACATTCAAAATGGCTTCCCAACATCGGTTATTCTGCATTACTGTTTGTCTATAGAAAAGAGGAAAATAAAAATGAATAAAGAGCTATCTCTTCTTCTGAGAGAACAAGTCTTGTCTGACACAATATGTTTTTAGATATGTTGCTAGTTACATAGAGTTTAGACAATAAAACTCTAATATATCCCCCAGCATAATTAACTATGATTTGAAATGTTTCACTGAATACTCAAATTCTGCTGTTATAGATGTATCTAAGAACTATGCTGAGATGAAGGAAAGGCACATAATTATTTTACATCTTGCATATTATAGCAGTTGAATATGCCAGTTCAATAGAGACAATCTGTTTTTCTCTTTAAGGTAAAAATAACCATCTGTGACAGGGTGGAATAACTTCCCAGCAAGTGCAGAGAAAAGGCAGCTGAAATCAAAACAAATATCCATTTTCTGTCAACTCATATTCAGCATGGTGTGTTTTGTTTTGGTTTTGTTTTGGTTTTTCTGCTTTGGTCTCACATGAATGTTTGGCAATCTCTTACTCTTTAGGTCTATTCCAGCACATTGAGGCATTTGCAACTCACAATAGCCTGCCAATTTTTTTTTATGATTTATATGTTTTCATATGGGCTGATCATAGATCTGGAGAAAAGATATGCAAGGGCACCAACTCAGCATTTATAGGAGATTGTTGTAATTTAACTCCTCAGTTAATTGAAAATGGTCTTTGCTATAATTTTTGAGGATATATTGAAGGAGATGAATATGATATCCATTCCTACTAAACACTGTTCTATATAATGATTGTTGCATGAATCATTTTCTTTTTAGTCTCTGAGAAACCTAGGTGATTTTATTTTTCCTGCTGCTAATATGAGTTATTATGACTTAACTATTAGATCTGTCAGCAAACAGCAGCTGCAGCTTTGTAGTTTTTCTCACTAGGGAATGTAGGGGTGAGAAAATATGTTAGTCAAAGATTACCAGGAAGTGGGGGGGGGAGTCTCTTCCTACAAGTAGAAAGCAGCTAGCATTGATCACATCATTCCCTCAGGGAAGTGTCCAGGAAGTGCAGAATTGGAAGACTATAGACCAGCTGTTTTGGAAACACACATTTTGTCTCCTCCTCCCCATTTTCTTTGTCTCACACATACAGACACACACAGCTTAGAATCACTTTCCATGTTACCTTTTTTCTATATGAAAAGCACTTTCTCAGTGGCAATCAAAATATTGCTTGTCTACATAGATAGTCTCATGACTCCATCTTCATGCCACACAATGCATGATTGTGAATTCATTGTACAGGATTAACTATATGTGAATGTATGAGGATCTGTATGCAGAAATAAAAACTGTTGATGTCGCATCAAATTGTGATAAGCATTAACAATTAAAAGTTACAGACAAATATTAATACCAAATCCTAGCTTTTTATGTTTTTCACTCTGTCTCAATTTTCAGGCAATCCTGTGGTCCTAGAAATACATTGCCAAATCATACTTCCCAGACTGGAAATGGGAGGATGCCCAAAATTCAATCACTTAATAGCTTGTACTTGATAAAATATTAGAAAGCTTGTAAAAAATTATCCTTTCAAACTGTCCATTCATATTTGTGCCCAGAAAATGTCAGCAGATAATCTATTTGAATTGTCTCAAGGACAGGATTTTTCTTGGCCCTAGGGGTAAATAGGTTTATAGATGCAGAAGCTTATGTGTGCAAAGTTGAATTGTATGCTTTTCAAACACTTCATAACTAAATGGTAATGGTATTTCATATACTATTAAGAATGAAATGCCATTAAAATTTGGTTCTCCTTTGAAAGAAATTTTCCGAGCACATTGTCTTTTACTGAACAGGTTGAAAATTACTTTTGCCTAGTTTTAATATAGGAACTGATTATCAACAGATTATTGCCGATATTAATAGTATATTACAACTACTCTGAACAATTTCATGTCACTTTCACATGAATATTTGGTGCAAGTTCAGATGTAGGCCCTGATCTATATGATCTCACAATGTCTGTAGCATTTAAAATCTGAACAGATTTATTTCTGGCTCAGCAGTGGCAAAAAAAAATAGTATTTTCTTTTGCTGTATTCTGAAATATAGAGTATTATAAGCAGTATGGTTCCCCATTGGAATTCTTGCCTTATTGTTGCTTCTGGCTTCAAAATTCAAGGCAACTATTATTCTTCTTCACCACCCCCAATAGAGCTTCCACTTATAATATAACTCTGATAAATGGGAATTGCTTGCAAAACCGAAATCACAGCCTGGAACTTTGCAATTGGCTAGTCTCCTGCTGAACAGGGCTGTGCAAAGCTTCAAAAGGGCACTTCACTTTGACTAAGGATTGATCAAAGTGTTTCTTGAAATCACCCAGATGAAAAGTCCCCAAGCTTATAAGCAATGGAGCTCCATAATAGTGGCTTTTGTTCATTCAGAAAAGCCACTTTCCTTGACTTTGCAACTAGTTAAGGCAGATCAACCTTGTTTGTTTTCTCTGAAATGTTGAGATGGAGTGAATAATATATGGAGCAAAAAACACCTGGTCAAAGAATAACATGTCCATTTCCCACACCCATATATCAAACAGAAAGGGAAAACACAACTCTTATCAATTTCACCCTTACAGGTAGGTCCCACTTACCAATCACTCATTAAGTGACTATTCAAAGTTGCCACAATGCTGAATGAGAGGTACATATGACCGGTCCTCAAAGTTCCAGCCATCTCAGTGCCCCTACAATTGATGTCTTGTCGGATCATCTGATTCTTCAATAATATATGTATTTTCATTGATAAGCTAACAGATCAGGAACAAATTGCTTTTTCAATGAGATCACTGCAGGAGAAGTATCTGGAAAGATTTGGAGATGATAGTAGAAATTAGAGTAGAAATCCCATGTGCTTCTCTTAAAATCATGTCCTCAACTGCATTATTGGCAAGTTTTATGATGATTAGAATTTACTTCTTGGCATACTTGTTCTAGAATATCATATTTAGCCGTTATCAAGTGGAAATCAAAAGCAGAGTTATTGAAATTAAATTCTCCAAGTAATTGTCAGGAAGAGCTTCCTATTTCAAAGTATTTTGAAATATTTCTATTTCAAAGTATTTTGAAATATTTACAAGGCAGATTTATTTATTTGATTTTTATCCTGCCGTTATTACTTTATAAGTACCCAAAGCAATGAACATACCTAATACTTCCTCCTTTTCCTAATCTTTCCTTCTCAACAACAACCTTGTGAGGTGGTTTGGGCTGAAATATTGCCTTATAATTTAAACTTTATTTCAACTTAAGTAATTCAAAGCTTTATTATGTCGATGTCTGTCATTTACATGTGTTTGTAAATGCAGAGTCAGCTGCCTCAAATTTTGGTTTAGGCCAGTGGTGGGATTCAGCCAGTTTGAACCACTTCGGGAGAACCGGTTGTTAACTTTCTGAGCAGTTTGGCAAACTGGTTGCTGGAAGAAATAATTAGGGTAGAGAACTGGTTGTTAAATTACTTGAATCCCACCACTGGTTTAGGAGAATATGCAATTTTTGTTTTTAGGTTATCCAGCTCTTGAATAAATCTTGGTAAATTGTTCCTGCATGTTTTTCATTTCATCACATAATGATTTCATGTTGCTGACCAAAATAATTCCATTCTAAAACCATCTTTGTAAATAGTTGCTATCTTTCCCCAAATAGACCCAATCTCTGCATATTTTGTCATGGTTCAATTCCCCCTCCTCCTTCCTAGTGTCCTAGCCTTGCAAGTACAAGGTCCACTTTTTTTCAGATCAACCAAGTGATTACAACAGAAATTGACCATCCAGCTTGTTCACCAAGCCTGATGTCATGGGCTAAGAGTAACATAGACAGTTTTAATGCCTATAGCAGGACTAGAATTTACAGGCTCCTGGTTTCCAGTGTGGTGACTTAATTAATCACAATATCAAATTGACTCTCATAGTTTGATTCCATTTCACAACATAATTTGCCACGATCACACTTCATAAAATTTCACATGGATTGCAACTGCATTGCTATGCATTGCTAAGCAAGAGAACAAACCATTTCTTGAAGTAGTTCCAAACTCAGTCTGTATCATATTAGGAGTCAGTTCAAACTTTTCCAGCTGAATATTGAGAATCTCAGCTGCAGAAGCAGCTTCATCTTGATATTTTTACCATAAGGACAAATGCTTCTTTGAAGGAACAATTGGGAACATCTTCATTTACTGAAGAGGATGAGGTTTTTTTTAATTTACTGTTTTCAAGGCAAAATTAAATCTCAAATTTTTTCTCTTAAAAAAATAATGCTCAAAGTAATGACTTTAAAAGAAAATAATGATATAACTCATTTGTTACTGTCAGATTCAATAAAATAATTCAAGAACAGAAGAGAAAGAACAGATAGGTCATTTAATCCTCCATGCTATTGAAAATATTTAAACTAAAATATTAAAAGAAAAAAAGAAAACAATCTACTATTATTTCTATGTCACATTAAATGGGAACAGACATAAAGATAAGCACATGATAGTTAGTACGTTAGGTATTAATGTTATAGTCACAGCAGAATTTGATAGAAACCATCAAAATAATAATTAAGAACAATTCCTAATTAAGGAAGTGTGTCCTTTGTGATTAACCACACAGAATCTGATTTTTTAAAACCTGGAAACAAACCTGAATTGTGAGCATTGTAGAATGGTACTTGTAGAATTATAGTCCATAAACAGTTCCCAAATTACGTTAGTGTCAGATCTAATTACAATTAGACAACAAATCTATCAACTGTCCCATTGGCATATGCAGCAAAAGAAATTCCTGGGATATTATTTTACCAAGAATATAACTTACCTGACAGATCCATAGAGGCACAGAAGTAGCGAAGCTAGCTCTGAGATTTTCACTTGAAAAACAGCATGGTTAATTTTCCCTTTCTCCATCCCCTCCCCCCCATTTCTGCCACCCTTTGTCCATTGTCTACCAATCCAACACATTCTTTTTATTTTGGGAAAACAGTCTGCACCTTTGGAAGGTTCCCATCACATGGCCTTGAAGTATCTGGGTCTTCCCAGGCTGTAAACGGCTCACATAAATTCCTCACCTTCATTCCAGGTCCCAATACATTCCAAGCATTCTCCTCCTTCCTCCCTTCATTCCTGTTGTCAAGTTGCAAGTAGAAGTGCGTTACAAGTCAGCCTTGACAAAATCATATTAGTTCCCCACAGTCAAGGGTTTCCTAATTTTAAATTTGAATGTAAATTATAGTTGGTTCAACAATGAAGGCTTGTTTTTGTCAAGAACATTGTCTCAAACATCAGACCAATCTACACTGCACTTATTCTTACTTGTCTATGTTATCATTAGAGAGTAAGTAGGATTAAAGGACATCTCATTTTGTCTTTATTGTTTCTTGTTGACAGAAAGTTGGGATGTTATTTCTAGTTTTGTATCATGCATTACATGTAAAAACTTCAATCATACGGGTAGCAATTTAGACATACACACACACACACACACACACACACACACACACACGTGAAAAACTAGTTACACAAAAGTTCCAGAATTGAGCATGAACAATTAGCACATTTTTTCCCAAATGAATAGCTCATTCTATCCAGTTTCATGGACTTATCAGTTTCAAAGCACCTGATTAATACAATTATGTCTCAAAGTATTTTGATGGTTCTTTATATGGATATTTGGCAGACTGATGGTGCTAATCAAATCTTCCATCAAGAACTGTCAACTGTGATAGAACTAAAGTTCTGGTTGGCTGGATAATCCTGTCAACTTGAAATTGGGAGAAGGAGAAATGTATGTTGAATGTCTGCCAAAAGTTAACACCAGAGAAAAACTGCAGTTAAATGTTGTGTTCCAGGGCCCAATTGCTTGTGCTTGGAGGTCTCAGTGTTTATCTCAAACATAGAAATTACTTATACCAAAACACCCATCTCCTAATTATTTCATCTCCCTCTCTTTCTCTCTCTCCAAAGAGCTCTCCCCCCCAAAAAAAGAAGCATTATTATTTCATTTTAGCTGAAAAGATAACTTCATTTGGGTCCAATGAAATCATCACGATGAAGTCATCAGTTTGGCATTTTAAATTTTTATTAAACTTTTTATTGCATCTTGATTGCATCTTCTAGCTGTAGAATGATCTCTAACAGATGTCTTCAATATAGTGGCTTAGAGAGACAGAACTTTTTAAATGCAGCAACATTTCTATGTAGCCACAGAAGCTTCTCCTTCAGTATTGGCAATCCCACTAAGTGTTCATTAAATTTAATGGATGCTTTAGAGTGAATGAGTACTTTTAGGGTCAGGATCATTGCCTTCTCCATGTAAAGAACTTAATTTGAGGTAAAATTATTAATTACTTGTCTTCTTGTCTTCATATCTTCTTACATTGTGAACTTACATATTTACCATAACAATCAAGTCCTACATGCCAATCTTCGTGCACTAAATCACAAAGAGAAATTTCTCCTTGACGGTAATATAATGCATGTATATGTAGATAGTCCTTGTCTTACAACCACAATTGGGGACATAATTTTTGTTGCTAAGCAAGGCAGTTGTTAAGTGAGTTGCAGCCAATTTTACTTTTTTTGCTATGGTTGAATCAATGATTGATTCAATTAATTAAGGGAATCAAATCATGCAAACATTAAATGAATACACCTTCCCCATTGACTTTGCTTTGAAACAGGTTTCAAAAACCTAAAGATCAGATTACATTTTGTTTTGTTTTCGCAATGAAAGTTTGAGGTTATTATCTCCCTTCTGGTTTTCAATGATTTGTTCCAAGACAAAATGGTTATTTCTTTATGACATTGTAATCAAATCTGTGGGTTTACTCCTTCTTTGGGGAGGAAGGGGGGGAGTTTTATCACACAATATGAAAATTGTATTTCTTTATTCTCATACATCAGTGAAAACCTTAAAAAATTTTGGCAGCATTTGTTACAATGCCACCTCAGATGAGATTTATTATTCAGTCTCTGTATCAAATAAATCAGGTTTGTGTTATGACATAGCTATAGAAAATATAAAACTGTAAATAATCTGTAAACTCTTTGCATCACTCCTTGAAAACAATTCAGGCTATCTGGTTAACTACTGATTATGTTCATTTTGGTTACTGCAACAATGTCTGAACAGAACAAAACTCTCTACAACTGGGAGGTATCTAGCTACCCAGAACGGCTGTATCAGTGAGATGGGTAGCATGGAAATTTAATAAAATTCCAGGTATTACAAGAAATGTGCAAGACACATTTCTTGTAATACAAAATGTGTTTTAGCATGTAATTTTCAATGGTAGTTATATTTATATGCTGCTACATTTTCATTTATGTGCAATAATATGCCCATTTTCATTTATATGCAATAAAATGCATGACCATAGAGACCATACACTAAATAATAATAAATAAATGTACATTTTGTTGTTAGAAAAATTCAGAAAAGTTATACTTTTTAAAGTCCCCCATACAAGCAGAACTAAATCAATCTCACTTGATGTCATGTTTGTAGCTTCCTATGGATCTCACAAAAACACAAGTTTGGCAGAGAACAGATACACCCTCCTCTGCTGAATAATCAAATTGTTTTGTAGACAGAAATGTTAGGCAGAGGATTGGGTGAGAAGTGGAGTTGCTAAGAGATATGTGCATTTTCAGCCCTATAGACTGTCCTATTCCATGGACCTTCTATTTTGTTCCAATCTTGGTGGTCATTTGTTTACTAGACAGACAGAGATGCCCTCAAGTTGAACTTGATTCCTGATAATCCTCCAGTTTTCTTGGCAACAATATGGAAGTGGTTTTTCACTGTTTTCTTGTTCTTCTTTTCTCACATTAAAGTGCTAAACAGCCAAATCCTGCTTAGTTTCTGAGATCAGACAAGATGTGCCAGCTGCTAACACCTCTTGAGGTTCATTCACAAAATATCACAAGTATTTTGATAGATAAGTGTCATGTCTCAAATGTAGAAACGTATCAAAATCTTTTGATATGGTTCTTTCTGTATAACTCTGTAATCAACTGTGTTTATATTGTCAAATTATTGCCACATTGTGTTTTCTCTATAATTTGCTTCATTAACAGCCCTATCACAGATTTTTCATCCTTATACAGGTTTTAAAATGTTATTTTAGGCTATTTTATTCCATAGCTATGCTACTCTGAGAAGAATTCTATGGATGTCTGTATTTTGATTTTTTAATAGTTTTTTAAAATAACTGTTGGAATAATTTTCAGCAGGATCCAAAGAGAAGAACTTGATTTTTCATATGAACATAATTTATTTGGAAGCCCTTCAAGAACTGCCATTTCTGCAGTTCTTGGTGCAGGCATTGGTGTAAACTGAGATAAATCCAGAAAATGAGAAAATGAGAAGAGGATCTAGGGAAGAGTGTTTGCTTTTCGGCAGTTTTTGTTGCATTTTTCTGTTTTTAATTTTGTAAGACATCCAGAATTGTAGCACATAAAATGGGCAGACCAGTAAGTCTTATAAATAAACAAATTGGTACAGTACCATCTTAGCGATTCATGCAACATTTGCTCAAAAATATGTATCATAATTTTATACTTTAAGAAAAGCACCATGAAGAACAGCTGAAATAAAAAGTGTTAATAAACATAAAATCAATTTATTATATGAATTTGTTAAATAATGAATAAATAAGAGAGATTAATCTGTATTTCTTTACAATGAAAATTTACTGTCAGTCTGGGCTTTTATATATTTTATATATATATAGGAAAGTAAAATTTATGGGTGTACAAATGAAAACATGCAGTGATATAGAGCAGAAATTTCTGGAGTTTTCCAGACCTGTGCTGCATTTACTATTTTTCCTTAGCTTCTATATGCATACCAAGACATGTGTATCTGTTTATTAGATTCTTTTTAATTCACTGTTGCCATATGTTGGCTAAAACAATAAACTGGCAGAGAAAAAGAGTCTTGGATCTGTTCTGTTTCTATTCTAAAGGCAAAAATTTATCAACAATTAACAGAAGAAACCCATAAACCATGCGTATTAATCGCACATACTATTGCATTAATACATATCAATTGACTAGCTCAACCAAATCTTCATCAGAGAGAAATTCATTAGGACACCAGACTTGTTTAATGGATTTTACAGGCATGGCAGTTTGAGGGTTCTATAATTGCTACTTTCATTCTAAGAAGCAGACTCTTTCATTTTTCCCATTTGTCTGTTCCAGCCACATTTGAAAATGATTAGTAGTGGTCATGATGTCAAGATAATGCATCATTTGGAAATAGGTTGGGGCTATTTAAAAACTGTTCATTCAAGGGTTTGGAGAGATCTTTGTTTGGAGGCATAGAACCAAAAGTGATAAAAATGAAATAACAGCAGTGCAGCATCTATTGTGATACCACATCACTACTGCAGCATGCAACATCTCATCACTGAGGCTACCTTTCACTGGCCTGCCTTAAATAATACTTGGAAAGAACACAGAGTTTTAAATATTTACTTTGACAAAAAGTAAGCATTAAAATGCACATTGAAATCCTATTTGGACAAGATCTGCTTGAATTATTAGTTTAATATAGAAATAGAATTAGCATAGGGATAAAAACAGATGAAAAGTGAACTGAACTGAAAATCGATTCACTCCTTGTAAAATCCACCTAGTTTTCTTCTTCTTCTGTTGGAGAGAGTTGCCTCCATTTGTTTTCAGAGTCCTACTAAATTCATGCTTTCCATTGGGGCAGCATTATAGTTCATTATTGCATTTCAAGTTATTTATAACTATAGCCTAGGGAGCATCTGAGAACCACTATTACATTCTCTCAGGTATTTGTTCCTAATAGGTTTGATATTTAAGAGGAGTCTGTTTTGCACTTTTCTGTCTTTTTGTGTCTATGTATGTGTCTTGGGAATAATTCCCAGGAAAGATAAGTAAAACACTGCAATCCTGCTAAGCTTAGATTTTAGCAATGAAAAGATAGCTTTATACAATAACAGTACTTTATCAAACAACATGTATTTAATTTTTAAACAGAGATTTACAAAATGCCCTGTTGGCACATCTAACCTATCTTTTAATTGCCAGCAGGCCATAAAAGAAATTGCTGTGAAACTACAGCGAAAGAGAAAACTAACATTGGGAGGCTTTCCCTAGGAAGGTTAAAAGCAGATTTTCCTGATGTATTATTTAATGCTGTTATATAGTGCATTAAGCAGCATTGTAGTACTGAAGGAAAAGCTGTTAAAATGCCAACACGCCTACATTTTCTTCTCTCTTCTTTCAGATAGAATTCAGTTTTACTTTAGATGTTTGCTTAAGTCAATACCAGAAGAATAAATGAATTAATAGTTCCCATCCTGGCCAATTTAGAGCAGCAAATTAAGTTACAACCCTGGATATGGTCAAGTGAAAGAGAAGAATAGATTTAACTTTGTGAAGTCTTTATTTAATCTGCAGGCTCTAGAGAGCTGAAGTCAGCAGGCTAGGATGATATAAAAGGATGGAGAAATAGTGCCTTTGCCACAGCTGACAGCATGACAGTGATGGAAAGAAAGGCCAGGTGCTTTCAGAAAAATACCTATTCCCATGATTTATTTTTAAGCCTTTCCTCTGTTTTCAAGTTTCTGGTGTAAGTGCTAATGTTTATGCAATCAAAATATAAACATTCATAAAAGATGGCTATAGCTAGCACAGGTCTGTGAGGGAGGGAGGACTGCTGAAATGGTCCAGGGAGAATTTGGTGGTCTCTAGATGCTGTCTGTTGTAGATAACAATAGAAATGGGAGTGACAGCTAAAAGATTTCATGACTTGCTGACTCAGAAATTAAACATTATAATGTTTATTATAATGAGAAATGATATACAAATACTTTGGATAATAACAAAGCTGTTTATATTATTCACACAATAATATTTTAGAATGTTAAAAAATCTATTAAAATAGGCCTATCAGGCCTGGACTGCCAAAATCCACAATAGATTACAGGAAAAAAAAAATAATAAATTAGAAAAATCTTGAGTTTTGTAGCCCTGTATTACACAACAATCTGCCGGCTACGTCCCCAAGGAATCAAGAAGGTTGGTACAATTGGAAAATTTAATTTCACATGACCTGGGCCCATTTAAGTAATTTATGATTATAAGACTCTCCATCTTTTTTTTTAGTATTATTTGCACCCATAAATATTTATTCCCTCTATTTTTTCCTTTTGAATAAAGTCCATTATCAGGGCAAGGAATTATGCCTGGAACTTCATTATAGTTAAAAAAAAAAAAGAAAGAAACAGGTCTGATACAATCTGGTTCTCTTACATAGTTATTATGTATACTACCCAGAAGCCAATTGTCTTACCAAATAAAGGTTGATGTTATGAAAAAGCTCAGAGAAACTCTGAATATTGCCCAGTCGATTGTCCATTGCCAGTATCAGAGTGCAAGTGGTTTTGCCCAAAATGGCATAACCTGTAGTTTTTTCCCTCAATCCTCTTCCTATAAACTATGGTAATTAACTGTGGTCTTGAAACTAAGTGGTTGAGTGTTTATGCAATTATCAATCTCTGGTTCTCAGCTTATTTCTTACAAAATCCTCCCCCCCTAGAAGTACTGAATTATTCCTGTCTTGCTTCCAGTTTATTTCCTTTCTTTCATCTCTATTTCTTTCCTTTAAACTGATTTACACTATTTCTGAATTGTACACCATGTCTAAATGCAGTGAGGGTTGTGTTTTTTCTTTTTTTTTCTTTCCTTCTTTCCTTCCTTCCTTCCTTCCCTCCTTCCTTTCTTCCTCATTCAGCAGCAATCTCCATCTGTTCAAAACTGTCCTCCTTTTTGTGTGATACAGTCTCTCTCTTCACTCATATAATTTCTTTTTGTCCCACCTCCCCTTCACAGCATCCAGAACTACTGACAAGTGCTAAAACTCCATTGAACAGCTGGTTCAAAAGTTTTGGTTTGCAAGGAAAATGCAAATGGAATGATCAAAGGAGAAGGATATGTGTATTTCCTTGAAGCATCCCTAAGAACATTATGTATCCAGATGGTCTTTCAAATGAATCTAATATTTAAGCTTTCTGAATGTCTAGAATGTACTCTGCCTCAAAACTTCCCCATTTCCCACTGAAATAGGAAGAGGTGACAGAACAATGGTACACAAAGAGCAAGAGTGCATTCTTATACTGGAAAGAAATGGTGGAAAACACAGTGTATCCTTAGTGTGGCTGGAAGTTGCAATAAAAAAGCTACAAGGTTGGCTTGTCAGAGGGAATCTAGCTTCTCAGAAAGGCAGGAGGAAGGGACACATCCTGTAGAAATCCAGACATGATCTCTAACTACTATAGGAGACATAATTAGGTGATAATTGTTAGAGAAGCTGTAAAAAGTCTTGAGTGTTCCAATTTTATTTTGGGTAGAAGTGGAGCTGCTGTTATTCTTGGAGAAACAGGATATTTTCAGAGTGGGAACCATAGAGGTATTTTTCAGGAGCCACAAAGAATAGTCATGTTCTCTTTTCTTGCACACATTCCTGAAGAGTCTCCTTAATGACCACTCTCTCTCTCTCTCTCTCTCTCTATATATATATATATATATATATATATTTGTTTTCTGAGGTTTTCGCGGGTGTTTGTATGTAGGTCTTTGGTTATTCGGGTTTTCTCCCGCGTAAAATTGGAGGTTTCTTGGCGACGTTTCGACGAAGTCTCATTCGTCATCTTCAGGCTGGTGTTCTCGGCTTCGTGCTTCCAGGAGCAATGTGAGATCGCAGCTGTCTCTTCCTTTTAACTGCTAGTGGGGCTGTGAGCTGATTGGGTGGGAACTTGGCTGTGTTCTGATTGGGTGGAGGTGTGTTCTGATTGGTTAGGGGCTTGGCTGTGCTCTGATTGGCTGGGGGGTTGGTTGTGCTCTGATTGGCTGGGGGTGTGTTCTGTTTGGGTGGGGGCTTGGTTGTGCTCAGCTTAGTCTGAGTTGCAGGGGGATTTGAGCTGGTGAGCTGCGTTGTTGTTGTTTGGCTTCGTGTTTGTGGCCGTGCGAGCTCTTCATGGTGGGTGTCAGTCTGCTTCATGTATGGATTGGAGGGGTTTAAAGTGGTTAGTGATGCAGCTGCGGTCTGGCTTCTGGTCCTTGGTCGTGACTCATTATCAGTGTGGGTTTGAGTCGGCTTTCTGCGTGGATGTGTGGTGGTGACATCCTGTGTGGCTCTCGTGAGTGTGGGTCTGGTGTCATTCGTCGTGTTAGGGACTCGTTTGTCAATAAGGGCGGGTTTCCAAATGGCTGGTAGGCGGGAGGTATCGTCTCGTTTGTTCATGCTGTGTGGGCGTTTTTCTATCTCGATGGCTTCTCTGATTATTCTGTTGTTAAAGTGTTCAGTTTTGGCGATAGTTCTGGTCTTTTTAAAGTCAATATCATGTCCTGTGGCTTTAAGGTGTTGGACCAGGGAAGAAGTTGGTTCCTCTTTTCTGACTGAGTTCTTGTGTTCTTCTATGCGTGCACTTATTCGTCTGTTGGTTTGTCCGATGTATGTGGTGGGGCAGGCGGTGCATGGGATTTCATATACTCCTTGATTTTCTAACTCAATTTTGTCTTTGGGGTTCCTTAGGATGGTGGATATTTTTCGGTTTGTGCAGAATGCTGTCTTGATGTTATGTTTGTGGAGGATTTTGCTTATTCTGTCTGTGGTGCCTTTTATGTATGGGAGGAGGGCTTTGCCGTTTTCTTGTTCTCTGTCTTCGATTTTAGTGGGGGTTTCTTTTTGGATTAGGTTGGTGATCTTACATCCAATGGATTCCAAAGAAATAAGATCACCAACCTAATCCAAAAAGAAACCCCCACTAAAATCGAAGACAGAGAACAAGAAAACGGCAAAGCCCTCCTCCCATACATAAAAGGCACCACAGACAGAATAAGCAAAATCCTCCACAAACATAACATCAAGACAGCATTCTGCACAAACCGAAAAATATCCACCATCCTAAGGAACCCCAAAGACAAAATTGAGTTAGAAAATCAAGGAGTATATGAAATCCCATGCACCGCCTGCCCCACCACATACATCGGACAAACCAACAGACGAATAAGTGCACGCATAGAAGAACACAAGAACTCAGTCAGAAAAGAGGAACCAACTTCTTCCCTGGTCCAACACCTTAAAGCCACAGGACATGATATTGACTTTAAAAAGACCAGAACTATCGCCAAAACTGAACACTTTAACAACAGAATAATCAGAGAAGCCATCGAGATAGAAAAACGCCCACACAGCATGAACAAACGAGACGATACCTCCCGCCTACCAGCCATTTGGAAACCCGCCCTTATTGACAAACGAGTCCCTAACACGACAAATGACACCAGACCCACACTCACGAGAGCCACACAGGATGTCACCACCACACATCCACGCAGAAAGCAGACTCAAACCCACACTGATAATGAGCCACGACCAAGGACCAGAAGCCAGACCGCAGCTGCATCACTAACCACTTTAAACCCCTCCAATCCATACATGAAGCAGACTGACACCCACCATGAAGAGCTCGCACGGCCACAAACACGAAGCCAAACAACAACAACGCAGCTCACCAGCTCAAATCCCCCTGCAACTCAGACTAAGCTGAGCACAACCAAGCCCCCACCCAAACAGAACACACCCCCAGCCAATCAGAGCACAACCAACCCCCCAGCCAATCAGAGCACAGCCAAGCCCCTAACCAATCAGAACACACCTCCACCCAATCAGAACACAGCCAAGTTCCCACCCAATCAGCTCACACCCTCACTAGCAGTTAAAAGGAAGAGACAGCTGCGATCTCACATTGCTCCTGGAAGCACGAAGCCGAGAACACCAGCCTGAAGATGACGAATGAGACTTTGTCGAAACGTCGTCAAGAAACCTCCAATTTTACGCGGGAGAAAACCCGAATAACCAAAGACATATATATATATATATATATATATATATATATATATATATATATATATATATATATATATATAGTTATTCGGGTCTTCTCCCACGTAAAATTGGAAGTGTCTTGGCGACGTTTCGACGAAGTCTCATTCGTCATCTTCAGGCTGGTGTTCTCGGCTTCGTGCTTTGCTCACGGAAGCACGAAGCCGAGAACACCAGCCTGAAGATGACGAATGAGACTTCGTCGAAACGTCACCAAGACACTTCCAATTTTACGTGGGAGAAGACCCGAATAACCAAAGACCTACATATATATATATATATATATATATATATATATATATATATATATATATATATATATATATATATTCCATTCTACAACACCACTGAATTCCTCTGTCTTTGCATGCAATAGTCTCTCTCCCTCTTTCTGAGCTAGACGTGCAAATTATTTCTCTTTGCTTTTTTCTCTGTTTGCTTTCCAGACCATGATTCACCTTAACTGAATTCAATGGGTCACCTCCTCATGGGGGAAAGTTCTAGTTTTTTTTTGTCTGCTTTCAGCCTTATACCCATACCCATCCTTCTCCCCAAGCAAGACAATGTCTCATAGGGGGAAACCTTTAGTTTTTGCTTCCATCCTGCAATTAACTGTTTAGCATTTTAACATTTTAAACTTTCCTGACTTACTCAACTTTACTGCAATCATGAGTTGCAGTGGTAGCAGTAATTCACGCACTAGTAATCTCAACAGTGGAATTTAGTGATGTGGTCCAGATCATCTCACTTTGAGTTTCGCTAATGAGAAAATGCTGGACTGGGAAATTGCACAATCTAGCAGGAGTTTATATTCATATAATTCTATTGGCTTCTTTCATATCAAGCAATCAAATTCACAATGTTTGTCATGACATAGAAAGCCAGCCATATCTTAAGATATGAATACTTGTTGGAATATTTTTTCCCTTGTGTATTTGTTAGAGGGCTCAGATCTGCTGCTAGTCTCTTATTATGGTGCTACACAGTTACACAAATTAGCTTATGCAACTAACTCAGAGAGGATAGGTTAAATATTAACATAAACTTAAAATCTATTTGTTCAATGAAACCTCTGTTTTAATTCTACTGATGTTTTCTATATTTCTGCTACCTTATATTTTTGTTGTTGTTTTAGGAATTCAGCATCTGTCAAGGCAAAGGAACAGAATCTGGTTCCCATCCCATTCCTGCCTCCTTTATCATCTAACCATCTCCAAGACTGCCATTTTCATTTATTTTCATGCCCTTGCCCTATTTTGATTTTCCGAGCAATATGACTTGCTTTCTGCTGTCCAGTTTGTCTTAGATTTCTTCTGCTCACTTCTTTTCCATCGGTCAAACTTTTTTATACTCTTCTCTTTTTTCCTTTACTTTTTCCTTTGTTCTTAGAGTCCTTCTTTTATTGCCTCTTCCCATTTTGCTTTTTGTGTTCACTCCTTTTAAGTCCTCTTTCTAATTAGATGAATGAACATTGTATTAATATATTTTTATGATTTCTGAATGTTTTCCGCACTGAGGAGCTTTCACTCTAAGATTATCATGGGACAAAGGGCTTCCAACCTCTGGCAATTTCTCATGATACATAGAAACCTTATTTAATAACATATCAAGCAATAGTTAGTGATGTGAAGATTTGTCTCAGGCAAAGGGATGAATGGCTTGCTAAAGTCATATTTCCAAAGTGGCTTTGATAGAAAATACGTTTGCTTTAATTTAGCTTACATAAAATTAATTTTAATATTATTATTTATCATCTTAATGTTAAATAATCAGCTAAAGAGCTATTTGTTACTAAATGCAACACTGAAAGAATAACAATATTAACAATAACGTATGGTCTATGGTGATGACATGATGTCAGAAAAATAGTTGGGAGCATCCAATTTGATGATTTAGGGAGTTTAAAAGACCAAAGTTTAGGGTAACAATAAGGAAAAAAATGGCCCAATTGGACGATTTTTTTAAAAATAGATAACATTTATTTGATTTTATTCTTTTGAGTAAAAATGCCCTTCAATCAGTTGCATTGGAGTTCAGTGAAATCAAATCCCATTATTACTGAAATGTTACAAATCATTATTACAAATATGTTACAAACTCAAATGCCAACGTGACTGTTCCATTAATTTTAGCTAATTATATTATTAGGCCAATGATTAAACTATTGATATGTATTCTTCAAAACTAATCTATCAGGCATAAAATATAGGTGGATTCTATTTTATTTTTTCTGACTCACAGGACAGATAGTGTGGGGTTTTTTCTACAATTTATGTACAGATTTCACACTCCAATTTCTTTCATAACAGAAAGACATTATGGATTCAATAAAATTTACTATCAAATTACTAACAATCTTAGACCTGAGCCTGCTTATAAATTGAATTAAATTATTGAGAGTACCTAAACAGCAAATTATACTGCAGGTCTTATTTTCAGAAGTAAAACTATTGGAATAATAAATATCATCATTTTTTTAAATTGACATGGTTTGCCAAATGAGTAACATTTGCTTTCTTTGTGTTTCTTTTCAGATGTTTTTAGTGTGAAATCAGGAGACAGAAATGAAACCATACTAATAATGGAAAAGACGGACACCACATCCACAACCACAATAAAAACATTTTCCATTTATAAAGGGGACAGAAATCTGGGTACTCAAGCATCAATGTCTTGGTTCTTTAAAATTACCAGCCTTGCAGTTTGGTGGCATTTTGTGTCATAGCTGTATTACACTGCAGTAACTATGCAATTTCTGTGCACCATCATATATACCTTCAGCCTTATCCAAGTGAAAGCAAACTTAAATTGGTTTCTAAATTCTATGCTCTAATATTATGTGGTATGTTAGTTTAAGTGCTAAGTATTAGTCTGGGACTGGCTACCAGCAAGCATCAATTTGTACACATTGTCTCCACTGTCTGGAGGTTTTTGGGGTTGGTTGGTTTCTTTGTTTTGGTAACATCTCAACTACTCAAAATGGAAAAAGGATGAAGACAGAAGATTTAAGTAGGTTAAGTTATTGTGATAGGTACAGTTAAGAATGTCATAAAGTTATACATTAATATGTTGGCATTTTTTCTCTTTTACTTGTCAGATATTGGACTGTTGTCTTCTTTAAATAATTGGATTTCATTTACATGCCAATAATTTATATCTATAGGGATCTATGAATATTATAAAAAAATTGTAGTTCGATCAAATTCTGGTCAAGGCATCATAGCATGCTTGAAATTCTTTATTTCTTTTCATTAGATTGTAGAAAGTGTACGGTGTCTTTAATGTATTATTGTACAGCAGTTCTTTTAACAATCAGCAATAAATAGAACTATTTCCCAATTTATTTTAAAACACTACAGAATAGTTTCCCTGCTCATGTATTTCTTTATTATATACCTACAATTTTGTCATGTTGCAAATACCTGGTGAATTAAAAAGAGAGGAGACTCTTACATGGCCATTGCAAAAATGGTTATTGACATGTTGTATGGCTAGAATGAGGAACCAATACCTGTGCTATAATCTTCTCTATTGTAATATTAGTCAGCATAGTTAGCAATAAAAGATGCTGAGAACTGCTGTTAAGAAACATCTCTATGGCTACATATTCTTCATCTGATCTATTGCCTATACTGTATTTTTTTAAAAAGCTCTGATGCAGGTGTCTCACCAGGTACATCTGGATGGGCAATGCAGCTGTAATAACTTGATGCAATTATTTGACTTCCTTCCTCAGTCAATAATGAAGTTCAGTAACATAATTTGTCACCAAAATTTGGTGGAACCATTTGACTGTCCTTTGGAATATTCACGATAAACTCATCCTTTGAAAAATTATCTACTTTAATTATCATTAAAGTTAAGATTAAAAATAGATTTCTTTCTATCTCAACTGCATTTTATATCTGCCCATTGCCTTACCATCCAAGTGCAATATATCCTCAACTTGAAAAGGATTGCTCAACTCCATGTTAGGGCATATGAAGTAAATAGAACAGCTTTCTGCAAGACATCAGTTCAGATCTCTGGAAAGAAGTACTTGTACATTCCCTGCCATTGGTTGCTTGGATAAGAAAGAAAAGATGGGCAGAAAGAGAAAAGAATGTGAGAAATGGGGGGGGGAGTGGGAGAGAGAGAAAAAAATAGATATGCCATAAAAGGGAATCCTTACTTGTTTGAGGATTCTGACTCCACCCATGACTTCTTTTAGCTCCACTCAGTCAATTACTCTTTGACATGTTATAAGACAAACAAAAGAAAAGAGTGGAATTAATCCATTCCTTAATACCGCTCACAAATAAATGATTGGGTTTATTAAGATTTATATGCCAGCAAACTCACTGTTTTATAGATGTTTGCAGAATCCCCCCTTTTATACATTTTTATGTATACTATATGGAATGCGATCCAAAAGATGAATATACACTTTCTTTGCTGCTACTACTACAATAATTTTCATCAAACTATCAGGAAAAATTTACCTCCTTTATCCTAAAAAATAATTTTTAAAAATCTGAATTGCAGCTTCTGTTTATGATGATACGCTATGAGATAAAAATATGAAAGAAATGTCAATCTATAAGGATACCATCTGTTATTTAATATTTACTCTCTAATACTTATTTTGAAGAGTATTTT
Source organism: Pituophis catenifer annectens (assembly GCF_029215685.1). Taxonomy (NCBI): domain Eukaryota; kingdom Metazoa; phylum Chordata; class Lepidosauria; order Squamata; family Colubridae; genus Pituophis; species Pituophis catenifer. Next base: position 34,836,357 of record NW_027256886.1, read on the forward strand.
CCATGTTTTTTGTAAATGGCCTTTTTCCACTTTCAAGAAAATTAATGTGTTTCTTAGTATGGTAAGAAATTACAATCCTATTATTAATTAGATGGAGGAAGGCTAATTTGTGTATTTTTACCTCAATCCTTAAAATACCATTGAAAATCTACATACTACAACTTTCAGCAGAATTAACCATTACAAAGAATTCCCATTTATATTTACTGAAAATACCAATAACTCATATCACTAGAAAGCTGTTTCCATGGTAAAAATAATTTCTGTGTACAGTTTTAAATGATATAATGTAAAATATTTGTTACTGATTTACATGTATGATATGCATGTGTACAAAAATTACTGCAACCATTTGATTTGCATAAAATGTATACTCAGTCTAGTATACCAATCCTATGTACTATCTGATACGTTTAGGACAAAAACATAAAGTACAACAGGTTGGGAAACCCTTGTTGCTGTTGGAGTTCTGATGTGCACATCCTTTTTTGTATAATGTTTTCTTTTATTTGCTTTTAAGAGTTTCCTTATATACCTTACATAGCAAGATAGAGCACTGCTTTTAATGACTGATGGGCTATTTTCAGATGACTTGCTCTCTTAGTTTAAAATTAAGTTACAATCCAGCTAAATCAAACACTTTGTCCCACTGAATATAACAAAACATTTCATAATATAAAATTTGTTCCATTCAAAAGAAATTTAAGAATGCTCATCTGCTGATGAAATAGTACGGTAAAGATTTAATTCTCATAGAGATGAATGACAGATATGAGACAACACATGCCAGAATCTTAAAAGTCAGAAGCTTTTTTTAAAAAAAAAATTCCATAGTCATAAAGCCATTCTGTCTGAAAAAAGTAATTTTATCTTAGTGCATCAAGTAATAATATCTTGAAGAGAGAAAATGAATGGAAATTGATGAGAGCAAAATGCTCTCTTATAATTAAGCCCTACAGCCTTACAATACCCAAGAAAATCAATCTCACTCAAGAAATACCAACAATCCTTCTATTAGGTATATATCAGATTCTAGACAAAATTTCTTTTGTAGTATTAAACAAATGCTTAGAATATTAAATTCTCTTTTTGAAGGTATTCAAAATATTTCAAACCCTTATTGAAAAAATCACTTATAATCATTTGAGAATATTTAAGCTTTAGGCTTAATTTAGTGAGTGTGTTAAAAAAAACCCCCACTAAAATTCATATGTTGGAGGATTGCATCAACTGTTATGCTGTACTCCTCTGACAGGACATAAGTAGGTACTTCCTGCTTTCTTCTAAATAGCAAATTCACAGGAGCTAAATGAAAAGTACATGTCACAATATCTGATCAACAATAATTGGCAATTTCATGAAGTATACCAAAATACAATTGAAAAGCAACTATATTGTTTTACACAGGCAATGCATTAAATTTATATGACAATGTTAATGTAGCTTGCATTTTATCATTACCTTTCACCTTTCTCGCTCTTCCAATTAAATCAGTAAGATACTATTTGTACTTCATATAACACTGCCACGATAAAAAAAAAAATTGTTATATAGTATAAGCAATTAACATTTGCTCACTTTATCTGTTACAAGGGGCTATATAATTTGTCCACTGTGCCCTTTCTGTGCACCTAATTAGAATCAGTGTGAAACTCCATTCAGGTGATAAATATTTAATTGGAGGATCCAGGAAGCAAACAAGGAACATGCTCTGTATATTGTACAATTTTTGCAGTCATACACAATGTAATATGCTTTTCACCTAAAAATCAAACATTTTCTATAGGCCTCATTGCTTTAAAATTCTTTTAAGTAAGATATGGCCTTAGCAGTGCTGCCTCAGATATTGTACCAAAAGTTGGAATAAATAAACTATAAACAAGTCAACAAAACAGTAACAATATCAGTGAATGGTGGAACTGGAGAAAGATCTAGAGCGAAGATACCTAGCTATGCTATGATCCCAGTGGATGAACATAACTGTTCCTTCCAACATTTAATCTTAAATTCTTACCAAGAGTGCCAAACATTTACTATCAATTATTGTATGTAATATGCATTTATATGAATATGCAATTAGTATATAGAATTACTATATGCATAAATTATGTTTCTGCTTGTTCCTGATTTTTTATACATAAAAATGTTTTATAGCTAAAAATGAGGTTATAAACTGTACATCTAGCTACTTTATCATGAAAATAGAAAAATATCTGTCTTCTGCTGCATCTAAACCTAGTCCCATATTTCTATTAAAAGTTTCTAAACATTTCCAATACAAGCCAGGAAACATCCATGCTTCCTTAAGTTTATCAGGATCTCTTGGGTTTTATTAGCTGTTTTCTAATATATGCTATTATATTTAAGCAGGCCATACCACACAATACATTCTTGCATCATGGTAGCCTGGGCAAGGTGATAGCAATCTCTTAGAGTTGAATATGTAGACTCAGAAGCAGTGTGCTAGCATGATAGAGCAGGTGGTAATGCTTGAGGAGAACATATGTAGCAAGGTTTGTTCTTTGAAATTCAGAAATCTGAATCCAAAATCTAAAATTAATTCAAAACAAGAGTCTTTAAGACATAGCGATTTCTGTGTTCCTAGCCTCAGCTGCTAGAAAATTCATGACCTCTAACTATTGCAACAGTATAAATAGGGAAGAAAAATTGTGTCAGTGATTCTGTTGATTGAAAAGAGTTTGTGCTAATGTATACATCACTTTGAGTACTGCTTACAAGATAACTGTGTTTCTTATTATTACTAACACCTTTAATAACTGTGATATAAGTTATTTTCCAGGTTAAAGTCTCAACAAATAGATGTTAAATGTTTATATATCTTCATTCTCATGATATCATTTTTCTTCTTGCTTTTCATAAGACATACATATAACATGAGCCCAGAAACCTTAACTTATGTTGCCTTTAAATTTTATTTAATCTATTTTATCTTATGTTCCCTGAAGTATAATATTTTGTGCATTGTAGTGGATAAAAATCACAGTATTTGTGTGATTATGTCATAATGCCCTCAACACTCCATGGCTTAGGACCTGGTTATCTACGAGACCGCTTGCTACCACCAATAGCCTCCCACCGACCAGTACGCTCCCATAGAGAGGGCTCCTCCGGGTGCTGTCGGTCAAACAATGTTGACTGGCGGCCCCTAGGGGGAGAGCCTTCTCTGTGGGGGCACCTATGATCTGGAACGAGCTCCCCCCGGAGATATGGAGGATCCCGGATCTGCGCACCTTCCGTTGCGCGCTTAAGACTTTTTTATTTCATCAAGCTGGCCTGGCCTAAATCTTTAAAATGTAAATTTTAATTTGTTTTTAAATTATGGGGTATTTTAAATTCAGCCAAATTATTTAATTCGTTTTTATTTTATTTTAAATTTTTGTATTTATGTGTTTTATCTTGTGGCTGTTCACCACCCTGAGTCCTTCGGGAGAAGGGCGGTATAGAAATTTAATAAAATAAAATAAAAAATCACCCTCCCCTTATGGAAACAGTCACCTTCCTCTTCCTCATCTTCTCCTTCTTCTATCAAAAAGTTCAGAAAAATTTTAGGATGATCCTGGAGCCAAGCAGTCATAGTGAATTGTTGAATAGTTCAGCTATATGTACAGTAACTCTGGCAGAGGAAAGAAGTCCAACAATATGCTAAGCATATATGGAATTTATGCCTTCAGGAAGCTTTGCAATGGAGGCTATTGTGCAAAACTTGCCTTGAGTTCAGGAATATATTAAATTAATAGACTACCACATATTGATTGTATGGCTCTCATTTACTTAAAGTGCTGTCATGTGTGTCAAATCTAACTAAAAAGGTATACATTTTCCAGAAAACCATTTCCAATCCTAATCAACAAAATAATTCTTTTTATTTACCGGTAACTGCTGTGACACCTGGATAGAAATGTAGTCACATTTTGTGTCTGTGGCCAAGTAAAATGTTTGCTGTTTCCTACCCACACCAATGCTGGAATCTTTGCTTTTGATATAATCCCCTGGATATAGGCACTGCTCAATATTACATGCTTTTGCTGTCAATATTTGTACAAAGTTCATGTAACCTTTGTCTATATCGTTGTGTTGATTTTAATTATGCCACATTTTGATTTGAATTTCGATTTCCTAAAGACCATCTCTTACTTTAAAATAGCATTTTGCACAGGGAGGGCCGCAAAGACTTACTCACAACCATTTGTTTTTTTTTATTATTATTATTATCAACACTTGAAAGTGGAGATATAAAGTCAGCCAGGCAGAAAAAGACTGGTGACATTGAGAAATGTGCAATAGAAGTCTGCAGAATTAGAAAAGGGAAGATTGCAGTAATCTGTGACACAGATATGTCTATGAATCATTGTGAGAAAAAAAAGTGTTTTGAATTGCCATCTTGAATTGCCAATTAATATCCTAGAAAAAATGCTATATTACTGATCAAGAGGACTTTATGAAGAAAACTTTACATCAGTAGTTCATTTCAACAGCCTGCTATTTTGATAGCAAAAGCATTTTTCTGCATTCAGTTTTCCTGATGTCCTCATAGGCCTTGTTTGGTCTAAGAGCCCTTAACTGTATTAGCCCTGCAGCCAGGCTACAGGCATATCCCTGGTTTTCTTTCTTTTGTTTAATAATTTTTCACAGAAATTTATTTCAGCCTGTAAATATTGTTGATGCTGTTACTGATACTTTATATACTGAAACTTTGTCATCTACCCTATTCAAATACCGACATGGTCTGAACAAGGGCACTATGTATTGTTTCTTTGTTGTGTTTTGCATATGGAATCTAAGTTTTAAAATAATCAAAAACCATTGTCATAGCTGTATTGAAGAAAGAGACTCTGAAGAACTGTAATAGTGTGATGATTTGTAAGTACAATAATTTCTGTAATAAATAATAAACACTAATAAAACATTACTGGAGGTTTTATAAGTTTATTAGCTCATGGAACATAATTAATTTTAAACGCATTCCATTGATGTCTTAGGATGCAATTTGGGGTGTCAGAGACAGCCTGCTAGGAGCCATATGATTTTCAGATTTCTTTTATGATGTCACAGCCAGTGTTTGTTCCTCCCTAACCTCTGTGGATGTTGTTGTTTTTTATGTAGCTGGAAAACTCTTCAGATTGGCCTATTGGACACAAGGACAGAAATGAGATGGGAGAAATAAAGGAACTGAAAGTTCATAAACTCCCTAATGTCCACCAACCTTGTGCAAGCCCTAACTTCAAGAGGAATCAAATTAGACATTTAATCTACATCTGTTCCATCTTTTTGTAACCAACTGTGAAAAAAAGTCAAAAGCAGAACAAGGGAGGCAACAGAGAGACATAGATTTACAGGGTTTTCTTCAGAGCATAGTGAAAACAGTCAAAATGGCACCCATGATGGTTTAATCAAGGCTTTGCCTGATTTTATGTGAGTCATGCGTGGCATACATAAAAAACAGACTATGCTTCAATCACACTGTCACAGCTGCTATCTTGATATTTTTACTATACCCTGCAGATAACCTTGCAAATATCTCTCCATCTTCAATTTCATCTTGCTAGGCTGAAACCAACAGAGTGCTCATAATGAAAGCGGTCCCTGAACAGAATGTAAGATTAGTCAGCCTCCTTCATGGAAAAATCAACTTACACTAGCAAATTTGTTTTTCATAGATAGTTGAGCAATATGTTCCACTGAAGGCTCTAGAAACCACCTCCTATATGAAGACAGCTGGCTATGTTTAACTTGGAGAGACAGAGAGAAAATGTAGGTAGATATGACAGCAGTTTTCTAGCACCTGAAGGAGTGTCACACAAAAGGAAGTCAATATATTCAAGACCTCACAACGGTAAGACATGGAATAGTATATTTCAATTACAGAAAGGCTGATTTCACTTGAAAACAAAGACAACTATCATAATAGTAGGAAGATTTTCAGCAATGGAACTATTATAACTGAATTAGATTCCAAACAACCTTTGAATGAGTTCAAGCAGTATGTAGGCAGCCATCAGTTGGGAACCCTTTAACTGAATTTTTGCAGTTGATAACTTACACTACCATTTCTATGAATCTATGATTCTCCTTACCTATAGATTATGGCGTAAAACAAATTGTAGAAAGTGAAGAGAAACTAAAGGCTGTATACTGTCGCCCTGCCTATTTAACTTATGTGCAGAGCACATCATGAGAAAGGCAGGGCTAGATGAATCACAAGTTGGAATTAAGGTTTCCGGAATTAAGGTATCAACAACCGCAGATATGCAGATGATACCACTCTAATGGCAGAAAGTGAAGAGGAACTAAAGAGTATCTTGATGCGGGTGAATGAGTAGAGTGCAAAAGTTGGCTTGAAACTCAACATGAAGAAAACTAAGATCATGGCTTCTGACCCTCTCAATTCCTGGCAAATAGATGGGGAAGAAATGGAGATAGTGACAGATTTTATTTTCCTGGGCTCCAAGATCACTGCACATGGGGACTACAGGCAAGATATTAAATGACGCTTGCTCCTGGGGAGAAAAGCTATGGCAAATCTAGACAGCATACTAAAAAGCAGAGATATCACCCTGCCAACAAAAGTGTGTATAGTCAAGGCTATGGTTTTCCCAGTTGCAAAGTATGGCTGTGAAAGCATCCTGAAGATGAAACTCAAATACTTTGGCCACCTGATGAGAAGGAAGGACTAACTGGAGAAGATCCTAATGCTGGGAATGATTGAGGGATAAAGAAGAAGGGAATGACAGAGAATAAGGTGGCTGGATGGAGTCACTGAAGCAGTCGGAGTAACCTTAAATGGACTCTGGGAGATGGTAGAGGACAGGAAAGCCTGGAGGAACATTGTCCATGGGGTTGCAATGGATTGGACGCGACTTCGCGACTAACAACAACAACAAATTAGATTATGTTTTTTCATATCTCGTACTAACAAGTGAATAAAAGACAAATTTCAACTTTCTGAAAAGAATCCCAATACTTTTTAATGTGTCTGAAGTTTTGTTAATATATTTAGTAACATTTTTCTCTTTCAAGAAAGTATTAAATCGCCAGTTATTCCAATAGTAATTTGATACAGTAGTCTGAAAAGAGAATCTTCATTACCATTTAATAAAAGCACTTCAAAAGACTTTCATCTTGATCTAGTACCCACAGCAGACCTTGTAAATGTCAAAGGGCAATCACCTCTCTTCAGTGCACTTTTGCTCTCCAGCCCTAATCTCATATATTTCCCTAAATTTTGCACAAAAAACAATGTTTATGTTTCAGACCAGGGGTGAAATGCTCCCGGTTCAGACCAGTTCGGCTGAACCGGTAGCAATGGAGCCCGGTGATTCGGAGAACTGGTAGCGATGGCGTGAGGCTCCGCCCACCCATCCGGTCATCAACCTGTTTTTTACCCTCTGTGCATGCACAGAGGGTCCACGTGCTCACATGACGCGTGCACTTCTGAACCGGTTGGGAAGTTAAGTAGAGTTCACTCCTGTTTCAGACCAAATACTTGAAGAGGTGACCAGGATAATTTGGTCGGGAAGTTAATATTTAGGTCCATGATTAAATCAGGGGCAAAAGCAATCAGATTTTGCCAATACCCCTCGAATGATCAGTCTCTGAACCTACTATTCTCTTGTTTCCACCAACACCCATGAATTCTCTTTTCTTTTCCTCATACAGAGACAAATACAAAATTCATGTTCACTACATGTTAATGGAACATAGTATGTCCCCTTAAAATATTTCTGGGAACTGTAATTCCCAGGAAACCTAACTAGCATGCTGAGAGATAAAGTTCAGGAATATCTGGAAACATTATTTTGTGCCTATATGCCTTAAGTGACCACAAGCTTATTTTAATATGTTTGACTTGGTATTTAAAAGAAATTGTTTTGTTGTTAAAATAAGGTACATAGTTCTTGGTTAATATATTGACTGCCTGCCTTAGAGCTTTTTGTGTGCACTTTTAATTCTTTCAGCACACTTGTTCTCAATTAAGACACTGTCTTTTTAACTTCTAAATCCTCTTAATTCTTAAGATGCCAAAGTTGGGAGTGACCAGTATCTAATGTTTTTCCTAAATGCCAAAGTTACACATCTAAAAATCGTGACAAAAATAAATAATACATCTTTAGTAAACCAGAATGGGACTGTGTATTTTCTAAGGAGTCATCATTCTTCCCATGAAGCATGATTTTAGACTTGCTTGGATTCACAGGAGCTAATAGTATGTGTACATATAGGGACTTTACTTAAATGCTAGTTCCTTTGGTCCATACACCTTTCTTGGCTTGAGTGTTTTCACCCAAAGGATGATCAATTACATTACTTTCAGGATTCAAGTTTTCTTCTTTCAAAAGTTCACAGAATTAAGCTTGGAAAAAATCTTGAGTTGTGAAAGAAAAGGAAATTGATCATCCTTTGAGTGAAAACATTCAAGCAAAGATCATAATTGCTTCTTGCTTGTCCACAGTCTCAGACTTAATAAAATAGGTCTGAGGTCTTGGGCAAAAATATGTACAGTACACTGCTTGTAATATTTATCATGTTCAATTAGCAATGTGATCAACATCTCTAACACTAAGTATTCTACTATCTATATAAAATTCATAAAATATTTGAGTCTACTCATTCATGCTTTCCCAAATTACTACATTCTTGAGACATCATTTATGTATTCCTTTCCCCCTAAATGCTAGGGCAATTTAAATACTGGCACTAGGAATAAACCTTATTACAATAACATGACTACAAGGTAATGATTTTTCCCTCTAATGGCTAATTTTTAGTTAGATGTAAAACTCTTTGTTCACTGCCTTTGTGGAATGACTTCTGTGCATCATAGAGATTTTATGACCTGTATCAAAAAGTATTGCTGAAAAGGGGAAAAATGCTTATTCTACCAACTGGTGCCTCAGGAAGACATTTTAAATTGAAGCTCCTGTATTTCTAGTCTAATTAAAAGGATTCTCTCAGTACTTCAGTTGGAAGTACTTTCTTCTCAATTATAAATTTTCTGCATTTGAAAAAAGCTATTGATTTTTGTTTTGCCTTGCCTCTGAATCATATATTGTTTTCTTTATAACTCTTATTAAGAGCTTATTTTTAATAAATATTTTCTTTCTGTTTCTGTATTTCCCAACTACATTTTTTCCTTTTACAGACTCTTGAAAGAGTGCTCAGAAAGCAGGAGGATGTTCATTTTTCCCCACCTGGAAAATATAATTTCTTTCGCAATAGCTTTAATGCAAAATTATGATACAAATTTATTTTAACAGGTAATGAAATCAGGAAGTTATCTTTTATAGCATAGGAACCTATGGTTTCAAAATACGTGTTCCACAGAGCTTTAAAAATTCTAAGTAAGAGGGACTGCTAATAATAATATTCCCAGCTACGAGAATAAAGCCATGAGTAGCTTCTGCCATTACAAGTATTATTATGGCTGCTGGTGGAAGCTACTGTGGGTCTTTAGTTACAGTAGACTAGAATAATCTATTAACTGATTTAGAAGTTCTCTTTTCTTACTCCATTACCAGAAAAGTGATCTTTTCCTTTGCTGCCTAAATATCACACAAAAATATTTTGTTTCTTTAAAAAGAGAACATTTTATAAAACATTGAGCATATCTTTAATGACCTGGAAAGAAAAAAAGATATTTTATAGTTCTGAAAGATCAAGACAAACAACAGTGTGGTCTCCCCAAGAGGAAAAAAATTATTTGAATTTATTGAGTATACTGAGAGATTCTGAGTTAACTTTTGAAGTGAAAAATGGGTTGGTTTAAATTCCACAGGCAGTTGAAGAACATGCAAGCAATAGTATTTAAAGTCACAACAATCTCAGCTTTCCTTTCATTCCTCTATTTTAAAAGAACAAGTAGCCAGTTTTATTTGCCCTAATGGAAAAAATATGCTAACTTTTGGATTATTTAATCTAAGTCCTTCACATCTCACTCATTGTTGTTGTTAGTTGTGAAGTCGTGTCCAACCCATCACGACCCATGGACAACTTTCCTCCAAGCCTTCCTGTCGTCTACCATCCTCCAGAGTCCATTTAAGGTTACGCCAACTGTTTCAGTGACTCCATCCAGGCACCTCATTTTCTGCAGTCCCTTTCTTCTTTTGCCTTCAATCATTCCCAGCATTAGGGTCTTCTCCAGTTAGTCCTTCCTTCTCATTAAGTGGCCAAAGTATTTCAGTTTCAGGCCTCAATTCTTTGGCGCTTAGCCTTCCTTATGCTCCAACTTTCACACCCATACTTTGCAACTGGGAAAACCATAGCCTTGACTATACACACTTTTGTTGGCAGGGTGATGTCTTTGCTTTTTAGTATGCTGTCTAGATTTGCCATAGCTTTCCTCCCCAGGAGCAAGCATCTTTTAATTTCTTAGCTGTAGTACCCATGTGCGGTGATCTTGGAGCCCAGAAAAATAAAATATGTCACTACCTCCATTTCTTCCCCATCTATTTGCCAGGAATTGAGAGGGTCAGAAGCCATGATCTTAGTTTTCTTCATGTTGAGTTTCAAGCCAACTTTTGCACTCTACTCATTCACCCGCATCAAGATACTCTTTAGTTCCTCTTCACTTTCTGCCATTAGAATGGTATCATCTGCATATCTGAAGTTGTTGATACCTTAATTCTGGAAACCTTAATTCCAACTTGTGATTCATCTAGGCCTGCCTTTCTCATGATATGCTCTGCATATAAGTTAAATAGGCAGGGCGACTGTATACAGCCTTGCCGAACTCCTTTTTTAATTTTGAACCAATTAGTGGTTCTTTCCAGTTCTCACTGCTGCTTCTTGACCTGCATATAGGTTTCTCAAGAGTCAAATAAGATGGTCTGGTACTCCCATCTCTTTGAGAACTTGCCACAATTTGTTGTGATCCACACAATTAAAGGCTTTAGCATAATCAACGAAGCAGAAGTAGATGTTTTTCTGGAACTCCCTAGCTTTCTCCATGATCCAGCGTATGTTGCCAATTTGATCTCTAGTTCCTCAGCCTCTTTGAAATCCTGCCTGCAGTTCTGGTACTTCAGTCCACATACTGCTGGAGCCTAGCTTGTAGGATTTTGAGCATAACTTTGCTAGTATGCATTGACAATTCTTCACTTAAGTGGGCAGTATACAGATATTGTATTAGTAAATAAATAGTCTGGTTATTGACTTTTTTCCCCAGGAATTCACACAGTCAGCTTTGTTTTGCCTCTTTAGTCAGGTCATATCATCACTTTTGATCAGTTGGTGAAAGTTATTTTTCCTAAACTCTAAAGAACTGCCTTCCAAATGGCAGAAGTTATTTCTATCAGTAATTTTAACACCCACTGGTATCACTTACAAAATCATGAAAGTTAATGAATACTCCTGTCAGGGTTTAAATAGTGAAATATGGAATAAACTTCCTTTGGGTTATGAGGTGAAGACTTTTTTATATACCCATGCCTTTAAACAAACTTCTTTAACTCTGCATTATCTTCCTCTTCCTAGACTCTTTCTCTAAAAAAAAATGCATGTATCGGATAATTGGGAGTTGTAGCAGTTCAGATACATAGCTAAATGTTTTTTGTCTTCCATCTGCATATCCAAGAAAATCATGCTACTTCAATGGCAAAGAGAAAAGAACCTAGCTGCTTAACCAGCGGAATGGACTAAGCTATGTGAGATGATAACTGAATAACCTCTGTTTTTCTATACATTAAAAAGAAACTCCTTCATCTACTTGAAAATGCTTTATCCTTCTGAATAAAAGATATTAATGTTAAAGAGGAAGGCTGTGGTTATTCCAAATAACAGCTATTGTAGAGATTTGGTGACTCAGTGATCAGTGAAAGAGTGGGAAATAAGGTTCTTCAGTTAATGAATGGGTACTTTCTCGCTACCTATTTTGTAATTAGAGAGGAGTGTTTTTTTTTTTTGTTTCTACTGGGCATGAGCCAAACAGTGCCAATATTTTCCCAGCAGCAGTTATTGCCTCTCAAGCAATAGAGCCCATTAAAAGCAGAGCACACAGCAAGTTTATATTTAAAAAACAGATCTTCAGTTTGGAAAAAAAAAGGTGCCAAAATTGTACCAGTGGTAAAAAAAAAAAAAAGTCTAATACAGTTTATCATAAGATAAGCACAATGCATTCTGGCACCTTAAACTACTAAGGAAATGAATTGGATTTCTAGCTTCCTGTTGACTTTTTCCTATATGATCCTCATAATTTTTGGAAATACAGCACATTAATTTAAAATGCATGATTCCTATAAGAGCTGGAGCAGCAGTCCCCAACCTTTTTGGCATCAGGGACCCGTTCCGTGGAGAGAGGTTTTTCCGTGGACTGGAGGGGGCATGGTTTTGCATGCTGCCTGCATCCCATGGATGGGGCTTTGCTTGTTTGCATAGCCCAATTGCTGGCATGCCATGGACTGGTGCCAGTCTACAGACCAGGGATTGGACCCCTGGGCTATTGGACATACTTGTAATTCTGAGAACATGTTATACATACTCTTTCAAAATGATTACCAAGCTGCTCAAACTTTTAAGGCTGCTCACCAGTATTTTCCTCTACCATTTCTCCCTGTATCTCCCAATCTCTAACTTCAATTTATTTTAATTTTTGGAGAAATAAATACAGTTCCACAAAAACCACTGTATTGCATATACCCTCTGCCTTATTTTCTAAGAATGTGGTCTACATAGAAATAATGGACTTGCTGGTATTTGTACTACACTGAGACTTTTTTTTTATTACAAGTATTTAAAAGATAAAATTCACCTGGGCATGGAACGTGCAAATACTAAAGGGACATTGTCAAGTCCACTGACATATATTGGCATCACACTGAGAATTCAGAGTGATCTTTTGACTCTCCTGGCATGAAGAGACTCAATATTGTCAATTACTCAAATATAAATGGAAGGCAAATACTCTTTCAGTTTTAACACTGCAAGAGTTAACAGGTGTCAGGGTTCTGATATACCAATCACAACTAATCCAGTTTCATGAAAAATATCAATAACAACAGTTGGTTTTAGTTAATAGTTGGGTTGGGAACAATCCAGAAAATGCAGAATTGTAGTCTAGACTAAGAAATTGTAAAATCATGCTAGAAGGCAACAGCAGCAAACCATTTTCATTTTCTTTCAAATAAAATTTCTTGCTCCCAACAGAGTTTATATTTATATCTTATCTAGAATGGCTGGGGTAAGATAGAATTCAGTAAGAATATAAAAATATAAGTTAAAAACCACTTATGAAAAAAGAAAGCTAAAGAATGTTTCAGAAACTGTACTAAGGATTTAAACTATGCAGCAATAGGTTACCAGAAGCAGAGATTTACTAAGCAGACATGGAGACGACCTTAAAAAAAGGGATGTGGTTCCCTAGCAATTAAGGTAATGGGCTTGTTGACTGGAAGGTTGGCAGTTTGAGACCCAAGTACTATGTGATAGGTTAAGCTCCTGTTCTTGCTCCAGCTCCTGCCAACCTAGCCATTTGAAAGCATTCAAATGCAAAGGTAATAGCATTCTGTGCAACTTGAGGTATAGTCATGCTGGCAACATGACCACAGAAATCTCTTCAGACAACATTGGAAAAGGAAATGAGCACCACCCCCTGGAGTCAGACATAAATGGACAGAGGAAACCTTTACCTTTATGTTTAACCTCCAGGTCCTGCTTTACCTGTCAGCAACTTCGGATGGTATCAAGCATGATTTCTTTCTTAAGTGCCTGATAGGGATTAAAATATTACCAATAATCTGAAGATACTCAGTTATATACCACCACCACAGGCTGAGGTAAAAATGCTTTTGATGCTTAAACTCTGTGAGAGTCTAGTTATGAGAAACTATCTGATGAAGAATTCAAACAAATTGGCTTGCTATTTGTTAAGGGATCATCTAGTTCTCTGGTGCCTCTGGTGCCAGGGTATCATCTAGACTCTTGAGGGACCTGTGTATTGATTCAGGCCACCTTGGGGACTCACAGCTACTCCTGAATGAGCACGAGAAAATTGTGCCAATTAGTCTCTATTGCTCAATTGTAGCCTTATGGGTATAGGGGAAACTGGCAATGAGAAATCATGCCATTATTATTACTGCTGATGGTTGTAATGGACACTGCATGGTATCTTTGAAGATTACTCAGAAGCTGCAACCACTACAGAATGCAGTACTGTATGCTGATAGGTCAACTGAATTATTTCTCAACTGATGATAGGTCAACAGCTATGCTGGCTGGAGAATTCTGGGAGTTGAAGTCCACAAGTCTTAAAGCTGCCAAGTTTGAAGGCCTCTGCCCTAATGACAGTTGGGTACCTGCTAGTAAAACCAAGCCACCCAAATAGAATTAATCATATCCATAGAGTATTCTCTATGGTATTCTCTATTATTTATGTATTCTCCAGTTCATAAATAAAAGATTGGGGTGCTGCCAGGAGAAGATGTTTTTCAATGCTTGTTCCCACTTTATGAAACTGGTTTCCCCCAGAGATGTGATTGGTGACTATCTTGACTCTACTTTAAAAGGTAGTTATTCCAAAAGATCTTTAAAAGCTGAAGTTGTTTCTTGTTGATTGACATTGCCTGATGATTGTGGCAATGTTGCAATTGATTGAATATGTTTTGTTTTTATCTGTATTCTTTTATGGTTTTATAACTGTAAACCACTAAAAGTCTTTCGATTCTGGAGGGGTATATCAATAAATAAACAAACAAACAAAGTGATGTGCTTTGGCGATCCCTGCAGCCTTGAAGGGCTCTCAAACAGAGCATTTGGAGGCTGAAAACGCAACACATAGAGTCCAAAAATACAAGCCATTGTCAGTGGCAATCTCTGCAGCCAGGAAGAGGATGCACGGAGGCCAAAGGGTGGGGGCCGGCAGGTGGGTGGGGTTACATTCGGAGTATAAAACACACCCAAATTTTCAGCCTCTTTTAAGAGGGAAAAAAGTGTATCTTATAGTCCAAAAAATACGATATTAATAATTGTGGTTAATTTTATAGGTACACAGAACTTGTTTTTTTTTGGTGTATTCAGAATATAATTCATCTCCTTTCATTGCAAGAAATGAATTTAAACATTCTTAATCATTCATTTCTGTACAAATCTGTAATAAAACTCTAATGAGAGAAGGATCATATTTATGTCTCCTCACTGGTACTAACCTTCTTTCCCCTGTGGCAACAGAAGCAACTTTGCTTACATGTATATATGATTCCAAAACTCATTTTATAGCACTGCTGAAAAAACATCCTGTAGGCAATACATCTGCCAGATCATAATATGCAATTATAGATCAGTATAAATCCTCCCCTTGTTGTGCAGTTAGAAAATAATTTCTACTCCCTGGAGCAACATATTTACTCCTGATGAGAACCTTACACATTATTTTTGAAGCACTACTCATCCTACTGCATTACAGAGTTTGCAGGAGAAGCCAGTAGTGTGGTGGTTAAGACACTGGACTGAAGAGACCTATTTCAAGCCATGAAAACTGAAACCAATCATTCTCTCAATCCATTTTATCCTACAAGTTATTGAGAAGGAAAGCATTGGAGGAGAGAGAGAGTACAATGTCTGCCATAATCATAATCATAAGTTTATTTGTCAAGCATATATAAGATAACAGGTAAAAATATAAACATAATTTGAATACATGAAAAGAGTAAGTAAAAAGAAATATTAGGACATGGATGGTAGGCACGTTGGTGCGCTTATGCATGCCCCTTACAGATCTCTTAGGAATGGAGTGAGGTCAACAGTAGACAGTTTAAGGTTAAAGTTTTGGGGGTTTGGGGAAGAAATCACAGAGTCAGGTAGTACATTCCAGGCATTGACCACTCTGTTACTGAAGTCATATTTTCTGCAATCGAGTTTGGAAAGGTTTATCTTGAGTTTGTGTCTATTATTTGCTTGTGTATTGTTGTGGTTGAAGCTGAAGTAGTCATTGACAGGAAGGACATTATGGCAGATAATTTTATGTACTATGCTTAGGTCAGACTGAAGTCGGCGTAGTTCATCTAGAGTTCCTCAAGGAAACATTAAATCTAATTAATAAACATATGCATACATATTGTCACTGCAAGATTTAATGAAGTAGATGAAGTATATCAGTGGCAATAAATTATTATCTCCCATGAAGAATATATATTTACATTATATCTTAAGACTTGTAATCAGGATTATTCCTTTATAAATATATAATTTTATTGAAAATTTTAAAGGGATGACTAAGACTAAAACAAAACAAACTAGAATGCAAAAGAAAAGGGGAAAAGGAAAAAGGAAACTTGCAAAAAGAAGAACAGTAGCAGAAAAATAGAAAAGGAAGAAAAAGATGTAAAGTACAATTATGAATTGGTCTCTCTCTTCTTTTTTAATTTTTCCTATCTAATCTTCAAAACTATCATCATAAGTACATTTGTCTGCATTTTATGCAAAAAGTCCATGAGTGGGTTCAAGTCACCAATAAATGGTAGATATTGTCTTTTCTCTAATCAAATAAATCAGTTTGGCTATTTCTGTGTCATTTTTATCAACCATTCCCCTGTCATAGGTATAGCCAGATTTTTTCAATTTTTTGTGCATACAATAATATCACTGCAGTTAATATATATAAAAACAATATTTAATGACCTTTTCCAGCTTCTTATCCAGGAAAAGTTCTGGTTTGAATGTTAATCTGAATTACTGTATGTATTTGAAATCCAAATTAGTAGCATTTGTGCACATTGATCAAACATGATAAAATGACCTTTGTTGTTGATATTTCCAACATTAATTTAAAATATCTTTATATATTCTAAATAATTTTTGTGGTATCATACACCAATGGTGCATCATTTTACTAAAATTGTCTTTAAGATTATAACATAGAATAAATTTCAATTCTTTCAACAACATTTTCCCCATTATTCCATCTTTACATAACAACCAAAAATGTAACCCTCTTTATTGTTCACTACCATATTCCTCTTCTGTTTCAAATGTCAATATATGGTTATACAATTTAACAATAAAATGTTCATTTGTACATAATTCTTTTTCAAAGTCTCCAATGTTTTCCAATGTTCAATACCATAAATTATACTTTAAATCTTTCTGTGAATAATGAAAGCATTGACAGCTGTGTCCCTCTGTCGTCAATTGTTTTCTTGGTTTTATTTTATATTCCACAGAGTCTTCACTGGCCAGAGCTCACTGCCAGACTGCTCATCTGGGCTGCAATACCATCTCTGCTCCTTCAACGATATGTAACCCCACATGGAACCTCATCCTGAAGCCAGAGAAGTACTCCAATATATAGACAACTGAGATGCAAGAAAGAAGCTTGCTTTATAAGTGGGTAGAATATCATCTGTATTTCTATATGTTCCAACAAGCAATTAATTTTGCTAAATGAGTGAAATTTCACCAATAAATCCTCTTCAGATTTTTCATTTAGTTTTGAAAGCACAACATTTATGTAAAGCCACTTGGTGAGATCATCCGTGGTTTCGGGGTGAAGTACCATCAGTATGCTGATGACACTCAACTATACATCTCTACCCCGGACCACCCCAATGATGCCCTTGAAGTGATGTCCCAGTGCCTGGAGGCCGTGCGGATCTGGATGGGGAGAAACAGACTCAGGCTCAAGCCATCCAAGACCGAGTGGCTGTGGTTTCCGGCGTCCCGATATAGTCAGTTGGTGCCATCACTGACTATTGGGGGCGAGTTGTGGGCCCCCACAGAGAGGGCTCACAACTTGGGTGTCCTCCTGGATTCACGGCTGTCTTTAGAAGAGCACTTGACAGCTGTGACCGGGAGGACTTTTCATCAGGTTCGCCAGATCCGCCAGTTGCGTCCCTTTCTAGATTGGGACTCCTTAAGCACGGTCACTCATGCCCTCGTCACTTCCCATCTGGACTACTGTAATGCTCTCTACATGGGGCTCCCCTTGAGGAGCACCTGGAGGCTCCAACTGGTGCAGAGTGCGGCTGCGCAGGTGGTTATTGGAGCGACGTGGCACTCCCATGTAACATCTCTCCTGTGCAAGCTGCACTGGCTCCCAGTGGTCTTCCGGGTGCACTTCAAGCTTTTGGTTACCACCTTTAAAGCGCTCCATGGCTTAGGACCTGGATATTTACGGGACCGCCTGCTGCCACCAGTAGCTTCTCACCGGCCAGTACGGTCTCATAGAGAGGGGCTCCTCCGGCTGCCGTCGGCCAAACAGTGTCAACTGGCGGCCCCCAGGGGGAGACCCTTCTCTGTGGGGGCACCTACTATTTGGAATGAGCTCCCCCCGGAGATACGGAGGATCCCGGATCTACGCACCTTCCACCGTGCCCTCAAGACTTTCTTATTTCAACAGGCCAGCCTGGCCTAACTCCTCCCTTTTAACTTTTTAAATTGTAAATTTTAAATCTGTGTTAAGTATTGGGGGTGTTTTCATTTGTTCCGGGCCAAATTTATTTAATGTGGTTTTATATTGCTCTTTTAAATTTTGTAATCTATGTGTTTTATTTTTTGGCTGTTCACCGCTCTGAGTCCTTTGGGAGTAGGGCGGTATATAAATTTAATAAAATAAAATAAATAATAAATAAACATTCTCACTTGCTTGGTCTGTCCTGCTTACACAAAAGTTTCATATGTTTTTAAAGCCAAGAGATACTGTGGATACTTTATCCACAGATAAAATACTGTCTGAGAGTAGGAATGATGTGCAAGTATGATTTACACATACCTAAATTGTTATATGTCCTTGATATTACAAAACTATTGTTGTGAGAAGAGTTATAGGCTGTCCAACAAAGGCTGGTCACACATATAACAAGAGGTCTTGGAACTATGGAAGGTAATGTACAATATTTTGTAACTAGCTTTCATCTGCTACTAGACAAATCCACAAGATTCAGCTCTGACAAAACTACCATAAATCAGGGGTGCACATTTTCCTATCCAAAGGTTGCAATTGGCCTTTGAGGAGCATGCTGAAAACCATACTTCAAAAATAAAAATAAAAATAGGCATGCTGGGACAAAGAATCTCAATTCAACCTGCCAGATAATTAATTCTACTAGTGTTCTTACCATTGGAAGGTTTCTCCAAATAACCAGCTAGAAATAGCCTCCAGATATTTAACACCTTTATTACATAACATGTAATTTGGGACAATAGAGTGCAGACTGTAGCCACCTTCTGCATAACTGCCCTTTACAGGATGTGCATTAAGTATGATGTCCTTACTCAGTTGTCTTTATTTAAAAAGCATATCATTCAATCAGATCTGGAAAGGACCTCGGAGGTCTTCTAGTCCAACCTCTGCCAAGCAGGAGACCCTATACCATTTTAGACAAGTATCTGTTCAGTTTCTTCTCAAAAACCTCCAGTGATGAAGCATCCACAACTCCTGAAGGCAAGCTGTTCCACTGGTTAATTGTCCTCATTGTTAGGAAGTGTCTCCTTAATTCCAGGTTGCTTCACTCCTTGATTAGTTTCCATCCATTGTTTTTTGTCCTATATATCCTGTATATGTAAATGAAATGTATATCAAATACATTTCGTTTCTGTTGACGTTGGTTTCCAGTCCCAAGATCACCCTTGTTGTCCTTTCCATTTGTCCAATTGCAATTTAAATCATGAACATACTAGCCCTTTCCAGTTCCTGTCTTCTCTTAATTTGATTACATCCCTGATCAAGTATCTTTCTATGGTATTGATCATACTAGCTGATAATCCTGAATTTGAAAGTTTCAAATTTGAGATTTTATAGGTGAAATATCACAGAGAATAATGTATTGCCTGGCTATCTTCTAATAAATTCTGCTCCTTTTCTAACTTGGTTTCAGAGAACAGGTGACACTGCACAGGAAATGCCAACATTAATTCCCTTTCTCAATGCTTATAAATTACATTTTCACAGGTCTTCAAACATGCAAATAACCCTCTGGCCTTGCGGAGGCATTGTTTGGGATTAGTTATAACATGATTTTACCTAAATAAATTGGCTGGCATTCTTACTACCAAATTCTATATAATTGTTGAAGTATTTTTCAAGAGTAAGCTTATACAAAACCAGTCTGTAGGTTATCAGAATGTGAATTGTCGCCAAGGCTTATCCTGGAAAATCTTCAGCTGAGAAATCAATTAAAGCTGGGAAAAAGTCTTCAAACCCACCAAGGCCACTTGGGTCAATAATGATAAACCTAAAGTAAGATACACCTTCTTCCAAGCTGCGCATCTGGCCATTTACCAGTTTTATCTATTTGTTTGTTCAAAACTTTATTTCATTTCCCATAAAAATCTACTTTCAAGGAAATACACCTATTTATTTAAGTGTAAATCAATCAAGAATAGATTAAGCACTGAATTCTTCCACTTTGGATCCATCTACAGTAGTGGCCAAAATTGTGGAAACCTTTTGGGAAAAGTGTATTTTTGAGGTTTGATGGCTAATAACACCACTTTCTTTTGGAGTAGTAGCATAAAATTATATATCAATGGAAAAATAATTTAATCAAGAATGTAATGCTTTTCAACCTTTGTTTGAGAGATAAAAGTGGCTTTTTTCGTAGAATTCTAGATTTTAGACCAAATTCCTGCAGTCTGCGCCTAACAGTCCTTGCACTCAACTTCACATTGCATTGCGCCCAGGGGTGGGTTCTATTTACCTTTACTACCAGTTCACAACGGGGCCGTGCGCATGTGCTGTCTTCGCTCACACACGCATGCGCTCTTCTGCACAAGCATTTTGATGACATCGGGGTCGGTGGGCGGAGCCTCCTGCCAGTTTTACTACTGGTTCTATAGAACCAGTGCGAACTGGGGGCAACTCACCACTGCCATTTCATCTTGTATACAACCAGATGATTTTCTTCTGTCACATAGGCACACTCTCTTAATTCTTCTATCATCACTTGCTGTTGTGCACCTTTTCCTGCCTTTACCAGTGTGGTTTTGTAGTGACTGAGTTCCTTATAGTTCTTCAAAAACTTAGAAATGCCACCTCTGGTTAAGTTTCCACCAATTTTTCTTCTAATTTATTTATAACTGTAGCCTTCTTTATTTAATAATACTATTTTACATCACTTTCTGGGTGACCAGTCAACCCTTTGCACCATTACTTTAATTTTATTACATTTTACAAGCTCACTAAATGAAAGAACACAAAAAAACCCAACCAACCTGATAGCGATCACATAACACACTGACAAATGTCCTCTCAGTTTCAATACATGACATCAATAAATGGATCCTACTGTGATCTGATTGGCTCATTGCCAAAACAAGATGACATCTGATTGGCTCTCTAAACATTCATGCTCATTGGCTACAATCAGATGAAGGAAAGCTACCTGATATCAACCTAAGCAAGTTGTGCTTCCTTTTTCTGGTTATTTGGCTATAACTTTTCATAGAATACAGATAATTGAACAACCTTTGTTCCATTACATTCTTAAATTATCTTTCCATTGATATATACTTTTATGGTACTACTCCAAAAACAGTGGTGTTATTAGCCATCAAACCTCAAAAATACACTGTTCCCAAAAGGTTTCCACAATTTTGGCCACTACTGTAGTGCCTTTGTATAGCTGAGATTCTACTTCAGTTTATTGAGTCCATGGAATTTGTTGCCATCATTGTTTTTCCTTTCTTATAAGGTTCTGAATTAGGAACAGAGACAATTCATTTGTAAACTGAAAAATACAAATAAAAAATAACATCCCACACAAAAATGCCCTTGGTGAAGAGAAAGAATTCTTCAGTCAAAAAGAAAAAAATCCAACACTTTTCTGTATTAATGAGTAATGTTGTCAGGGAAACAAATACATGTTCAGTTTTAAAATATTAAATGCTATAGCCATTCCCAGTCTGACATGTGTTTCACAGAACAAATCCATGCAGAAATCATTATGAGTGGCATCTACTAGAATTAACAAACACGTCAGTAGAAAGCAGAAATAGGTAGTTACTAGATAGGTCTTTTATTTTAATGAATATTGGGGTAATAAAATTGTGAATAAAATACAGTGCAAAGCCAGGATAGGGGAATGGGAAATCAAAGATGGTCAAACTATATTTCATTCATAGCAGTTTTTCTAATATACTGCTTTCCAGATGTATTGGCTAATCTCTTTCATTTTCAAGATTCTAAACAGGGGTTAGAATGAATTCAGATGTGAATTCTTCAAACTTTGACAGAGAATAACCAGTGTCTTAGAGTAAACAGAAATAATATTTTCACAGACTTTCAAAAACTTGGTGCTTTGAAATTACTCCTGCAGCTTCCTTGACATATCATCATTAAGAATACACCAAAGGATTCTAATCAATGAAAAGTTAGAGAGGTTATACTACAAACTATCTGAATCACATCATGAATTTTGTCAGAACTCATAAAAAGGAATCAATATTTGGAAAATTTTGAAAGGAAAAGCTACCTAATTTCAATTAAACCATATATAAACAGGAAATCCTAGTTTTGGCTCTCTTTTAACAGCTGGATATTTAAGAATGTCAACAATTGATTTTTGCATTTCGAAAGAATCAACGTCAAGCAAGAATTGTACCACAACAGTACAGCTGCTATTTTATACATAAACATACATAAAATGATACACGCCTTTTGCCTTTTGCTTAAATCCTTCTGGTGTTTCTTCAAATAAACTGTATCTGCACTAAAACCATTTTCCTTCTGATAAAACTTAACATTGTTACCAGGTATAATTTCCCAAAGATGGTTCTGTGAAGAAAAGTTCTTGTCTAATTTCACAATGTTCTCCCTTAAAATAGTATTTCAAAGCAGGCTTTCTTGTTTTGTTTTGTTTCTCATTTATCTATTTTTATACAGATTTCTTAGCTAAGTCAGAACCTTTCTGAATTCTTTTGATATTAGAAGGAAAGTTTGAGGCTCTTACTGGGTGACTTTTCTTGTTTCTTTTTCTTTGTGAAGTTTGCCATATATTTCTATATAAAGCAGTGGCTATACACAGCATGCTAGATTTTTTAGACAAGGCACTTTCATAAAATAACAGTCTGATTTTATGGTGGGTTTTAAAATTTGAAATTGGTTTTAAATTGAAATGTTTTAAATTATGGGCCAAACTTATTTAATTATTTTAAATCTATTTTAACTTTTGTGTACAAATGTTTTACTTTGGCTGTTCACCGCCCTGAGTCCGAAAGGAGAAGGGCGGTATAGAAATCTGATAAAATAAATAAATAAATAAATAAATAAATAAATAAATAAATAAATAAATAAATAAATAAAATCTAACCTATTCTACACATTACTTAATGCAGATGTGCCCTGGCAACATCCCTTCTGTCTCTCCCTCTCTCCCTTTCTTCCTCCTTCCCTCCCTCGATCCCTCTCTCTCTCCCTTCTTTCCTTCCCTCCCTCCCTCTCGCTTCCCTCCCTTCCTTCTCTCCCTCCCTCTCGCTTCCCTCCCTCCCTTCTTTCCCTCCCTCCCTCTTGCCTTCCTCCCTCCTTCCTTGTTCTGCCCCAACTATGGAACCCAAGAAATGTAGCATACACAAAACTCCGAACAACTCGGTTTACTACAGTCTTTTTTCAAATGCAGGCTATTACTAAAAATGTCCTTAACAGCCTGCCAGGAATTCCAAAGATTAGATAAAGGCTTACAAGAGTTGGCAATTAGCCCAGAAACCAGGTTTGCAAGGAAACTTCACTCTCAAATGCTCAGTGAGTGACCGGAACAAACATGCGTTGTTTGCCAGCTGTGTGCAAACTTAAATAGCTTAAATAGCCTAAATAGGAATAGGTAGTGGCCAATTAGCCCCAAGCCTTACACTCGAGGAGACTTCCTCCTGAGTAACCACTCCTGCCTTTTGGCAGCCCTGCGTGCTCGTGCATTGAGAAGAGACTGCTCCACTTCACTCTTTTCACTTGAAGGAGCCTCTGGAGGTTCTGAAGCCCCTGGCTGAATCTCTGCCTCTGGCACCACATCTTCTTCAGCCTCCTCGCTGTCCAACTCGAGCGCCAGCTCACAGGCTGCTGGCGTGACACCACACCAGCCTCCTCCTCGTCGGGATCAGCCGCAATCCGCGCAGGCCGCTGCAGGGCCACAACATTCCTTCCTTTCCTTCTTTCCTTTACCAAAGATTCCTAGAATCTTTGAACAATCCTGTCAACCTGCAGGCCTTCTGACACGTTGAGGTTGCAACATCCAAAATTCCAATCAACCAAATTGCCTGGACATTCTGGCAATTGCTATCTCTGCCCAGCTGGAAGATGCCATGCTGAGGCAGACTGCTCAAAATGTAAACTATAGAACTGTAGCAAAATACTCTTAAAGCCATTTGCTAGCCTAAGAGATTTGTCTATTGCATAGAAGCTAAAGAGGCAAATTATGAATCTCCTGTCTAAATTATCGCCCTGGTAATTATAAAGACTTATAAATCCCCACTTTATATTTTACAACTGCCATAAACTGGCTAAATAATCTTAGGTGAACTGTTCTCTATCAACCTCAGCTTTCCACAACGTATACAATCTGATGCAATTTGCAGAGTCATTGTAAGGATCACAATGAAATGAATTGCTTTCAACTTTTGAAAATATACTGCTCAAAAAAATAAAGGGAACACAAGCAAAAGACATCCGAGAGCTGAATGAATGAAATAGCCTTATTAAAATATTTTGTTCTTTACATACAGTAGTTTATACACTAAGGTGACCAGATTTTAACATTGGTAAAGAGGGACATTGTGGGCGTGGCTTATTTTGTGGGTGTGGCTAGCCGGTCATGTGACTGGGTGGGCATGGCTAGCTGGTCACGTGACTAGGTGGGCGTGGCTAGCTGGTCATGTGACCGGGTGGTCATGGCTATGTGTATAGGGTAAGGTGAACAGATTTTAACATTGGTAAGAAGGACACCATTGTGGGCGTGACTTATTGTGTGGGCGTGGCTTGGAGGCCATGTGACTGGGTGGGCGTGGCTAGCTGGTCATGTGACCGGGTGACCATGGCTATGTGTATAGGGACTACTCAGAGGGCTGAAAAGTCATTTCTGACAGGTCCTCACACTTTTGATTGGTCCTCACACTTATGACCATCCTCACATTTATGCCCGTGCAGTATTCTTAACAACCATGTCACTCATTTCACAACTGCTTCTCTTCACCATGATGACAAGATAGGGCAAAAATGTAAAATGTGAAGACAGTCGTAAGTTCGAGGACTGGTCAAAAGTGTGAGGACCAGTCAAAAATAACTTTTTCAGCCCTCTGAGTAGTCCATATGCACAAAAGGACTAACCAGAGGGCTGAAAAAAGTCATTTCTGACAGGTCCTTGCACTTTTGACTGGTCCTCACACTTATGACCATCCTCACATTTATGCCCATGCAGCATTCTTAACAACCATGTCACTCATTTCACAACTGCTTCTCTTCACCATGATGACAAGATAGGGCAAAAATGTAAAATGTGAGGACAGTCGTAAGTTCGAGGACTGGTCAAAAGTGCGAGAACCAGTCAAAAATAACTTTTTCAGCCCTCTGAGTAGTCCATATGCATAAAAGGATACAGCAATAGAGAGGGATGAAGGAAGGGAAGGGAAATTAGAGTAGGAGTGAAGGTAAGAGGGGGAGGAAGAGAGGAGGAGAAGGAGAAAGGAAGAGGAAGTAGGGAGGAGAAGAAGAGGGGGGGAAGAGAAAGTAAGAAAGTAAGTGGTAGGTTTGAGGAGAAAGATTGCTGTACAATAAAAAAGATGAAAGGGAAGAAAGCCAACCCCAAACAAATATAAAGATATTAAGATAAAGAATGAATTGTTAAACTTTAAAGAATAAGAGAGAACAAATATGAATAAATAGCAATAATTAGAAACACACATACAAACATACAATTTATTTTCTTTGAACAGAGTATTTGGCCGGTTCACAAATTTAAACAGTGTTTAGTCACTTCAATTAAATTTACAATTTCTATATTTCCTTTTTGCCATATTTATTCTTCATCTATTTTTTTTAAAAAACCAATATTACCCTTCATCCTCATCTCTAATCTTAATCAAATTCAATTTTTCCCTTCTATTCTATATTATACCCCTTCCCATTGTCATCTATTTTTATATCCATCCTCACATTGGTTAATTATGTAATTATGTAATACAGTTGTTTAATACAAATTCAACATTTTAATATAAATCAATTAGTTATAAAACTATCTTTTTTGTATATTAATCAATATGAACATGAATATTCCTATTATTTCCATGCAATCCAATTTCTTACAAATCAATTAATTATATTTACCAATAATAATAAACCAAATAATTTCCCCCATATATTCCTCTGAACCACAACTTAACCATTTCTGCTTTCAACACAATATACAATTAATAGTATCTCAATTATTACAATTCCCTAGTTAAATACAGCTTTTTTTTCTTTTGTGTTTTAAAATCTTGAACTCTCCTCCTAAATTTCCCATTGTTTGCAGTTTTTCACCTACCTTTTTTGGGGAGGAAAAATAAAAATAAAAATAAAAATAAATCTCTCTCTGCCTCATTTTGTCACGTTGCACCAAAGATCCTGGTTTCGGTTTCGTTTCTGCAGCTTAGCTAGGGGGAAAAAAACTGCTTCAGGAACTCTTCACACTGATTGCCTGTAGGGCGGCCCTTTGAAGCCCCGGGCAAGAGTTTAAACAGTTTTTTTTTCTTCTAGCCATCAGCTGGGGCTCAAGAGGCAGAATGAAAAATCGGGACTTTTTTGAAACGCCGCGGGACGCGGGACAAATTGCTAAAAATCGGGACTGTCCCGCCAAAAGCGGGACGTCTGGTCACCTTATTATACACTGTTCAAACAACTAAAGGGAACACAAAACTACTGTATGTAAGGAACAAAGTATTTAATAAAGCTATTTCATTCATTCAGATCTCGGATGTCTTCTGCTTGTGTTCCCTTTATTTTTTTGAGCAGTGCACTATACCAGCTTTAAATATTATGGAAGGATCAGCAAGTTCTTCAACAAGATGCTCCAGTACTGAACTTTCATATCAAGATAAAAGCCTAATCCATCTCCTTTTCCAGAATATTTCATTCCACTTTCTCCTCCTTATTGGAATAAACTAATGCCCCAAGACTGCTATGGTACCATAAAGTTTCTCTGAACATGAGCTTAATTCCTAGCAATTACATGGAGGTATCTGCATACCTTTAGTTAATACATGTTTTGTTTTGTTTTGTTTTCAGATGGCTGTTTCTAATTCTCCTTTTTGGGATTCTTTAATGATCTCCTCTTTTTTGCCTGGCCTGAGGATTATTCATAGCCAGATTGTCAGTTATCTGGCTCTTTTTTCTGAAAAAGGAAAGTCCTGCTAAAGGACAGGCTCATGTAAGCCAGCTAAGTTTTATTAATTTTCCCAGCACCTGAATGATAAGGGTATCTAAAACAGAAATTCCTATCTCACAGTGATAGAGGTGAGAACCCATACCCACTTAGGCATACAAATGGAACTTGGGGCAATTATGTAATGTTAGAACTAAAATTTCATGTTTATGCAAGGAAGAGATAGCATGGAAGAAGTGAAATGTAAGGTTGAAAGACTCTTGGGAAAAACGTGGAAAGTTATAACTGAATATGACGGTAACAGATAAGTACAGAGCTTTGATTGAATGGAGAGTCAATGCAAGTGTATAAAGCAGTAAGTGAACAGATCCATTGATAATTCAAGGAAGAAAAGCAAAAAGTCACAGAATACCAAGCAGTCAATATATAAAAGCAATGATATTTTACAATAAATATTTCAGCTCCCAAACTGAATTTAATCAAGAAAAATTCAAAATATACACATAGTTTATAATCTGAATATGTTCATATTCTGATAAGATTTAAGCAGTGTGCTTTTTCATCTGAAAAGAGATTGATTTATGACTTTCCCACAAAATTAAAATGTAGAGTCACCTTCAAAGGAAACCTTGACTGCTGGTGACTGTAAACATATCCATGCATTTTTCTTAGTACGGTAATAACATGGAAACAATTTTGTCACAATCTTTTAAAATATATTTTTAAATTTCTGGTTTAGCCCATAGCGCTGATATACTCTGGTAATCCCCCTAAACTGATCAAAGCTATATATAATCTATCTATCTAAATATCCCCACCTTTTGCAATACTTGCAGCACAAATACTGTAACCCACATACTAAGATGGCTGGCTGGCTGGCTGGCTGGCTGGCTGGCTGGGTGGATGGATGGATGGATGGGATGGTGAGGGAGAAAGAGAGAGAGAGAGAGAGATGTGAATAGCAGCAAGACATCTTAAGGCAATCGCTAAATTATCAGCACAATTTACCCTGTAACTGTAAGGCAGGGGAAGTTTATCTTTTCCAGTTAACTAAATTGTTGACTTAAATTCATTAATAAAAATAGCATGAACTGTTGAAAATAAAAGAAAGGACAAAAGAGTTACAAATGCTATATTCATGCCCCAAAGTTGGAATTTCTTTTAGAATTAGCTTGAAGATTAGCTACTGTTTAGGAGGGGGCTAGTGAATTTACTCTCTAATATATGAACAAAATTATCTACCAGCTACCTCTTCCCCTCATCTTCATCCAACTTTGTTTGATACTCTTAACTTCTCTGTACAGATTTCTCTTCTTCTCTAATCTTCATTGTATTACCTTCTTCTTTTACTTTCTTGTTGTTTCAATTGGAAAGAGGAAGGGTAATATATATATGAGCCCATAAATTTTTGTATAGAAACTTATGGAAAAATGCAGTCTCTTATTTTTCAGGCAAATAATTTTAATTACTTTTTAAAGTAGCTACTTTTTAACAACATTAAGTTATTAAATCAATGAATCAATACACACATACACACACATTGTGTGTATATATGTATGCATGTGTATGTACACATATATACAACACACACACATATACATACATATGTACATGTACATACATATACATATTATCCTGGATTGACTGGTTTGCTTGGAAGTGAGGCTTCTTTCAGGCCTATATATTCATATGTATATGCAACATACCATTTATTGGGCAGAGAGAAGGAATCTCCAGGCTAGGCTGTGTACGTTGACTATAAAGAAAAACATTCCAGGAAAATAAATCTCCAATGCAGTCATATGAGAGAGGCATTGGACACATCTCAAAGTGTTCCAGGATGGACATAAATTTATGTTTACAGAAACAAAAGTCTTCATTGTGCAGCAGAAAATGATTATGCCTTCTCTGCTGGTAAAGGAGCTTGACAGAATTCTGAAAGTCATGTTCTGGATGCTTCCCTACCTTGTTTTTTCAGAGCAAAGCCACAACCTGGATCTTCTGAAAAGAAGCCATCCACCCATTTCCTAGAATGCTCATTAAATGTCTCTTGTTTGAGAAAAGAGAAAATGACAGCCCCGATCAGCAACTGCCTTAAATTACTTTCCATCCCTGCTATTTGGTAGCAGAAAATGAAAGATAAATCCACCACAGTTACTGCACCCTGCAAATACACTTACAAATCTTAATTAAACATCTTCAATTACCAAGCCAAAATTTTGATTTGCCAACCCACCTGCATATAAAATAATCATGTATCATATACTCAGAGGTAGGTTTCAACATTTTTTTACTACCGGTTCTGTGGGTGTGGCTTGGTGGGTGTGGCATGGCTTGGTGGGCATGACTTGGTGGGCGTGGCAGGGGAAGGTTACTGCAAAATCCCCATTTCCTCCCGATCAGCTGGGACTCGGGAAGCAGAGAATAGATGGGAGTGGGGCCAGTCAGAATTTTTACTACCAGTTCTCCGAACTACTCAAAATTTCCACTACTGGTTCTCCAGAACTGGTCAGAACCTGCTGAAACCCACCTCTGCATATACTACATATATTTGTCAATGGTTAACTGGAGTGGCTTCTTGTACCTGTGCTGAAATAACTCTTAGCCTTATATTTTTTACCATGTACATTATAGCCTGAAAACTATTAGATAGTTTTAGATGTTCATTTGTCTGTAGAATCACAGAATTTATTTGCTGTGTGAAAGAGAGGAATCAGTATCAAAACAGATTTAGGACTTTAATCAAAGTGCAATCCCCAGAACTTGGGTACTTAACACAGTTTGCCCCTTTTTGCATTCTCTTCTCCAATGAGCAATGTAAAGAAAACCACCGCATTTCATACAGAGAAATTGAAGATGAAATGTATAGAGGCCTAATTTCATAAGGTGTCAACATCTTGAGAAGAGGATTCCATGTTGCTTCTTTGCTGACAGCTGTCATACTTGTATTGAGGGAATAAGAAGACTCAAGTTACACCTCGAGGCCAGAGCATTCACCTATGGTTTGCCTCTACATAGGACTGAGCCATGTCTATGATTTCACAACTAAAATTACATGCAAATATTGATTTGGAATATTTATCATATTTGCAAAGACTTGAGAAATAGTCGTTAATGAACAAAGTAATGGATTCATTTGATCTCCTTAGTACCCAGTCTCAACAAAGGTTGTTTTAAACCTGACACCAGGTGGAAAAATTCTCCTGAAAATTTTTCTATCAGCTCTCAATTTGCTTTTAGTTCACAAGAGGCAAGAATGTAGGACAAATTATTCTTAGTAGAAATGTAGTGTACTTGAACCATTTTATAGATGAGGTGGCCAAAGTGTGTATAAATGTTGTCCTTCGTTGTATTATCATTTCTCCAGGGATCTTCAGCTTCCCTCACTTTCCGTGCTCCAATTAAATCACAAGGGAAAACATGATAAGGAAATTCTTTTCACTGTTTCTTTTTTCAGAAGCTAAATGGAATATAAGAATGTATTGCCAATTTCTTCTTCTCTTGGGGGAAAAATAGAGAAATGATTTATCCAGTCTCTGCCAACAAATTTAGTGGAGAGTTCTGAAAAGCCACTTGTAAAATAAAATAAGTAAAATAAAATGGCAATGAAAGTAAAAGCTTTATTTTCAATTGCTATATGAATCTTTATGAAACAAAGAACAGAACTGTTCTTATATCAGGTCAAAATATCAATTGTCAGCCTTTAGCTTCAAACCAAGAAAAGGGAAAAGCGTTTAAAAGAAACTACTGTGGCAATATCCACCAGTTCCATTTTTGAATAATAACTAGGGTTTTGCTTAACTATACCCGGAAAATGTTGTTTGCAGCTCTTCATCAAATCTTCAGAATAAAAAATTCATTTAGAGTTGATGTTTCAATTAATTGTCCTTTGCTAAGAAAGGCAAGTGATTTAACTGAAAGCCAAAAACAAATCCATTGAGTTTTAATTATAAATTAAAATACACAGGAGAATCTGGACTTTGAAATCGGTAGACAATAGTATAGATCCTGTAAATATCAAACAAACAGGCAAGCAGCAGAGAAAAGAAATGGAGCCATGGCATGTCTCCAGGGAACATATTTTTATGGCTTCAAGGGTTTCCATAAAAGAGATATGGGTCTCTTTCATTAGCTTGCATATTTTTGCAGCAGAATTAAGAATGAACATAGTTTGGTAAGAATATTGTGAAAGAAAATTTAAATATTAAACTTTCTTCTTTCTTTTTTTAATAAAAGAGGTTTCTTCCTGTTATGGCACTCTGAACTTCTTTCCAAATATAGAATTTCCAAAAAGTTTAAGGGTATATTTTAAAAAAATAAGATACTAAATCCCAATTTAATGTTTTGTATGCCCGAGCCATTCAGTCACTGAACAGATATTGCCAACTTCCACTTTTACCTTGTCGGTTTCAATTGCTTGATCAAAGATTTTCCTTTATTATTATTTAACTTTAATAATTACTTGTCTATTTTCCCCCAGAAAAGATTAAGACACCATTATCATACTGTAATAGCAACTGACTTTAAAGATGACTGTTTTCTCCTTCTTTATCATGGATTGCTTTAATCTTTCTTTTCTTTTCTGTTCTATTTCTTATTGAGATGACAGGTATCTGCGCATAGGATAAACTAAGTTATAAAATTCAGTGTCTCCCAACTTGGTGTAAGATGAAAAAAATCCCATTTAATAGAAAGGACTTATATTTCAGTACAAACTTATATGATTATATGATATGATAACAGCATTCCATTATGTCATGCTGACCACATGACCATGAAAATGTCTTCAGACAATGCTGGCTCAATGGCATTGAAACAGATATGAGCACCACCCCTATAGCTGTGATGGCAAACATATGGCATACATGGGCACGCGAGCCATCGCCCCAGTTCAGCTGCACCATGGATGCACACATGCCACCCAGCTGGTCTTCGGGTCTCTGCCGCGCATGCACAGGGTGTAGGGCGCATGCAGGCGGCACATGCAAAGGGAAAGTGCACTTTGGGCACTCAGTTCAGAAAAGGTTCGCGATCACTACCCTATAGTCAGCAATATCTAGTGGTGTAAAATCCACAGAGACTCTTTTACCTTTTTCTTTTCCTATGATCTCTAGTTAGCTTTTTTTCTGATAACAGGTAAGTTAACTAAGGGCTGCTATCTCTTATAACAGCGATATATCTTCCTGCAAAGTGAGCTTGACTGACTACATGGAAATGACCACAAAGGTGAGATATATATTTAACAAAGATAATTTTTAAAATAACCATTCCTGTTCTGCCTATTTCTGTTAAAACAGAATCATATTAGAATAATGTCTTAATTAGAGCTGTTCAAAAATTATAGAACATAACATTGACATTTTATTGTTTTATTTTGACTGGTTTGTCTTGAAACTCTGGGCTGCATCAGATATAGTATCAGAAGAGGCAGTGAAATTTTAGATGCTAAAATTAAACCCTATAAGGTTTCTCAGTTGTATCTGATGAAATTTCTAGTTGTTAAGATGTTGAAACTAAACTGTAATTTGCATCTGTTTAGCATCTTTAAAATATAAACCACCAAGAGTTATTTGGTGACCTCTATTTTTAATTAATTAAATTTGTAGTATTCTTGGACTAAAGAGAGAGGTTTCTTTGTCAGTAGAAAGCAGAAGTAGGTAGCTACAAGGTAGGCCTTTTATTTTTAATGAATATTGAGGTAATTTTATGTGAATACCTGTTTTTTAAAAAAAATACCAAAAACAACCCCAGATTCGGTAATTTAGAAGTTGAAGGTATGTGTTCCTCTGGGAATGAAGTCCCAGTTTTGGAGGATCAAACATTTTCTTCTTCCATTGTAGAATCAGGGAATATCTTCTAGAAGGGAAAAAATATCTCATTTATCCATGGATTACATAGAACAGAAAATCTATGCAAAGAGTAATGACATTAGTAATATTGTAAGCAATAGCCAATAGGTGATTGAGTAAAAGAAAATCAACACCGTACAGGACATACAATTATAGGGGGGAAAGGCAATAAACCCTTGAGCAGGCATTGCTATTGTTAAACCCAAAGCCTTCTTGTGGAAATCATTATTGAATAATATCTGGCAATTTGTTTAGCTATTTCTGTAGACGTGGCTGCTAACAAAAGCAGAGTGTTCTTATCCCACTTGCACAATTAGGAAGTTAGTTGGAGTAGAAATAAACCTGCCATCATTTTGACAAGTAAGAGAGGCCACAAAATAATATGTGCAAAACAGCCTCTGTCACCCTGTGAATTGATCCTGTGAGCTGAGAAGGTATACATTCCTATTCTCACTTCATTGCAAAATCTTTTCTCTTATGAGATTGTGAATAAAAAGAAACTCTTTCACTGGTAGTAACAGAGGGATTTTTTTTTTCTTTGTTTTACTGACATGGGTAGAACTTTCTCTATAGAAGGAAGAGATCCAAAGGCCAGCTGCGCTAAAGATTCAAATAAGATGTAGCTTGACTCTCTGATATCTATGCTCTGTATCAGGTGCTTTTTTAAACTGATGACTAACACAGTGTTCTGTAACAATGAGACAATTTTACATTTCTGCCTCTTATTGTAAAGCTGAACTGGAAAATAATGAACCTTTTATGTAAGCCCTTGCGCTGCCTGCGGCTTTCTGGCCTACAATGTATTCATTACATTGCCCATTTCTGTTCGAGGGCATAATAATAGAAATTTGACAAATAGCATTCTGTCATTAACATGGCTCTTACAAATGAAGCAATGATTATTTCTTGGAGATGGTATTTCCTAAAGTTTACAGTATAGTTTGTCAGCTGTGATCCAGATAACATGAGACCAGTTTTTTTTTTTAAAAAAGTTAGTGTTTTAATTGCATTGGAGATCTACTTTGAAGTAAACTCTTGCTCTTATGAATTCTCAGTTCACGAAGGTAAGAAAGTTTCATGTTTCAGGTAATAAAGTTCTGATATAAAATTACCCACTGAAAGTGAAAATGAGGGATGAAACTAGACAATGACTTCTCATATGGGGCAAACATATGGGGCACACAATTCAATCCCATTTTTTAAAATCTGCTTTTACTGTAGTAATCAAGCAAAATGAAAAGAAAATAAGATCAACACAGTACATCAGCTTCTCTTACATATATGTATGCCTATATGTACATGTGTATCCATAAGGACACACATACATGCATACAAAGGTATCAAGAAAGGGTGGTCATATTTCTGGATATTATGGAACTGAAAACATTTTAAATACATTTATGGTATATTCAGAAACAAAATTATTTTTACACAAATGTTACATAAATTATCATATGTAAATATTAAAGCAAAATGAAATGATGAATGAGAAAAATATTCAACAGTATTTCAATTTCACTTGAATATTAATCCAAGAAAAATCTCATCTACCAGGCAAGAAAGAGTGGCTTGAGTTATCAATAAATGTGTTGTGGATGGAAAGTAAAATACAGTGATACCTTGGTACTCATTTTTAATTGGCTGCAGGAGACGTGATGAGTACTAAAAACAATTTTTCCCATAAGGATTAATGTAGTGAGTCACAAGGCAGTCAACACCAACAAGTTCTAGCTTATGCATTGAGAATCAAACAAATGATGAGTACCAGGATAAAATTTAATGTCAAAATGTGTTGATTACTATATTCAATGAGTTTCAAAACAGTTGCCACTGTACTTACTTTAGAAGGCGATCTGAATCATCAAAAGTGCAATGTATTACAGTATAATACTATTTTAAGATACTATTTTCCTTATTCACTGATTGTTCAGCAAGAATCCAAGATTGTAACTATATAATCAAAATCAATATACTTTCCATGTAATCTCATCTGAAAAGAAATATGATTTAATTATATTTTTGGTGTATTTAAATGATTTTCTAAAGCAAAATAGTTCAGAGTTTGCAAATTTGCCTCTTGAAATGCATTTTATAAATAGTGGAAGCACTTCAGGTATAGGGTAAATCTATAATTGAAAAATAGCTAAAAACTCCACATTGCAACCCGAAGGGGTTTCCTTAATAATAATCTGTTTGAAGTATTCTAGATTAGGACTTGGCCAAGGAAACACATTTTCTCCAAGGAATCATAAACTTTCACACATTAAAAGGAATATACATGATAAATGAAGAAACAACAAGATATGGAACTGTATGCATTAAACACACTTATTTTCTTTCATTTTTACAATGTTACAAAATGTTCAGAGCAAGTGTAATAAGATATTTTAAGTTGCTAATAAATAAGAGCACAAGAGCATAAAATTATGGGAAAGTTAATATTTAGTCATAACACATATAAAGGCATTTTATGCAACCATAATAGAATTATTCAATTAAATATAAGCAGTATATGAATATGTGCAAATCATGCTGTGCTGCCTCATCATAGTGAAGGTGAGTTCCTGGGAGGGAAGAGCAAAGAATGTTGTAAATGTAAATGTTCCAAGACAAAATTATGGTGGGAATATGGAACATAGGAAGCACAAACATTGCCAATCTGAACACAGCAAAAGCTGAAATGAAATAACTATAAATTGACATCTTAGGCATCAGTAAGGGCCATGATGGTGCAGTAGTTAGAATGCAGTATTACAGGCTGACTTTGCCAGCTGCCTGGAGTTCAATACTGCCTGGATCAAGGTTGACTCAGACTTCCATCCTTCCAAAGTTGGTAAAATGAAGATCCAGTTTGTTGGCGGCAATATGTTGACTCTATAAATCTCTTAGAGAGAGCTCTAAAGCACCATGAAACAGTATATAAGTCTAAGTGCTATTGCTATTTCTATCAGCAAATTAAGATGGGTGAAATTGAATATTTTCAGTCAGAAGATCACACATTAGGAGGGAAATAAAAGCAAACAACAGCAAAGTGTAGGGACTCAGTTACAGTGGCAAAGAGTACAGTGTATAGAACTAGTTTAGAGACCAAATTGTAGTAGAGAAAAGCTAAGAGTTAACATTGACACATATCAATCAAGTAACATAAATATTGCATTACCTTTATTGCTATTTTTCTATTTTGCATATACAGCTGAATTCTATTATGTTTGTAAAGGATTTTTAAAAATACAATCAGCCAAAGTCACAAGCTTTATTATGGATGACCATTCCAATAGCCAATAGAAACTATGTGGTATAATATCACTAGTAGATATTGTTTGTTTCTGGAGTATTCGGTTTGAAGCATTCAGTTTGAAGTGTGCAAAGTAAATGCAGATGCACAACAAGTGAAACTATTATAGCACATAAGAACGTACACTAATCCCCTCATCATGCTGGTACCACGTTTCTACCATAAGAAACAAAATATATTGGCTGTTTTCATCTCAGCCATTGTTTACATGGCCACTTCCTGTAAAATTCTCTTCACAAAGACTCAAGTGCCTGGCTCTGTTCATGATAACTCACTATAGATAAACAATTTTCCTGAAAGTAACAGAACTAGAGCTAAGCTCCTTTTTACTTTCAAGCTGCATAAAAGAGAAGACAAAGTATTTATTTGTTCAATTTTGATTAAAGAGACATTAAATTAGAAAGGGATTAAGCTACAATCAAATTTAAGATTGTGGAACTAGAGGAAGATTCAGGTCTTTCTGCTACTTTAGCTGCTCAATATGTTGTCAATAAAATTCTCACATCTTGATTGCATAGATTCAATTACCCCAGCAGTAAATACTCAAAACATGCAAAATTCAGCAAGCATTCAAATTTTTTAAAATTGAAAATTGTAAAGCCACAAGTGAATTGTGTGTGTGTGTGTGTGTGTGTGTGTGTGTGTGTGTGTGTGTGTATGATTATGAAATACAAGCGCATTTATATAAAATTCACTGGACATCCTCTCAATTAAGTGTGCATAGATTGCATTAATAGATGTCAAGCATCAATCAATTATAACATAATTAATTGGGACCAATTAACGTGTCACACATACTTTCAAACTCATCAAACTCCTTTTTTAAAATCAATTTTATTTTAAAATATTTGAGGAACAAAATAAATGACTATAAAAAAGAAAGAAAGAAAATGAACAAGGACACAGATGAAAAATAAAGTATCAATAAATAAAGAATTTAGAAATTGTCATAAAATGTAAAATTAATTGTTTCATTAAGAAAATATTAAAATATTAAATATATAAAGCTAGACTTGTGTTATCTTGAGCAATAATTGAAAATTACTGCAGAGCTCTAAATAGTAATATTTATATTAATGGCATTACTCTTATTCCTAAAATAAGCACATATTAACTTATAAAAAAAGAAAAATATTAATTTAAAAAATCAATACAAACAATATTAAGTTTTAAATTCAGTCCCATTGTATCTGACTGGTGATTACATCAAAATATTTATAAACACTAAAATTGCTTCTACTTACAATCTTTCCATCAAATATTTTCCCTTCATCAGAATTTTCATCAAATTGATGTCAACAAAACAATCTGTGAGAGAAAATTGCACATGAACAACCAATTATCACAGCATATAAATAATCAATATTCAAATAAAATTAAATTCAGAATGCAAAGATTTGTAGAAAATATATTTAAACTATTTATATGTTCTCATCCTGTTGCAGCAACTCTGGCTGAATAAATAAAACCAAAAGCAACAACAATCAAGATTAATTAGCAACAATTACAAAAATAGTAAATACATAATTCCACAGAGATCCAAATACATACATTCCGTTTTACAAATTTACATAGACACACATACACACACACAATATTAGAGCTGCCCACCTCACAGAAGATCAATAAGAAACAATAAGCAACTAACCAACATTGTTCACCCAAGAACCCAGACCTATTGTTTCAGGAAAACACCAGGTCTTTCATGTCTTATGCT
The DNA here is from genome assembly GCF_029215685.1 of Pituophis catenifer annectens. Classification (NCBI taxonomy): domain Eukaryota; kingdom Metazoa; phylum Chordata; class Lepidosauria; order Squamata; family Colubridae; genus Pituophis; species Pituophis catenifer. The sequence goes on from NW_027256886.1 coordinate 34,874,505, forward strand.
CAACAAAATCAGACCATCTGAATCTCAGAGAGGTTCCCTTTCTGCAGTACTTGCACTGCAACAGAAGAAGCACTATTTCCCCATCAACCACCACATGGAGGCAACCACATCTCACTTCCTGAAGGGCCCTGACTACCAGGATAATATGATTAGGGTAACATAAGAGAATCTTGGATGGCTATCAAAGCCCCTTCAATGTATACCAAACCTAGTCAATGTAGAGTTGTTTGAAGTTTCTTTCTTTTTTTTTTATTGAAAAAGTTTTTCAAATACAAATTTTCCCCCTTTTTCCCTCCTCCTCCCTAACCCCCCCTCCCCCTCCCCTCCCCCTGTGACTTCTTCATAATAAAACCCAAGTTTATAACAGATTATATAATACTTTACCATCCCCTTACTCCATCCCCATATGCTGACCCTTTCTTTCTAATAATATCATATCCCCCTTATACTATACATTTCAAAATGACATTCTATTATAACATTATATAATAACTCCTAATTTAGCATAATAATATTATTATAATATTATATTATTAATTATTAATAATAATTATTATTAATAATAATAATATTATTATATCTCCCAGTTTAGCGATTTCTGCTCATAATCTACCCTTTTTCTAACCCCCCATACATATATCTCTTAAATCAAATCTTTTATGTATATTAATATAACATTTCAAAGCCTTCCGCTATAAAACTATATAATAAATTCTAATTTAACATTTATTCAATTCATAGTCTACCCATTTCCTTCACCCCCATCATTATATCTCTTAACTCAAATCTTTTACATATATTCATATCTAAACATAATATCCCTTTTCCTAAACTAAACAATCAATAAATCAATAAACTAACCTGTCTCCACCCACTTTCCTACAAGACTACCATACTTAATAATTCTTAGTATCTTTATTCTTCTGCCCACACCACTAAGAAATATTCCCTTATGTAAATAAAATCCTCTTAAAAAGACTTTAGGCTTGTAATCCATATAATATCTTCTGTAATGTCTTTCAGCTGGATTGTAAACTCCATCACCCATGTTAGGGTAACATCACATCCTAATTCCAACAGTATGTTTGGTATCTTCCATTACCATCTGCCCCCATCAATAGCAAATATCTTCAAAAAAAAAAAAAAAAAAAACCACCCGAGTGACTTTATATTTGTATTCCATATAGTGTCTGTAGAGGTGTCTTTTATCCAAATTACTAATTCCAACCACAGTAATAGGGTAACAGCATGCCCCAATTCCATAACACTCTTGCCTTGTGGCTCAAGATAAACGTAGTATATTTATCAAAGAATCCAAAAAAAGATAGTTCCAATCCATTCAGTTTAAGGCCCTTTTCACATTCCAAAAGTACAGCACTGCAGAGGTCTGTCATTCTCCTCAGGATAATATAAACCAATACTTTGCCAATTATCTTTTCATATATTCAATCATCTCTTAAATAACTGGCATTACACTGTTGTTTAGTTTAAAAGTTTTTATTTTTATGAGACCTGCTTCTTCTTTTCTTAACTTTTTGTGGGTTGGATCTCAATCCTGGTTTCCTTTCTGTAAATTGTATATCAACTATTTGGTTTTCATGCTGATCTATAACTTGATCTTGTTGGTTTTGCTTTTGTGGCATACATCTCCATTCTGGTTCTATAAATTGTATATCAACTGATTGATTTCCATGCTGGTTTGTAACTTGATAAGTCATTACATTAGAATCCAAAGCCGCCTCTCTTGTATTAAATAATCCAGCTGAGACCTCTGAAGGAGAATCCAGAAGCAGCTCACCTATAGAAACCTCTGTAAATTGTTGTTTCTTCATTACTTCCACCTCCTTCTGCTTATCTTGAATTTCTATCTCTTGTTGATTTTGCTTTTTGAGAACCTTGTAGTAAAATTCTTCCGCTTTTTCAACAGTATCTAGCTGATATCTTTCTCCTTGATATCTCAGTATTATACCAACTGGAACGTCCCACCTGAATGAGATATTTTGTTTTTTTAGCTCAGTCACCAAAAGTCCAAATTTCTTTCTATCTTTTAACATCTTAGGCGGCAATTCTTTATATATCCAGATCTTTCTTCCATACAGTTGTGGAGTAGAATTAAAGGATTTTTGCACAATATCATTTCTTATTTCTTTATCTGTAAAGTAAATCACCACATCTCTAGGCAGTTGCCTTTGCTTTGCAATCCAAGAATTTACTCTATAGGCCTTGTCAATTTTACAAGATACCTCCTCAGGATGAACCTTTAAAATCCCAGCCAGAACTTGAGCAGATATTTTTCTTAGATCATCTCTGTTATTTTCCTGTAACCCTGTCATTCTGACCGCAAATTCTGTGAGCCTGTATTGCATCATTACAACTTCTCTTTCAATCCCTTGCTTTATATCTTCTGCATTGTAGGTCTCGTGACCAGCTTCCTTTTTAGACTTTACTTCTAAACTATTGTCTTGAATATTTATCAAATCATTTTCAATTCTTTGTATTTTATTGTCCAAATTATAAATCTTATCATCAACTTCCTCCATTTTAGACTCTAATAATTTGATAATTGTATCCATCTTTATAACAACTTCTGAAAAAGTATTAGTCACTGTTACAATCTTTCGTTGCAGATTATCGTATTTTAGTTGTATCATTTCTTTAATTTCCTGCCTTAATTTTTCAAATTTCTGATTCACAGTCTCGTGATATTTTGCCATTTCCTCCTGAAGAAATTCTTTTAAATTAAAACCATTCTGCTGAGTCTGTAAGCTCAGAGCTTGTTCACATAATTGCAAATGGGGGAGCACCCCCCCCACTGCTTGTTTGTCAGGCTTTACTAGTTTTAATGCCATCCTGCCACACAAAAGAGCTCTTTTTTTTTAAAGAAAACTTTTCCCCAAACAAGATCAAATGCAAATCTCCAAGAAAAAAGAAACTTAAAATGAATATTTTCCTTCTAGATTCTAGCCGACACTGTGTATTTCGCTACTTTGTAGCTTATTACGGAAGGACTTTCACTTTCAGCTTTCTTCTCAAGCCTCAGCAGTCGCCATTTTAAACTGTTTTTTCCTCTCAGTTAGAAACGCTTATAAAATCATTAAAAATACTTGCGATTTAGGGTCCCAGGTTCAGATCTCGCTCTCTTTAACTACACCATCTGTTAGTTTTATTGGTTGGTCCGGTCCCGGCGCCTGGCTCTGCAAAAAGGCAGAGTTCTCCCGAAGCCCGGAGCAGCGGCGAGGGGAAATAGGGAGCCACAATCTGCTCGTCCCCAAGAGTAAAAAAAAAACTCTGGGGACTTCGCAGAGGGCTCTACCTGCCCTCGCCTGCTCTGGCTCACATTTCCATCAGGAAATGGAGTTTTTCAAGCCGCCTTTCAGATGTAAAGGCGGCTCTTTACAGGCATCGGGGCTGGCGGTCACGGAGGACCGTCTGGTGGCGACGGAAGCCAGACCGGAAGTCCCGAAGTTTCTTTCTCATGCACCCTACTTTATGAGGACTCAGATATCTGTTCTAGAATATAGAATAATACAGTTGGAAAGGACCTTGGAGGTGTTCTAGTCCAACCCCTACTCAAGCAGGAGACAGTATACCATTCTGAACAAATGGCTGTCCAGTCTCTTCTTGAAAACCTCCAATGATGGAACCCACAATTTCTAGAAGCAAGCGTTCCACTGATTAATTATTTTCATTGTCAGGAAATTTCTCCTTAGTTCTAGGTTGGATATTTATGTAATAATCTTCCATTCATTACTTGTCATTCTGGTGCTTCTGGTGCTTTGGAAAATAGATTGACCCCTCTTCTCTGTAACAGCCCCTCAAGTACTGGAAAACTGCCATCGTATCTCCCCTAGTCCTGCTCTTCGTTAGACTAGACATACCTACTGTAGTTCCCTCAATCATTATACAGTTTAGCTTCTATATCTCTTATCATTTTTGTTGCTCTTCTCTGCACTCATTCTAGGGTCTCTGTATTGTGGTGACCAGAACTCAGCATTCCAGATTCTGTAATAGCTTACCAATCCTTCCTCTTCTATAAGTTAAGCCCACATTCTTTAATATATGAGATATTGAATTTTATGTTATGACCACTAGCTTTACCCTGCAGTTAAAATAGGAAAAAGAAAAGGCTAGGCATCTGCTTTGTACCAATGATCTATCTTCAATGAATGACTCCAGAACTGTTGCTTAATTAAATCCTTGCTTTAAAAGACCTGCACTTTTCATAAAACAAATAGTATATCTTCAGCTTGTGTTGCTAAATGGAATGATAGCTTTGACTAAAGCTGTCCTGAAGCCTTTGATTATATTATATAGGTTTTCCTTTCAGAAAACCTGGCTGAACAAGATACCACTTCAAAATGAAAAAGCCTTCAAGTGCCAGTAAACAGATGACATGGCTTCAAGCCAACAAAACACTTAAGCATGTGCATAAATCTGAGCACATATGTAGCTTCACCGAGATCAATCTGGCTGACTCAAAGCCTACTGAAGTCACCAGGAACTTGTAAAAGGATGCCCTTACAGTTACTCTTTTACTTAGCCCCTGAACCAGGAGAGCACTTATTAGATCAATGATGTCAGGTAGTCATTCCAAGGAACTGACTGAAGAGAGACAAGGTTGGAGAATCGTAATGATTAGCTGAGTCACACTTCAGAGCAAGTCAAACAAGCATGATGTGATGGTAATTACTATCTCAGCTGAAGAGCAATTTACCCTTACAGAAAAGGGCAATGAAATTAAATGCATGTTTTTTCTTTAGCAGTATCAAATTTGAAAGCAAAAGGATATTCACCCTTTTTTCCTTAAATGTAAATAATAATAATAACAGCAACAGATCATAATGAAAACTTTACAGTTTGCAATTAGCCAAGTGGTGGGTTGCCCCTGGTTCGGACCGGTTCACAAGAACCAGTAGTAAAACCAGCAGGAGGTCCCGCCCACCGCCCCAGATGTCATCATCGGCGATCTGCGCATGCACAGAAGCTTCTAGCTTTAAAGATCTAGCTTTAGAAATTAAAAAGTCAGACTATTGTTTCATCTTAGTCCCATACAGTTTACAGTTATTGCCAACTGTACCCAAGATCTAAGTGAAAACATTATAGTCACCTTGCATTCTGTGGGTGGCATACAGGCAGTCCCCAGGTTAAGAAATCCAAGTTACAGACAACTCCTTCTTACAAATGGATTGCCATAAAATCTATTACATTAAAAATGAGTTAAATCCAAAAGTTTATAATAGCAAATGCACACGCTAATATGTAGCATTCATGAAAACATTGTGTACTTCATTGTTCAGCTCAAGGAAGGAGGTGCTGTCCACCATTTTAGTCAGATCACATTGCCATTAATACTGTGTTGAGTGTGTAACTTTATATTTGGCTTAAATGTTTTTCTTATTTATCCTTGTAACAACCAGGACTTCAAAGCATAAATCTGAGGCAAGTACTGGTTATTCATCAAAGAAAAGGAAAGTGATCACAACTGAAAATTAAATGGAAACAAGAGAAAGCAATAAGAAATAGGTGAAATGCCATTGGTCATCAGAACAGTATTAGGCTACAGTCAGTCAATGATTGGAACAATTTTAAAGGGTAAAGTAAGAATTATGGAGCCTGTGAATGGCCCTGACCTGATGAAAGCTACAATTATTGCTAAGCTGCGTAGTGGTTTAATCATTGAAATGGAAAGGCTATTGATAATTTGGTTAGACGATCAAAATCAGCATAATATGCCTATTAGCCTTATTTTATTCCAAGGAAGCCTTTTCAATTATTTAAAACCTGCACATGCAGCAAGGGAAGGTGATTGTGATAAAGGATCTGTTGCAAGTAGCAGCTTGTTCAATTGTTTCAAAGTGAAGGCAAATTTATATAATATTAAACTGCAAGGTGAAGCAGCAAAAGCGGATATAAGTGCTATGTGTAATTTCCCCAAAATGTTGAAAAAAGAATATTGAGGAGGCAACTTATTTGCCAGACTGGCTTATTTTGGGGGAAATAGACTGAAAGCACCTACATTTCAAAAGAAAAAAAAATAAAAGAACACCAGGGCATAAGGCATCAAAGAATGTTGGCATTGTTATTGTTTGGGGTAACACCTACAGGGATTTCAAGATCAAGTATTTGTGAATTTCTCACTAATTAAGAGAGCACTTCATTGTATCATTTCATTAAGGCATCTCTTCCCATTAATTGGAAGGCAAATACAAAAGCTTGGGTTACAATTGCCACCTTTGAAGATTGGTTCTAGAACCATTTTGCCCCTGCTGCTGAACATTACGGCTTGACCAAGAAAATTCCTTTCAAGATTCTGTTTGTGCTTGACAATATACCAGACATCCTAGTAATTTAGATGGCCAATGTAAAAGTCGTATTTTTACACACAGACTCCAACACCATATTGCTACTTCAGTCAATGGGTCAGGCACCGTAACCTCCTTTAAGGCCCATTATTTTCAGTGGATCTTTTCCCAAGCAGTTAGCTACCCAAAATGATGTGATGAGTTTAAGAGAGTCCTGGAGGAATTGTAACATCTATTAAGTGAACAAAACATATTGCTGATTCAATATTGAGGAGTTAAATATTAAAATAGTGTGAAGGAACGTGGCCCTGTAAAATAATAAAAATATTAAAAAATAAAGGAAGTTTATTCTTTATACACATTAACTACATTATCTATTTTATATGCAGCCCAAGGCAATTCATCTTTAACCGCAGCCATGTTTTAATGTATTTGGAAGTGTTTCTTCAGTGTTTTATATACACAGACAGATAGAATTCATACTATATAATAAGACAGACATTTGCCATTAAATTACTATTCTGACTTACCTCCAAATTCAACTTAAAGACATGCCTGTGTATACTGTCTCACTGAGCTATGTTCCTTCATTAACATTTAGAACTTTGAAATATGCAGAATATTAAAAATTACTATACTAGATGTTACTTTGGTGAAATACAGGAATTTATTTGATGGATGGAATTAACTGTAGACATATGCTTATATTTTTACATGCAAAGCTTATATATTACTACAAATCTACAATCCCTACACAAGCAAAATAAAATCCCACATACTGCTATACCTTTTTAAGTACATATTTAATTGATTGGAGAAAAATATTAGATACATTATTTGCCTAATGTAATCAATAATTATTTGCCTAATGTAATCAATAATCAACAATTCAGTAATCAAGGTAAAATCTTAAATTGTAAAATGGGGCTGAATAGGAGAAGCCATATCTATCATCAGTGACCAAGCATATATGATGCGATCCAGTCTATGAAATATAACTTCAAAGTCTGATTAGGTTTATGACCTGTTTACCTCATTTGAAGTATGACACATTATTTCATATTTAATGATATGAAATACAGCTTGGTAAAATACAGAAAGATAAAATCCAACTAAATATTTTATATTAACAATGAACTGTAAGATGATGAATTTAAGCTAAGTTTCCTATTATAAGCTCCTTCATTTGCATTTTATATGGAGTTAAATAATCTAGATGAGCTCCTTCTTTTATCATTGTCTCATTGGCTATTTCTGTCAAAATTGGCTATTTCTTCATACACTAACTCTATTATAGTCTTGGAACTTAGAATTAACATGTCAGTTTGGGGTGTCTTGAAGGGAATATGGAGGGACTTTCCATCTGGAATAAATTCTCGGAAGAGTTGCTTCTGAGATTTTCCCCTAATTATTGGGTATAAGTTAAAGAAAGTTAAAGCTCCAAATATAAGCAGCCTTTACTGGAAATAAGTCCCATTATCTTCCGTGGACAGAGATGTTCACTGGGTGTGGTAAAAAAAAGTAAAGATGGCAGCCTCAACGGTATGCTAGAAGCTTTCATGTATGCTCTCATGCAACTCATGACCAAGGCATGGATGACTGTGAACAGAACCTGTGAGTCCAAAAGTACACAATTGACCTAGAAGATGGAGTTATGTCCCAGCCAAAAATATCTACTATTCTTTAACTAGGAGTTGTGAGTCTAGAAAGATTTCCAAACTGCTTATGGGCTCTAAGAAAAGGGGAAAACCACTCAGAATCAAGGTTGGAAATATTTAGATCCTGATTCTGGAGAATTCAGAAACAACCTACTATGGTTAAATCCAAATATGTTCTTCTCCATTGCCACAGCTTCTGCATATTGAGAAAACACCAAGATAGCATCATTTGCCAGTCAAAGGTAAAAATCTACAGTACAATTGAAAATAAATATCATACTGATGTTACTTAACTCTGGGACAACAAATTGTTCTACCTAGTGGCTTATGGTAAAACTAAATTTGGGGATAGAGCTCAGAGGCACCTCTCTCCCCACCAACTTGGATTGGAACTGGTCCTGCAGAACAGAAGAGAACCACTGCATCACCACTCCAAATCCCTTGAGCCACTCCAGAAGAACACAATGATCAATAGTACTGAAGGGCACTGAGACTTCAAGGACGACCAGGGAGAGCAACCCATCATTTCATTATCGATGTGTTATAGACTTCCCACTTTTCTCATATTTTTTTTAAAAAACTTCTTCATTGACTTATATAGTCATACACATAATTTAGTAAATGGCTATAAATAAATTAATCTACGTATTTTGTTATCCAATTTTATATGGCATATGTTAATGTAATTGACTATTTATTATTAACTTCCTGATATTAGGCTTTTTGTACTTCAATTTTAAAAGGAAGGCTCCCGTGGAGTCACTCAGTGTTTATTAAATTTCTTTCTCTAGATCTGCAGCATCATACTGACATGTATTTTATTATGGAAATATTCATTTCACGCTAACACTGTCTACAGCTCAAGCTTATTTGTGAACAATACTGATGACATTGTTTATTCTATGCTAAGTAAAGTCTATGAATAACACATAACAGAATTACTCACTGCACTTTATTATTGTTAGTTGCGAAGTTGTGTCCGACCCATCATGACCCCATGGACAACATTCCTCCAGGCATTCCTGTCCTCTACCATCCTCTGAAATCCATTTAAGCTCACACCTACTACTTCAGTGACTTTATCCAGCCACCTCATTCTCTGTCGTCCCCTACTTCTTTTGCCCTCAATCTTTCCTAGCATTAGGCTCTTCTCCAGTGACTCCTTCCTTCTCATTAGGTGCCCAAGTATTCACGTTTCATCTTCAGGATCTGGCCTTCTAAAGGGTTGATCTCCTTTAGGACTGACCGGTTTGATTGCCTTGCAGTCCAAGGGAGTCGCAGGAGACTTCTCCAGCACCATAGTTCAAAGGCCTCTATTATTTGGCAGTCAGCCTTCCTTATGCTCCCTTATGCTTTCACAGCCATACATTGCAACTGGGAAAATCATAACTTTGACTATATGCACTTTTGTTGGCAGGGTGATATCTCTGCTTCTTAGAATGTTGTCTAGATTTGCCATAGCTTTCCTCCCCAGGAGCAAGAGTCTTTTAATTTCTTGGCTGCAGTCCCCATCTGCAGTTATCTTGGAGCCCAGGAAAATAAAATCTGTCACTACCTCAATTTCTTCCCCATCTATTTGCCAGGACTCAGTGCACTTAGAAATGCAAAAAAGAATCAAAGCACTTAGGCCAAACATTCAATTTAAGATTTCTTGGGAATCAGCAAACCATAGTCCTTGTTCTATGACCAATAACATAATCATAAACATGCCTTCTTTCATGTCTTCTATGGAGAACTGTTTGCTGGAAGATGAAGATGTGGTCCAAAACGTAGTCTCTTCTTGTTTTAAAAATAGACGTGATCCAGAAAGATTAAGACCAAATCTAGCACCAATGCAAGATTGAGATTTCTAGGACCTAGTTTGGCACATACCCTTAGAATCATAAGTATTAATCATAAGGAGAAAGTTTTTCTTGGACATAAAGTCATATTTGTAGGTTCCTCTGAAAGGTTGATTGGAATGATGTCAATTCCACCAGGCAAGTTATGGACTAATTTATTTGCACAAGAGTATTGTTGCAAGAATGCTCTCCATGGTACTGAACATAGTTTCTTAACTATAGTAATATTGAATGAAATTCAACAAAAATTACTCCGGCTTAGTTTACTGCTTCTTTATAATTTTGGTTTATTTATTTACAATATTTCTAGGCCACTTGTAAGGCAAAAGTTACTGATGAAACTTAGAACAAATACTCAATCTTGAATGATGAGATAGTCTATGAATTTATTTTACAAATATAGATTTATTGATTTTTAAATGTTCATTTTATTAAAACAGAAATATCAATTAAACTATTATAAAATTGTTCATAACGTTAGACACAGAACAATCCTAAATTGGATTGAGAAAGAGTGACTGGCCCAAGGCCATCCAGCTTGCTGCATTCATGTCAAAGTGGGACTTGAACTCATGGTTTCTTGTTTTGAAGCCGGGTGACTTAACCACTAGACCAAAATGGATCTTATTATTTTATAATAAGATTATGTGCATTTATTTTAGATAATGACAAATCACGGTGATAGTACTATAAACATTAGTATTTAGTGTTTGACAATGTTTTACAATTATTTCTCAACATGATACAATAAGTTTATATATATATATATATATATATATATATTATATATTTTATATATTCAATTAATTAATCATTGAACTAATAAAAAAGAATGTCAAATTTCAACAGAATTGTAAATTCTTTTTATTTATTAATATCTTATATTACATTCCATTCTCTATGTCTGCTATTCTATTTTATTTTTATTTTGTGTTGTCATCTATTTCACTCTTTATTTTTTTTTTCCTTTTTAAGTGATCTATGAATGGGAGGAGGCATCTTCTGGGTTATGTATACTGAAAATATGGGCAAAGAGATAGTTGAAGGTCGATCATCAATTTAGGATAAAGGAATCTTGTCTCACCTCTGGTAAATTATAACTGTCCATTTTGAGAATACTGAGTATCTTTTTGGTTGTGACATCCTGGCATGCAACAGCCAGGATGTTGGCTATATCGAGACTTATTTTGCATTTGCATGAATGTGAATTGTGCAATTTATTATTCTGAAAAAGCTATAAATAAGGAAGCAAACATCTGTTATGTAGACAACATTTTTCTTTATAGCTTTGCCATTGTGTTCTTCACTTCAGCATTATTACCTGGCTCCATCAATTTTCCACAGCAGAACATTTAAATTTCAGAAAAAGATGTTCCAATGAAAGCTAACTTTGCCCACAGCTTGGAGATACAAGAAGAATCAAGTGATAAGTCAAATGACAGCATTCTACAATTCAGTCTGAAGTTCTAATATTTAAACTTTTTCAGAAAATTATTCTTTATTTTTTATTTTCAGAATGAAAGAATAGCTCATATTACTGAAGGAAGTGACATACATGGATGGTATATTATACAGGTGAATCTGAGTGGAAATATCTCATTCAGACTGCCTTAAGCAGACTGCAATACAGGCAGTCCTTAAGTTATATCCACAATTGAACCCAAAATTTCTGTTGCACTTCAGTTGTTAAGTGAGTTTTGCCCCATTTTATGATTTTTTTCCCCACATTGTTAAGTGAACCACTGTAGTTGTTAAGTTAGTAACACAATTGTTAAATGACTTTGGTTTCCCCATTGACTTTGCTTGTCAAAAGGTCTTAAAAGGTGATTACATGAACCTGGAATACTGCAACCATCATAAACATGAGCCAATTGCCAAACATCCAAATTTTGAACTTCAGCAGTTGTAATTGTGAAGAATGGACATAAGTCACCTTTTCAGTACTGTAAATAGTCACTAAACAAATGGTTGTAAATTGAACACTACCAGCATGCAACAATCATTAACAAATTATGAGAGATAGATTATATTGACTGTTTCCAAACCTGTTTCAACTCTGTCTCTCATTCATCACCAGGATAATTTCATATGCAGTGCAGTTAATGTTGGAGAAGTAGGAATGACCTGCTAAATTATACTATAATTGCACTACAATTATTAGTAGTCTAATTTGATAATTGTGAACAATAGTATCACACAGTGAAAAACTCTCACAAACTCCCAATGAAAACTTGTTTAAAAATCCATCATCAACCTCTGAAAATGAATTTCCCAGAGTTGCTTAGTATCGGTGGCTACATAAATCTTTTAAATAAATAAATGAATAAATAAAAAATGAGTGATGGGGCAACAGAAATTAAAAGACCATTCACTCACCCATTTCTAGTATTTAATATTTCAGCCAGAATATTTATATATAAAAAATTCTGGAGTCTAGAAAACCTCAGCACTGGAATCAAAATGAAAGAAAGTTGACTCCATTTTAGTATGTTCAATCTTGAGGATGTACATTTATCCTTCTGCCTTGGCATGACTATTAAAACATTTTATATCAGCTTAATAGAACCAAAATTGAGTTTGACTTTTAAAACAACCGGATATCTATGACTGCAATGTTTTTTCTTCCCCATGGAATTCTGTTTATTGTCAAATAATAACCATTCTCTGTCAAGACTTCATATTCTTCACTTGGGTGGAAAATCATCTGACTCTGGGAGAAGAAAACAAATAATTCCTAAATGTAAGTATTCTTCCATGTAAACTAGCTGTAAATCATATGTAGTCTGCCCATTGTCAGTCAATAATTCATATTTATACATAAATTATGTAATAGAGATTGGCAGTTGGATGTCTCCAATTCTAAATTTCTAGAGCAAGGCAATGCCAATTCTGCATCAGAATGCATACAGAAGGTGAAAAGTCTTCTGAAGGCTGACATGTGTTTGGAATAGCTATTCCTGAAACATGCTTACTTCTTGCCTTTAGAAAATTGATTTAAATAACCATTGTACCAAAAAAGTCTATAACAGACTTTAGAAACTTTAGCAACAAACTGAATTTTTAACATGGTCCTGTGGGGAGGAGAACATACAGTGACAGTAATGTCTCCTTTGCTAGATTCTGCACTGACTCTTGTGTAATTTGAATTGAAAGATAGACACACTTCCCTGGAAACCTGAGAATTAAAAAGAAAGTCTGACAAATACTGTAGTTTAGATAAGAACACATTTCTGAAACTGCAACACTTCCAAGACAATTCAAGACTGACAACCTGAAAATGTACAGTAAGTACAGAGGAGTCTTTTGATTTGGCTAGTGTATGTTAGTCAGACTTCCACCTAAATAATGAAACAACTAGTAAGATTGTTTTAAACCCATCTGTTTCTCAAACTGAAAACATGCAAAGAATGTTTAGCTCAGTTTAGCTAGAGGACCCATCTTTTCTAGATTTGAATATGGAACTATGAATGTTGACAAATTCTGAACATACCACAGATATTGTTATTGTTTCTTACTAAGTACCTTAAGAATCTTTTGGTTGAAAAGCTAAGTATATGCATCCAAAATAAGAAATATCTATTGGTCCTTTAGATCTTTCCACTGTATTTTTGGCATTTTGATAAATGAACTGAGAGTGGTTTCAACTAGAGTATAATTTGTTTAACAGAATTGCCATGAATCAAAACTTTTCTTAAAGACAACAATGTGTACACGTATAATGAAGATATAATGTTTAACCCAAAGACCATATATCACCTATATTATTATTTAGAGAATGTTAATATGAATTCCATGCACAAAATAGCAACTCTTATATAATGAGAGTCAAACCGAGGAAATATATAGTCATTAATTATACTAATTAATGCAACATATTTATACTTAAAAGACTCTAGCTTTAAGTCCCTGGGCTCCTTTTTCAATGTAGGCCATAGTTATTTCTTTCATATATATTAGAGCATGAATAAGTTGCAATATACAGAGGAAACGATCCATAATTTCTCTATACATGCAGTCCTACCTAAGGACTTGAAAGTCACTGAAGAGAGAAATGTGCATAATCACATGCACTGGCAACCTGTAGAGAGGAGGAAAAAATAGTTTGGTTCACATTTTTCAGGAAATTTAATACTATTTATTATTTAGTAAGAGAGTGAGTTTAGTATAGTGGTTAAGGCATAAGGCTAGAATTAGGAGACCATGACTTCTAATCCTGCCTTAGGCACATAGCCAGCTGGGTAACCTTGAAGTCACTTTCTCTCAGCCCTAAGAGTCAAAGGCAAAGCACTTCTGAAAAACCTTGCCAAGAAAACTGCAGGGGTTATCCAAGCAATCTTCAAGTATCGGCCATAACTGAATGGAAGAAGTTACTCAGTAACTTTATATTCACTTCTCTTCTTATTGGATACTCACAGTACCTAAAACCAATTTAAAATAAATAAAAAATCACAGAACATAAGAATAAACAAATAATTTATGTCAATACAAATTTCAACTTAATTTTATTAAAATATAGCATAGTTCAATTAATAAAGACACTTATCCCTTAGATTTATGTAATGCTACACAGTGCTTTACAGCCCTTCCAAGAGGTTTATAGAGTCAGCATATTAGCCCTAACAATCTGGGTCTTCATTTTAGTGACCTCAGAAGGGTGGAAGGATGAGTCAACCCTGAGCTGGTCAGGTTTGAACTCCTGGTAGTGGGAATGCAGAGTTAGCCTGCAATACTGCATTTTAACCACTGTACCATGCATCACATGTACAGATGCATTGTACAGATGCACTGTACAGATGCATCATGTGCTGGCCATGCCCATGCCCAGTTTAGCGAAGAATAAAAAAGTGACGATGCCATGACAATGCAAGTTTGACACCCCTGTTCTAATCAAATGCTTAGTGAGCGATTGTTTCTGCTATTGTCCTAAAGAGAATAGAAAAATCAGGTGGATTACTTAGTTGGTTCTTCCTTTAGACATTGTAAACTGTTAAGGAGGACCTCATTCCAGATTATTTTAATTGTTAGTTTTTTAAAAAAAGCTGGAAGTAATGAGCCACCATAGTTGCCTGCCCTTTTTCTTGAAGATTCCTGACCTTGAAAAGTCTTAAAGCTCTCCTCTTTATGAAAAATAACTTTTATTTAGTGCTGAGTACATGCATTGCTCCACAGACAAATAACAATAAAAGCTCAGGACCTCATCATTCATCCTCCTTCGAGGCCTATAACCAACAGCAAATGAAACAAAGGCAGAAGATTAACAGTGGAAATTTAACATGCCACATTTTTCACCATATTTGTTCTACAGAGACAATTAGTAAATGCTATTAATTTCCAGGCATTCTTGAAAAGCTGAGGTCCAGCCTTGGCTCAGCCTGACTCAGAGGCAGATTTCCCCAAAGTAACATAACATAAGCAGGAGTTTTGAAAATGTAATTCGCTAGGAACTGGAATTTCAGATAATTCATCATTCCAACAGAGCTTATAAATTGCAGCAAAAATTAATCAGGCCTCTGCAAAGACCATTCAAAATATTTCTGTTTGATTCAGATAAGATTGACAAAAGTCCCATGGGGAATGTGTGTTTCCTTAAGAAGAAATGTAGGGAAATAATGTTTTTCCTTAATTTGAGAACAAGGTAAATGTGAAATTAAACACAAAGAGGGGAGAAATATGTTGCTATTTTTCATGAACCTTTCAAGCATAAAAAATCATGTTGGTATTTTTCATGAACTTTTCATATAAAAAAAATCAAGATCCATCATTTCTAGATTATAGGACATGAAGTAAAGATCTCAATTTACAGGAGATAGATTCCATTTAAGCATTAAGAAAAACTCCCAATAGGAAGAGGGATTTGTATTTATTTTATTTAACTACTGGAACCAATTACCAATGTAAATTCCTTTTCATAGCAGGTATTCAAGCAGAATCTGGACAGCTTCACTCAGGAATTCTGCACTGAGGAAGAGGCTAGATGGCCCCTTCTGATTTTCTAATACTATAAAGTAGCCAAAAAATCAGTTTCACCAAAATTCTGCTTTTTTAAATGCCATTATGAATAATTTTCACTGTCTCCAAACCTTGCTTTTCTCATTGCACTTTCTTCCTTACAACAAGAGCTACATAATACTCTTTTATCTGGACTAAAATCTTTATACTGGAAGAGGATTTTGATTCGGGAAAAGCTATGCAACATACTGTATACCTTTTAAGGAGTCACAACACTGTTAATCATTTTTGATCTCTCAAACATTAATATTTGTGCATTCTATTTTAAGATGGTTTTTTTTAGTTTACACTCCTGCTTCTCAACCTAAATTTCTCAAGCTAACCTTTCAAAGTATAAAATATGCATCACTGAAACTATGGCACAAGCACATTTTTGCATGGGCTTGTAGTTTTCTTGAGCCTTACATTCAAAGGGAATATATTAAAGCAAACAGCAAACAACAACGTTAAATAATTTCTATGGTGAGATTTGTGTAACAACACTGCAAGGTTTTTTTTAAAAAAAAAGACATGTGCTTTCATTCCAGAAATATGATTTCCAATGGCCACATGGCACATTGGCACAATCACACAATATGCAATTGAATCAAAATGTAAATAGTTCAAAGACTGTACAATATCTGCAGAGGAAATAGTGTCCAAAAAGCAAAATAATACATCTTACCACCACCATTCTGATAATTAATTTCTTTTTGCTTCCATTGAGCCCAAAAAGTTTCCATGTGGTTTTAAGTCTATATAAGATGGTGGGTAACAATAAGTTACATTGATTCTTCTCTTCTTCAGCTAAGTGTGGTAGTCTGAAATGTACTGTGGGAAAATAACAATTCATTCTCCTTTCCTTTTGATATTTAAATAGTGTACAAAGAGAATAAAGGGGCAAGACAGTAGTCAGATTTTTGAGAGGAAAATTGCTTATATCATTCTTCCAACATTTATGTAATGGAAGGAAAACACTGGTCAGTTATTCAGCAGATATCTTTGGAAATTTTAATGATCACAGTCAGAAAATCCAATATATTTTGAAATGCCAAATATGCAGTTAAGACGATTGGATGCATCCCAAGATTAGCCATGCTGAAAGCAAATAACTCCATTTGGAGTTATTGCTGACTTTGCTCTGTGTTCAGCACGGTCTTGATCATCGCAGTTAATGGAGAATGTTCAGACTGCTTTAAAGTATATACTTGCTGATTTGTAAATTGGATATTTGCTGGCAGGATTACATGGTCTTATTTATTTATCTCTTTATTTAGAATTAGAAGAAATGTAAGTAATTTGCAATGAGAGTTAGTGAAGATCTTAAAATGATTGCTCTGAAAACACATTATTCCAAAAAAGAGAGAGAGAGAGAGAGCACCTTTGTTCCAGTAAAATTGCAACCACTGGCCCACTAGGACAATTAAGGAACATAATTTTCATACCATTTAAAGGAGGTAGACTCAGAGGAAAAGAAGCTTTGCCATCATCCAGCTTTCTAAACAAAGCAAGGACCTTCACTCTAATGCTATGCTGAAGGCAGGTCTTTCTCTGCACAGAAGGCAAATGGAGTGATTGAGGAGTTCCTCCCTCTAAAGAAGGGTGTTTTCTGTATACTGATGAAAGGACTTAACATGCAATAATAATTATGAATAATAATTTATTAAACTTGTGTACCATTCAACTCTTGACTCCGTGTAGCTCATAACAATCAAACTAGGAAAAGTAAAAGAAAAAAATGGCAAACACAATGAAGTGAAGGGTTTAATTCTTCCTTAGGTCTTCATGGATCTTCTAAACAGTAGCAGAATGGAGGGCATTTGGATCTCATGGGGAACCTTGTTCCAGAGGATAAGCAAGTTTCCAGCCTACTGGGAAATGACATTTTTAATAGAATAAATCCAAGTCCTGCAGGATTGTATCAGCCAGGCAGATGTTATGGGAGATAGATGGTTTCTCAAGTAGCAGGGAGTACGCTGTGTAGGACTCTATAGGTAATAACCAGCACCTTGAATTATACTCAGAAGTAGATTGGCAACACAGTTCGTGAGGCAGAACTGTGGCACATGGTAAATTAGAGCATGAGTGACTGTCTGAAAGTTCCCTTGAGCTAGGAAAGGATGCTACCAGTATACCAGATAGAGTATACAAATGCCTTCCTAGCTACTGCTGATACTTGCCCTTCAAGCAGGAGCTGTAAATTCAGGAAAAATGCCAGATTATATATGAACATTGAAGCCACAGCCAAATCCAAGGTAGCAAAAATTGAATATCTCCAGATATGCGCAGTTCAACACATATAACCATAACCACTTGATCTTGGCAAAATTGAGTTGGAGAGGTCTCCTCCCCATCCTAAGCAATACAACTTCCAGGCACTGAGCCTTGACTGCCTTACATGGTCAGCCTCAAAAGAGGGTGAGCAAAGGTGTGCAAGTGGCCAGGGATGTGTGGCACAAACTCAGCCAGGTTCAACTAGGATGCCTGAATAGGTGCAAGTGGCATGGGAGGATGCATGAATGCCTGAGAAAAACAAATGCATCAAGGATGGAGGAGAGTGAATGAGGGAATATTGATGTCTGGCAAGGCCTCACATGAGCATAAAAGGGTTTGGGAATGCTGTGGTTGGAGGAGACTTATCTGAGCAACTTGGAACCTTCCCTGCCAACTATCCATTGACATTGCTTGTGGGAAGCCATCAGGGAAGGTGACAAATCATGTGACTGTGGGACACTGTAAATATCCTACACTGAACTGGTTTCCAGGAAGCCAAATCCCAATCATGTGACTGCAGGAGTGCTGGGACTATCAGAACTTTGATGACTATTGTAACCACTACTCTTTCAGTGCCATAGTTACTTTGAATGATCACTGAATGAGTGGTCATTAGCTGAGGTTTACCTGCATGCCTTTATGTTATTGAAACTACAGCTCCTGTTATACTGTACCTAGGATTCACCTTAATAAAATATCCAAGAAATTCTGGTCTTTTTTATATATTGTTATTATGATTTAGTTTCCTTGAACGTAGCCAAATTCTTTTATACTGCATATAAAAATAGACACTCTTTGACTAATCATCATTAATTCATTATTACCTATTTTGTGCTTTCAATCTAATTTTATTTTTAACATACTTAATTTTGAACTCTGGTTTGTGACTATAATTTAAGTTCTATCTGTGTAATTCAGGTTGGAGAAAGAGACAAAAGTAAATAAGGTTTTCTTGTGATGAAGGATTTTCACCTTTTAAGTACTAGAATTAATTATGAGCTTGTCGACTGAAAGGTGGGCAGTTCAGCGGTTCGAATCCCTAGTGCCACATAACCGGGTGAGCTCCCGTTTCTTGTCCCAGCTTCTGCCAACCTAGCAGTTTGAAAGCATGTAAAAAATGCAAGTAGAAAAATAGGGACCACCTTTGGTGGGAAGGTAACAGTGTTCCATGTGCCTTTGGCGTTTAGACATGACCACGGAGATGTCTTCGGATGGCGCTGGCTCTTTGGCTTTGAAACGGAAATGAGCACTGCCCCCTAGAGTCGGGAACAACTAGCACATATGTGCAAGGGGACCTTTACCTTTTACCTATTAATTATGATGACAATAAAGATGATAATGACAATGAGGATACATTGGATACATTCTCAACATTGTATCAATATGAACATATTAGAACCATACTATTTTAACATTGCTTCACATCTCTACAGAACAATTTGTTATTTATTAGTACCAGAGTCACGTTTTAGTCTCATTCCCAAAAAACAATCCAAACATGAATGTTTGAGACTTGGGTGAAGACAAGATCAAAATACTAAGATAGCTATATCCTTCAGACTGACAGGCCATGAATTAATGTCAAGCATACTATGTCAGCAGATATATCTCCATCCTCATTTTTAAAAACATTAACAACTAGGGAATTTTTGCTGACAAGAGAAGGAATTTCTAATACAGCTCTTAAGAAGGTACTACGAGCTTCACAATTAATAATGTAAGTTTCATCTTATTTCCTTTAAACAAAAGGAAAGTGGTTAGAAGCTAATCTTTTAGTCTCTACATAAATTCAGCATCTGTGTTTCCACACAAATAATATATTATCTGTGTTAAAAGATAATTGTAACATATACCATGTATTAATGTATTAACAAATTAAATTAAACAAAGTGCAGGACAACAGTTTGTTAGCTACTTTTTCTACTTACAAAATAAAAATAGGACTGAGTCTAAAACGATTACAAAACTCTTCACAAATAGTGGTTGGTTATAATCAGTTACTTTTGTAAGTTATATTCATTTTTATGCTATTTTTTGTTTAGAGAAATTGTACATTACTCAGCTCTTATGTAGACAATTAAACATATACTGTGCAGTCAACCAGAAATCTCTCTTTATTCCTGGTAACTCCGAAGTTTATAGGTTTGTTGTATTTTCCAGAATAAAATTGATTAGGTAGTTACAGTATAAAGGGATAGCAGTAAAAATACAGGACACAAAGTGCAGGTGTATTTAATACTCTATGGCTGAGCTCATCTGGAACATTTCCCAAACTTGTCTAATGACTGTTAATCTCAGAATGTCTAAATGAAGGACGAATCTGGTGTAGGAACAGTGCAGAATAATTAGAATGTTCTGGTCCTATGGAAAATAATGCCTGGGCCAAAAAAGCATTACAGTGGGTGACAATACTCCAATGGCATTTAGTTCTTTTTAAATGTAAATAATATTCATTTACTGCAGTCATTGGCTCCATATCTACCACATATTTGTTATTACAGCTCTGTTTCTATAGTGTTCACAGGCCAAATGCTCATGTATAAAATATGTATATCTACCTCATCCATTGGACACCATATACACATTTGGTACCCATGATACCTGTAAGTATTATGCTCAAAATCAAATAATGCTCCGCGGTGCATTTCTAAGAACAAAATATAAATCCTCCTGTATGCTGCCACTTAAGTGCCAATTAACTTTACAGAAAAAAATCTATCCACAGACTACATAAAACTTATTGCTGCATTAAGGATTCCTTGTTGATTTGCTTGTGGGATCAGCTTCTAAATTAAGAACCTGATTTGTGCCATGGTACTAACTTGCAAATCTGTTCAACATCATTCAAGCCATTTAATGTTTTCTAATTCCTTGCTAGTCTGCAAGACTTATTACATGAAAGGACTTGCTGAGAATCAAAGAAAGCTAACCAGGGACAGATCACAGTTAGTTTACTTAATCCAAATAAAATTCCATAAAATCACAACAACATTATTACTATATAGGCTTTATTTGCCTTTCATCAAGCAAAATTGTTTTATGTATTAAAAGCAGTCATATATTCATGTAACTTGAACACTATAGTTTGATGCATTACATTTAAATTTGCAATGCAATTAGAAAGCAGTAATTTCAGAAGCATTCAAAAGCACTGTTTGCTGAAATACTATGCCCAAGCCTATGGCACGCATGCCAGAGGTGGCAAACAGAGCCCTCTATGTGGACATGCGTGCCATCACCAACTGCTTTTCTGTGTTCCAGTGAGCGCATGTGCGCCAGCCAGCTGATCTTCGGGTGAAGACCAGCTGGCCAAGGCATGTATGCGTGTGCCAGAACCCAAAAGAGAGCAGCTGGCTGCTGCACATGTGTGCCGGACCAGCTTTCTTGTGTACATGTGTGTGACAGAACCCAGAAGAGCAGGTGGCCACTACGCGCATGCGCACCGACCAGCTGTTCTCTTCCGGGTTCCAGTGTGCGCACGCTCCAGTTTCAGTGCTCGGTGCCAAAAAGGTTCGCCATCACTGTACTATGGAATTCAGGCCCAGTGGAAAATCAGTTCAATGAAGTGTTCAATATTCTGCTATATTACTCATACCATAGGAGCTGCTGTCTCAATCTTCATTGTATTGCAATGCCATTTCTGCATGTAATTAAAGATTGATAGTGTTGCTCCTAACTCAGAAGAAATCATACAGTATTGTTACTCAAGTGTTAAGTATGAGCAACATGTTACTCTGGAATTGCTAGGCTATTCCTCATGTTGTGGCTGAAACCTGGTTCACTTAAAACAACCAGGCACTTTGATGATAAAATATTGACAAAAAAGTTGGGTTTCAAAGTGGAGAAAACAGTTAAAAAATTTAGGTATTAATATTAACATTTTCTTTCAGATTAAAATGCCTGCAAATCAATATCATACAATACAAGAACCATCAGGCATGACAACTTTAGAATGTAAACAAGAGAACAAACTATTACATTTTCCTATAAAATAGAAAAGCAGTTGCTGGAAACAGAGACTTAGAACATCAAAATGAAACAACGTTCCATCGCTTCTTGTTGGCTTGGATTGAAAATATTTATTTCACCATCTGGTGCTATTGGTAATATTGATAATGTTGGTAATAAAGAGCGTGGCTAGTTCAGACCAGTAAACACAGCATACAAATGTACTTTTATTGCAGGATTAAAATACTATTTATAAAATAAAATTGAAAAGGAAGCAAAGTTGATGTGATGCTTTACAGTTTAATGCATCCAAGAACACATATTTCGGCATAATAATTATTATTTTTTAATTTGATTTATATGCTGCCCTTCTCCGGAGACTCAGGGCAGCTTACAATGCATTAAGCAATAGCCTTCATACTTTTGTATATTTATACAAAGTCAGCTTATTGCCCCCACAACTGGGTCCTCAATTTACCTACCTTAGAAAGGATGGAAGGCTGAGTCAACCTTGAGCCTGGTGAGATTCAAACTTACAGTAATTGCAGACAGCTGGTGTTAATCACAATGCTTTTAGTCTGCTGAGCCACCAAGCCTGTTCTTTTTTTAAAGATTCCTCACTCTTTGCCTCATTCTAATAGCAGCTTCACTTAATACATTGACATTTTCCTATGAGAGATGTTAGCAAAGACAAAGATGAAATGCTTTGTTTTACTGCAAAATCACCTCAATTGAACCATGATGCCCTTTAGATTAGGAACCTGCCAAACTGAGAAAACCCTTTTCTTATCCATACAACCACCTAGAATAATTCAGAGATGTATTATGTCTGTAAATATCAAGAAACAGGACTTTTTAGAAACATTAAAGACTAAGTTCTCCAGTGTTCTGCCCATGGAAACAAATATGTCAGTACATAGGTCTTTTGAGGCCCACCAGAGTCCTTGCCCCTTAATTATTTTCAGATAATATTTTTAAAAGAAAAAGGGCAAGTGGCATTAAACAAACTGCTACCTTTCAACAGCATCACATTTATTTCCATCATTTGTTACATAGATCTTGTAAGCATATTAGAAGATAAAGACATTAAATCATTTTTGTAAGAGCCATGGTGGCACAGTGATTAGAATGCAGTATTGCAAGTTAACTCTGCCCCATAGTTAGGAGTTCGATCCTGACAAGTTTAAGGTTGACTCAGCCTTCCATCTTTCCAAGGTGGGTAAAATGTGGATCCAGATTGATGGGGCCAATATGCTGGCTCTGTAAACCACTTAGAGAGTGCTGTAAAACACCATGAATTGGTATATAAGTCTAAGCCCTATTACTATTGCTATACTTGGTACCACTAGTACCACCACATACACAAATTGGTACATAGAGATGGTGAGGAAGATCTTGGATGTCCCGAACGAAGAACACATTCAATTTATCTTCAAATAAATAGGAATTTAGTGAGAGCCATGGCTACCATGACCATACTTTTTTCACCTGCCTCAAGCTCCTGGTCTAGGGTTATATCTTTTTTCAATCCTTTGAATTACTGTACACATTTCATGGCAAAAGTACACTTTTAATCCAGCTAGAAGTTGCAATAAACAGAAACAGTTCTTTATTTATTTAATGAAAAGTGTGTCTTTGGAAGATTGGGACTGCCTGATTTGAAGTTGTATTTTGCAGCCTGCTGTTTAGTTTTGATAAAAGAGTAGGTAATTCAATAACATATTTTATTGATATTGAGTCAGAGAAGAAAATCAATCTTCGGGTTGTAAAATTTCTCTCTTTTTTTTTTTTTAGAAATCAAACGAAGATATGAAATAAGCAATGTTTAGGTTTTCCCCCAGATTTTAGTAAGTTTCCTTTTTTCAGTTGACTTTTGGATGGAATCATGATGCCTGAAGGGATAATTTGTACAATAGGGTTTGCTATGCTTAAGAAACTTTCTAACAATTTACCATTGTATAATAATTAAACACTCAAAGGAGTGTTTCTTCTCTGCTGCATCAGAACAGCTTCTCTGTTCTGACGCAAGAAGAAAAAACCAGAACACAGACATGATGAGCAAAGCCATTTGCTGTTCTTTATTTTTCAGTAACTTGTAATCACTTTTATATTGCCACTTACTGTAATGCACAGGTTCATTTTACCGATATTATTAATAGCTGTATGACAATTATCCTCAGTGTAGTTGCCTGTCATCTATAGTTTATTTTATATTTCATAAATACATTTAATGGATTTGTAAAGCTAAGGAAGCAGTCTGAGACAATTTGAAATGTAATAAATAAACTATCCAGCGCCTATTATTATGGTAGAAGTTCCAGAATCGCTGATAAATGAGAGATTCCTTTTTTAAAAAAAAAAACTGCCTCAATTATTTTTACAAATAACTCAAGGCATAAACATCTAATATTACTTCCTCCTCCTTTTTTCCCCACAACGGCAGTCTTATGAGGTGAGCTAAGCTGAGAGAAAGTGACTGGCCCAGTAGTGGGATTCACTTATCTTTGCTACCGGTTCGTAAATATGAGTGTGTGCACCATGTCTACGCATGCACAGAGCCTTCTGCTCATGAGCACAGTGTCCGTGATGATGTCTGAGCAGGTGGGCGGAGCCTCCCACTGCCACCACTACCAGTTTGCCCAAACCAGGTAGAACCAGTAGAAACCCACTACTGGACTGGTCCAAAGTAACCCAGCAAAGACAAAGTTACTCATGTCTCAAGCAGAACTAGAGTTCATACTATCCTGGTTTCTAGCTGGGATCTTAACCATTACATCAGACTGGTTCTCTTTCATTTTAGTTGAACTCACAAGAAACAATTACAAACTAGCCAACAATATTTTAGTTAGGATACTGGAGAAAGCTAGTCTAGAGGATAAGTTTTCCTTTTAGTGAGCTGCACTAATTCTGAAAACTGTGTTAATGGAATGAACTGTCTTTAACATAACCATGAAGAAAAAGTGTCCTCTGAATGCAAACACTCAAATTTTCTTCCCCTTTGATAAAGTATCATGATAACAGATTAAGCATCTCCATGGGTTTCTGATACCAGCAAATATGTAGTATAAAAATTATATTATATACTATACTAGTATTGGACCATAAGAAAGGCTGAGGGCCAAAGAATTGAGGCCTTTGAACTATGGTAGAATAACAGAGTTGGAAGGCACATTGGAGGTCTTCTAGTCCAATGCTCTGCCTAGGCAGGAAACCCTACACCACCTCAGACAAATGGTGAACCAACATTAGAAGAATGGTGAACATTCTTAAAAACTTCCAGTGTTGGAGCATTTGCAATTTCTGGAGGCAAGTTGTTCCACTGATTAATTCTTCTGCCAGGAAATTTCTCCTTAGTTCTAAGTCGCTTCTCTCCTTCATTTGTTTCCACCCATTGCTTCTTGTGCTACCCTCAGGTGCTTTGGACAATAGCTTGACTCCCTCTTCTTTGTGGCAGCCCCTGAGATATTGGAACACTGCTATCATGTCTCCCCTAGTCTTTCTTTTCATCAAACTAGACATACCCAGTTCCTGCAACTGTTCGTCATATGTTTTAGCCTCCAGTCCCCTAATCAGTGGTAGGATTCAAAAAATTTTACTACCAGTTCTGTGGACATGGCTTGGTGGGCGTTGCTTGGTGGGCATGGCAGGGGAAGGATACTGTAAAATTTTCATTCCCTCCCCACTCCAGGGGAAAGATACTGTAAAATCTTTATTTCCTCCCGATCAGCTGGGACTTGGGAAGCAGAGAATAGGTGGGGACGGGGCCAGTCAGAGGTGGTATTTACTGGTTCTCCAAACTACTAAAAATTTCCACTACCGATTCTCCAGAACTGGTCAGAACTGCTGAATACCACCTCTGTCCCTAATCATCTTTGTTGCTCTTCTCTGCACTCTTTCTAGAGTCTACACATCTTTTTTACATCACGGCGACCAAACTGAATGCAGTATTCCAAGTGTGGCCTTACCAAGGCATGATAAAGTGGCATTAACACTTCACATGATTTTGATTCTATCCCTCTGTTTATGCAGCCTAGAACTGTGTTGGCTTTTTTTGGCAGCTGCTGTACATTGCTGGCTCATATTTAAATGGTTGTCCACTAGGACTCCAAGATCCCCCTACTATTGAGCGAGGTACCACATATACTGTACCTGTGCATTTTGTTTTCTTGCCTAAATGTAGAACCTTACTTTTTTCACTGTTGAATTTCTTTTTGTTAGATAGGGCCCAATGTCCTAATCTGTCAAGATCCTTCTGTATCTTAAGCCTATCTTCTAGAGTGTTGGCTATTACTGCCAGCTTGGTGTCATCTGCAAATTTGATGAGTTGGAGAAAACTCCTGCGAGTCCTTTGGACTGCAAGGCGATCAAACCAGTCAGTCCTAGAGGAGATCAACCCTGACTGCTCTTTAGAAGGCCGGATTCTGAAGATGAAATTCAAATACTTTGGCCACCTAATGAAAAGGAGGGACTCAGTGGAGAAGAGCCTAATGCTGGGAACGATTGAGGGCAAAAGAAAACGGGGACAACAGAGAATGAGGTGGCTGGATGGAATCATTGAAGCAGTAGACGTGAGCTTAAATAGACTCCAGAGGACAGGAAGGCCTGGAGGAACATTGTCCATGGGGTCTTGATGTGTCGGACACAACTTCGCAACTAACAACAACTATACTAGTATAGTGTATGGTATAATATGGTATGGTACAGTACGGTACTATATGGCACAGCACAGGGTGTATATATCTATATCTCTATCTCTATCTCTATCTCTATCTCTATCTCTATCTCTATCTCTATCTCTATCTCTATCTATATCTATATCTATATCTATATCTATATCTATATCTATATCTATCTAGATCTATCTATCTATCTATCTATCTATCTATCTATCTATCTATATATCTATATATCTATCTCTCTCTCTATATATATATATATGTAGGTCTTTGGTTATTTGGGTTTTCTCCTGTGTAAAATTGGAGGTGTCTTGACAACATTTCGACGAAGTCTCATTCGTCATCTTCAGGCTGGTGTTCTCGGCTTCATGCTTCTAGGAGCAATGAAGCACGAAGCCGAGAAACCAGCCTGAAGATGATGAATGAGACTTCGTTGAAACGTTGTCAAGACACCTCCAATTTTACACGGGAGAAAACCCGAATAACCAAAGACCTACATACAAACACCCGCGAAAACCTCAGAAAACAAATATATACATATACATATACATATACATATACATATACATATACATATACATATACATACATACATCATACATACATACATACATACATACATACATACATACATATATATATATATATATATATATATATATATATATATATATATATTTATGTAAGTTTTCACGGGTATATATGTGTGTACAGTTAATATCTCGGGTTTCTTCCCGTGTAATGGCAAACATATCCCTAGAAGGGTAGCAGCGACGTTTCGACAAAATCACATTTGTCATCTTCTGGCTGAAGTTCTCGGGTTATTGCCCATAAGAACCAAACCGAGATGGGAGCCAGAAGATGACAAATGTGATTTTGTCGAAACGTCGCTGCTACCCTTCTAGGGATATGTTTGCCATTACACGGGAAGAAACCCGAGATATTAACTGTACACACAAACACACACACACACACACACACACATATAATATATGTAAATATATCATCTATATTTGCTGAGAAACCTGTAACATGCAGCCAAGCAGCCAGGATGAGGAAGCAGGAAGAAAAACTGCTGTCTTCCAATCAGGACACAGAGTTGCAGGCTAGCCAGCATACATCAGCAGCAGCAAATATAGATAAGCGACAGCTCCGACCTCGCAACATAGAACCCATAGCTTCTAAACGAAACAAGAGCCTGAAGATGACAGGGTTGTGAGTCTGTCGAAACGTTGCTATAAGAAAAACTTTTAAAGTTACTGGTAGGATTTTAGCTGAGGTTTTAAAGGACCTTGCAGAGTGCTTTGTAAGGATTTTTAGATTTTAAGCTGGGATTTTAACCAGAATTTTAAACATTTTAACCAACTTATTTACAATGACACGGGAAAACACCCAAGATTTTAATTTTTTGCATATATATATATAGTATATTATATTTTTATATAAAAATAAAACAAAAAGAAAACAAAATTGAAATGCTGTCCTTTTGTTCTTTTTTTCTTTATACTAGAAGTCCTGATCCTAAAAAAGATCTTGTATTCAGAAGATTTTAACTTTATTCCCATTTATCTGCAAAATTTATGCTCACTCATATAGGTAGTCCTCTGCTTAAGACCATTCATTTAACAATCGTTCAAAGTTATATCAGCCTTGGAGAAAAGTGACTTAAACTATCAGTATTTGCAATGACAACAGTTACACTACACCTGTAGTCACAATCATGATTTGGGCGCTTAGCAATAACCTCACCTTTATAAGTGGTTGTAGCATGCTGTGATTATGTGGTCACAACTTGAAATCTTTTTTGTCAATTTCTGACAAAAAATGATGATTTCTGACCAGAAAAAAAATGGCAAAAAATGTCCGTAAGGAAGCTGAATTTGCTTAACAACCACCATAAAAATTATCATAAAATCAGGTCTCCACTTGACTGCAATGACTTACAATGGAAATTCTGATTCCAATTGTAGTCATAAAACTACATTGGAGGACTACCATTGCAGGTCTACCATTGCATGCATTTAAAAAAAAATTAAAAAAAGAAAAAGAAACAACAAATATGCAGAGGACTATTTTATGAAACAAGAGCAGGGGGAAAAAAATCTAAGTCTTGCTCTTTGCACATGTGACTTTGATCAAGATTGATCAAGATTGATCAAGATTGTTAGGGTGTGTGTAAAAAGTATTTGTTGCTTGTGCAACGAGCAGAGCAGAAACACACAGGGAAGGAGATAAACGTGTAGCTCGTGTGAGAAAAATACTTTATATACAAGATAAGAAGCAGTCTCGGTGTAAGTAAAACAGTCCAAGGTCATAAACAGTAATATCAGTCCAGTAAGTATCTTCCCTTACCAAAGCAAACAGACTTTAGTAACTCTCGGTATACAGTACCATATACCAATCCAGTCTAACACCAATCAGCAGAAAGACACAGGAAGCAACAGTAACAGGATCAATCAGGAACAAGGAACGCTTTTCTGCGCTGCTTATTTATGCACTGTAGCCTAATTACAGGGTTCAGCAAACCCTGATTACATGGCTCAGTTGTTTCTTAAAGATACAGATATATTGCCTGACCAACAAGTTAGGAGTAAGCTACAAGCTGAACCTAACAGCTGCATACCCTTTCTTATGTTTGATTTCAAAAGTGCAACTGCTTGTTGCATATTTAATATGCCACACAAGTTTCCCTCTAGCTATTTATTGTAGGAGCCTTTTTTTCTGCCCTGAATCTCCTGTCAGTTATTTTCACTGATTGCAACAATCCATTTTCTTCTTCTCTCCAGCTCCTTGAAGCCCCATGATGCAGATGCAGGATATTTTTTGTTGGTGATCCTTTTATGCACCTTTCCATAGACTGTTGGATCTCAGGAATGGAAATCAGTTTTCAAAAGATGTTCCTTGGTCTTGTGGATTATACATTTCCTGGGAGCCAGTGTGTTATTTGATTTTTATTTATTTCAACTACAGGTAGTCCTTGACTTATGACCACAATTGAGCCAAATTTCTGTTGAGAAAGTGAGACATTTGTTAAGTGAGTTTTGCCCTATTTTACAATCTTACTTTCTTGCCACAGTTGTTAAGTGAATCATTGCAGTTGTTAAGTTACAAACACAATTGTTAAGTGAATCTGGCTTCCCTGTTGACTTTGCTAGTCAGAAGATTGCAAAAGGTAATCACATGATTCCAGGACACCACTACGGTCATAAATATGAGTCAGTTGCCAAGCGTCTGAATTTTAATCATATGACACTGGGGATGTTGAAATGGTCATAAGTGTGAAAAATGGTATTAAATCACTTCTTTCAGTGATTTCAGTACCGTTCAGTAACTTGAACGGTCACTAAATGAACTGTTGTAAGTTGAGGACTACCTGTATATGAAATAAAGACAGCAGTAGAGATATTAGTGGCTTAGAAGAAGATAAACTGCTTTTTCCCCTTCACTCCTCTGTGTTAATAAGCTAATTCTAGGTCTCAAAATGTTCTTATATTGTTAGCTGAGCTACTACTGCTATAGCAGAAGGCCTTAGAAAGAAACAAACAATAATTGTCTTGAGGAATAATCTCTAAGTACTGTTTTCACAGGAAAACTCTAATGATGATAGATTCCAATGTTAAAAATTCAATTAACTTTCCTGCAGCAGGTGTTGCCTTAACTTTGCATGTGCAAAAGAAATTTAAAAATATTAATCATTCAGGGCTGATTTAAAAAAAAAAACAGTAAATGAATAGCAATAATTTCCTTTGTCCCTATTGTGTTTTTTCTTTAAAAGCATTGCAGTAATAAAACATGATTGTTTTTAATGAAAGCTGTTTTAATTCCAGACAATTGCTTTGATCCATTGGGAAAACTTTCTGCCCTAGTGGTATGCCAAGGGCAAAGTGGGCAGCATTTCATTCCTAGGTACAGGCAATAATGGAGGGGCTGCTGAAGATACTAGAAGACTAGTGGTGGGTTGCTGTCAGCCGTTTGGCAATGGAGCGATGGTGGGGGATAAAAATATTTCTACAAAGCAGTTTTGATACTTGGTGACTGTTCCTCGCAATTTTCTTGGCAGAATTTTTGGGAAATAGCTTGCTGGTTTCTTCTCAGAACTGAGACAAGTGACCAGCTCAAGATCACCCAGCTGGCTTTGTAGCCAAATTAACATACAATCCCCTAATTTCTTGCCTGACAATGGATCTCAGCAATCAAGCAGAGTATCAAAATATTATTTATTCCTAAAATAAATATGCTAAGTATATTTTCCATTGCTGCACATACAAAATACAATCTGGGATGTATTAATCTGCAGCAAATTGTGAGAACTATTGAGACTTCAGTGAGTGACCTGGATCTTTCTTTAGGTACTAATGGGGAAATTCATCCTTATGTGTAGCAAAAGACACACACAGTCAATTAATTCTCCATCTGGAGCTGGTAACTGTGTATGACTATAAGTGGATTACAGCCTAAACCACTCCTGAAATTATTTGCAACATTGCTTCCTATATTGGGTTGCAAATGTTTGTGGTATCCCAGGAGAGATGCTGGAAAAAGAAGAGAGAATCAGATGGTAGTTTAATGAGAAAATGAGGTGATAATTAATAACAAGGGATTGGGTGCATAATGTTTAGGGCTGTTCAAAAGTGTGAAGTGTTGTGGCTGTGCATACATACACATGCAGAGACAGCTGAGGACAGCTTTTGAAACTGCTGGGAAGCCTTGTCAATTTCAAATTAAAGTTATTTGCTCATACTAACGCACCATAAAAAGGACCTCTTCTGAATATTTTGCATAGCCTAATAGTACTATTTCCAGAAGACTCACTGAAGCTCTGAAACTTGTAAAGACTCAATAGTAGAAGTTGCTACACTTTGGATGTATGCCTGCCTTACATGATTAACGTCTATAGAATGTCAAATGAGAAAATATAACCAAAGTAATGTTATAGGGTCATGATGGCGAACCTATGGCATGCGTGGCAGAGGTGGCATACAGAGCCCTTTCTGTGGGCATGCGCACTGGCCAGCTGATATTCGTACATGCCAGATCTTCGAAACCTTTGAGTTTCCAGGGCTCCAGTGCTTTGAGCACTCAGTGCCAAAAAGATTTGCCATCACTGTTATAGGGCATCTCACACAGACACAGATACACATACATACACCAACTTAGTGCCCTTTAGATGCATTTGATGAAAACAGAGCTATAATCCAACCCGCTACAGCTATATCAAATTGGGAAGGATGCTTTAGAAAAGAGAAAGACTTCAAAGCATTGCCATAATTTGATTTATCTTCAGTCTACCATGTTTCCCTGAAAATAAGACCAGGTCTTATATTAATTTTTGCTCCAAAAGATGCATTAGGGCTTATTTTCTGGTTAGGTCTTATTTGGGGGGAAATACGGTACTAAATGCGTCTATCTGGCTGACAATCTTAATTGGGGCTTATTTTGAGGGTAGGGCTTATATTACAAGCATCCTGAAAAATCATGCTAAGACTTATTTTCCAGTTGGGTCTTATTTTCAGGGAAACAGGGTAGAAATGAAGACAAAACTTCTATGAATAAAAGTATCCCAGTATTCTCTGAGTTATCAGAAAGGTGAGAGTCAAAATGAAATCTACTGAGCTCCTTCCTTCATGGAGAGATATTTTGCCTCCATGGAATACAGGATTTTGAGGACTATCTGCTAGTTGTCCCAAATCTGTGACAATCAAGATTTTTCGAATTAATGAAATAGATAGGGAGTGATCAGCTTCAGTGACCATTGCTGCTTTGCATGGAAATAGATCAGTGGTGGGTTGCTACCAGTTCTACCCAGATAGGCAAACTGGTAATGGCAGTGGCAGGAGGCTCTGCCCACCTGCGCCGGATGCTTCTGCGCATGCACAGAAGCATCATGCATGCACGGAAGCATGTGCAGGAGTGAACCAGTAGTGATGGGTTTTGCAACCCACTACTGAAATAGATATTCTGCCAAATAGTAATGGAAGAAAATTGTTCTCTTAATTTAATTCTCCTGACTGGAGAAAAAGGAAAAATAAAGGATATGGTGATGGATACTTATAAATAATACATGCTACCAACCTCTTCTGTTCCCTGTCCTTACTAGAAAAGATAGAAAATAATTTCTATCACAGCATGATACTGGAACTAAAGAAACTCTTCTGCTGAGAAAAGCCATTTTAAGATCAATTTTAATCATTTTTAAAAAGATAAAAACAAGTCACCTAAGCCAAAATATTCCTTACTTTTATTTCCAAGAAGATGTGCTCCTTGCACATACTGTAACATACTGATCAGGGGTGCTATTCAGCAGGTTCTGACAGGTTCTGGAGAACCAGTAGCGGAAATTTTGAGTAGTTCAGAGAACTGCCAAATACCACCTCTGGCTGGCCCCAGAGTGGGGTGGGAATAGAGATTTTGCAATATCCTTCCCACTGGAATGTGGATTTTGCAGGGTTAGGGTTGCAGGAATGTGGGTATCTTCCCCTGGAGTGGGGTGGAATGGAAATTTTGCAGTATCCTTTCCCTACCACGCCCACCAAGCCATGCCCACGAAGCCACACCACACCCACAAAGCCACGCCCACAGAACCAGTAGGAAAAAAATTTGAATTCCACCACTGATACTGATGAAGTGTGATGAAGTGTGATTAAGGGTCCAAACATTTCAAAGTGCAGTATGAACAATTAACTGTGCATTATTTAATAAATAGTCTAAATTTTATCTGCCTCTTGTGCATCTGATTATCCATTTAAGTAGAAAGAGCAGAACTCAAGTACCAATTCTTTATTCTGTAAATACACAATAGTGAGAAAAAGGCATCTTGGTTTTGTGGGGATATATGCTCTCCGTGACTGGCATATTCACCTTGGTTCAGTTCCTTCTGCAACTAAGCATATGGGCCAACATTTATTTGTTTGTTTGTTTATAAGATTTATATGGCAGCCCACTCACTTCCAGTGACTCTAGGTGGCTTACAAACAATGAAAACCCAATATAAAATAATAAAAAAAACAATACCCCCCACACACTTTACACAAACAATCAAATGAGCCACTCCATCCCACTCATGAGTTTGGAAAACAGTGGAAAACAGAGGAGGGAGGGGGCTGGCTTGCTATGATTCATGAAGAGTCGGACACAATTTAGCAACTGAATAACAACAACAAAGTTTTTTTCTGAGCAAAATTTGCTTTAGATCATTCAATTTTCTAATGAGATATAATATTGCAATAACATAGAAATAAAAACATCTTGAAAAAAATAAATGTTACAGATAGTGTTTGGAACAACCTCAATCATTTTTCATGTTGGACATGCATGGATTGCACTGAAAGCAGGACAAGGGATAATGGCTTCAAAATCCTTTTCAACATGGTATGTTTCAACATAGGGCAGAATAGTCTTAATACGAATACCTGTCAATTTTAGTCAGTTGTACTTAAGAAAGGAATGTTAATTCAGAACAGCACAGAATCCTTTGAAAACAAAAATTGACTAGTTGTTCAGGCAATAAAGATTGCTATCAGGATTGAAAATGTATGTGCTGCTGGGATTCCAATTTCAGTGTGGCTGCAGGACATCGTAAGGAGCAGTACCCTTAGGCGACACATTCAAAGAAGAGCTCATCAGATATTCTGCTGCAAATGCCAAAGACTCTTGGCACTGGATACTCTGATTCTTTATTTGGGGAGATACAATTTGCTACTTCACTTTAAGCTATAAAAATCTATTGGCTCAACCCTGCGGCTACTGTTATTTTTATGATTTAATGTCAAAGTCCCACCACATTAACTACTAAGCTATTCAGTCCAGCAACATGTTTTCCAAACATTTAAGCAAGGGAAATCCACATGTAAATTATGAAGACAATAGTTCTCCTCAGGCATTCTTCCCCACACTCTGTTTCTGTCTCTTGAACTTGTAGATTCTAATTAACATAATGGATCCTAGGCAACACTATAATGATTTTAGGCTCACTTGGTGAAACTTCTTAAAATTAACTTCAAGTATACATACAGCCAGAATTCTTTGAGGTACCACATATGTCCGAACCATTTGTTCAGCAGAGAAATACCTTTGAAAGGGCCTGATATGCTATGTGTGCATGTTTTCAACTCTAATTGGATAAGGATGCATTTATTTTTTAAAAAAATAAATATTTTATTGATTTTCAACAATTAACATACAAAGAAGAAAGTTTGTGCATAACTGTGACCATTTACATGACATATTACTATATTTCACTTATACTTTATACATTCTAACTAAATTCAATCCTACTTTATCTAATTTTTTTCTATTCTTAATCTATTTATACCACTTCTCCCCTATTCTATTATATTCCAAATCCATCAATCCTTTCAACTCAAGTGTCATCTTGTCCATTTCAACGCAGTCCAAGACTTTTATAATTATTAAGTCTTCCGAGGGTATATTTGTATTTCTCCAACACTGTGCAGAGGTTAGTCTTGCTGCTGTTAATATATGTAGAATAATGTACATTGGATAAGGATGTATTTCTATTATACTTTAAGAATAATTGTTTGTATTGGATTCCAATATTAACTTCTTATAATGAATGTGCAAGAAAGACTGGTTCCTTGTAGTTAAATGAAAAGAACTAGTAATAGAGCTAATTTTGGGGGTCCAGTGATTTGGTATGTCCTATTAAAGAATTTTGGAAATGGTGGTTTTCAGGTACATGTCTATTATTTTGACATTATCTATCATGCTAGTCTGCATTTCAAAAAATATTTTTCATTCTAGTTCTCTTTCATTTCTCCTTTGACAGATTTTTTTGCCCATAGTATATTTTTTATCCATAGTGTCATCTTTTATTAAGTTGAACATAAAATTGAGCAGACTGATGTAGTCAAATCTACCAAGGTATCATTTTTCATCCAGGAAGCTGCTGGCAAGGCAAGTTTGGGTTGCAGTGAGTCTTCTGCTTTAATATCCAGAAGATATGTTGCTAATTCTATGTAGCAACTACTTTCTTCTTCGATTGCCATAAACAAGTGAGATTGTATTTAATTAGTGATGCTGGCAATTTTCTGAAACTGGGGGATAAGTTTAGCTTAATGGTCATGTGATACATAATTAACACAGCCATAATTTGGAGATCTATGATGCAGCCACACAGTCAAAATAAGCAGGTGTGGTCTGATCAGTCCCTGAGTAGAAGACTATTTATGATCAACATGAATAATGCCTACAGGTTTATCATGGATGAGAGATAGAATATATAGACAAGACAGATGGCTAGAGATCTATGTCTCTAAAAAAAACAACAAATGGAAAGGGGATACAGAAATATGATCTAACCCTTTAGCCTCCTCCCTTGTCTTTCTCATCATGAAGACCAGAAAGTCTTCATGAGATCTTCTCATCATCAGGACCAGCTGCCTGAAGGGAAAGATATTTGGTACCCCTTCCCATCCCAAATGCAGAAAAGTGATAGCACTTGGTATAGACTATTTTATTGATTGAATAAAAGTGATATCACACCTAAAGAAACTAATATGCTTTTCTAAATGCTTTTCTAGGACAGGCTGAAAGTTATTTACAGTTCTGATCCTAACACAGGTTGTAATTTTGGTCCCAATACAGTTATAGCATTTCATGTATCAAGAACTTTGAAGGATAAACACAACCTCTACTCACAATAGAATTCCCTATGCCTCCAGGCTTGAAATTTTGGACTTGGACAATCTGGAACTACACCACCTGCAGTCCGATCTATGCATTATACACAAAATTGTCTGCTACAATGTCTTGCCTGTCAATGACTTCTTCAGCTTCATCTACAATAATACATGGGCAAATATTCGATACAAACTCAATTGCAGAAAATACGACTTCAGCAACAGAGTGATCAACACCTGGAATGCTCTACCCAACTCTGTTGTTACAGCCTCAAACCCCAACAGCTTCAATCTTAAACTGTCTACCGTGGACCTCACCCCATTCTTAAAAGGACCGTAAAGGGGGTGTATATAAGCCCACCAGCGAGCCTACCATCCCTGTCTTACTGTCCCCATTTATCTGTATTTACTTTGTTCATGTTTATGTTCATACCTATACTTGTTATCTTGTACATGTTTGACAAACAAACAAATAAAATAAATAAATAAATAAAACTTTCATACAGACTTTCATTGTCAATTGAAAGTGATGGGAAAGACATTGAGGAGGATAAAGTGTGTTTCATCTCATGTACACCCATTATTCTTAATAAATATCTGGAGAAAGTAAGTAATGTATAACTCTATCATACAAATCTTTTTGGACCTGGCCTTAATTTGACTGGCCACTGAAGTCATGAGACCTGCATGAAACATTTAATGCAGATAGAACCTTATTTATTTTTGTAACAAAATTTAATTCATGCAACCATTCTATGTTTGAAAACTAGATATAAAAGCCAAACAAACCCACAAATTTTGTAAGTCTACTCCACATGAATTACTAATTATATACCCTAAATCAAGCTCACCTGAACTTCCTGACCTTAAATAGGCATTCCAGAGATGAGACTGTCAAAGTGATAATCATTTTTGTCAGGCAGTGAGTACTGTACTGTTATTTTCATGCAAAGAGATAATCATGCTTTAAACAGCATTTTGCCTTCAATTTGTCTCCTCCATAATCTCAGAGGTCTTATAGCAAATGACAGGTCTTTCTGCCAGAGCTGAATGTGGCTACAAGACTTTGAAATATAGATGTCCATGACTGAGCGTTGAGTTTAATTGGAAGAAATAAAAGATCAAGTTAGGGATAAATCATCATGGAGACAATCTATCTATGTGGCCACTGGGGCTCAAAAACTATTTGATGACGCATAATCTAATCATCTCAGGTTTCAAAACTGACTTTTGAAAACTGTCAGTAGGTACATTCAAAATAAATATATACTGACTCCTTTGTGTATTTGGATGAGTAAATACCTTTTCTGTCTTCAGATTATGCACAGTATGATTAGAAAACTGCCTATATATTCAGACTAATAGATTATTTAACCTTGTAAGCAAGTAAGCAGAAAATATATTGTGTTTGCATCTGCATGCCATTTCTCTGTAGCGTATTGGTTTGTGGCCCTAAATATAATGGAAAAATAAAGCAATATAATGACATACAGCAGCCATTGCCATCAATCAGTGCATGTAGGGGGTGGTAACGGATGCATGCACAACCATTGATTCCATCCATAGGTCATTTTATTTATATATAATGAACCTTGACATTTTGAAATCATTCTCTTCATTCAGATTCACTGTTGGCATACTGAAAAAGTTCCTCTTTCTTTTGTGTTATATAAATATTATAGATGTGTTGGGCGGGCAAAAGAAATAAACACATTTATATGAGAAATAAATTGTGCTACGAAATTGATTGTGTGGAAGTAATTGCAGAGCAGATTTTCACATAATCAGAAAGTTGAAGAAGAACAATAAAAGGAAGGGAATTTATGGATCTTGGATAAGAACAATTATTCTAAGAGCACCAATTGATATTTTTTGTAGTACCTAGAAAACATGGGAATATGGGAATTTTAAAGTAAAGTTGTAGAATGGGAATTATTTTTCTGAAAGCAATTCACTTTGTATTACTGATGGGCCTTCCTCATCCTAAGGAAACAAGCTTAGAGAGCAAACTACTGCCAAAATCTAAAACCCAAGCTATAAGTATTTTCAATTATTTCAAAATTCTTAGATCACTCCAGCAACAGAATATGCTACCCGGAGAAGATATGAAGATAATGAATCTTTCAGCTTCTTGCCTAATGCTTTGACCACTATGCCAAACTGGTTCTACACATCAATAAAGGCGTTGAAATGAGAGGTCCTTCATGCTTTCTGAGCTTGGTAGTTTTCTTGTAGACGTTTCATTACCCAAACTAATCATTCTGACTGATGATGTTACCTAGTTTGGGTAATGAAACGACTGCAAGAAAACAACTATACTCAGAGAGTACCAAGAACATCTGGCTCTACATTACCTAATTCTGATATATTGAGACAACTGATAAATTTCATTTGTAAACAAATGATGTCGTTTTTAGAAAACCTTGAGATTTATGGAGTCAATAAACTTGCACCTTCTTATATTGTGAGCCACCCAAAGTAATTTGGAGTCGGGCAGTTGCTAAATCAAATAATTAAATTAAATCTTAAGGTCCATTTTTAAGTCTAGGTGATTTATGAACAGATTGACAGTGTTTTTCACTCTCTTTAACTATCTTTTTCAGGCAAAAGCTCACCTAGACTAATGAGAAAGCTTGAGCAGAAATAGTCTGCCCTATTATGAATGAATAGAGTAGAGGAATTTCTTCCCTGTATGTCTCATGCACTTGCCAGCTGTTGGATAAAGATAACTATCTTAAAAGGCAAATATAAAATATGTCAAATTCTAACAGCTTTTCAGAAAACATACAATTTTCAGACTTATTTTATTATAATCTTTTGGTGTAGGGTACTATAATTCAGCCTCCCGTTTGCCTTTCTGATCTCTCATAATCAGATGCAGTTTAACATTTATATCCAGCTGGGGAAAATAAAGGGTTTTCCTGCCATTATCTGTCAAACTATTATTCTGCTCCTGATCTCTTTGTGCGGGTTGCAAATTCTCACCCTATTCCTTGGCGTGAAAATTGACAAGGAATGCAGCAAAGATGACAAGGAGAGGCCCAGAGATCCTGATGGAGGAGGTTGAAATTGACAAGTGGCAGCAATACAAGTGGTTGTTTGTGACCAGGTTTTCACCCAAGTATCTGATTTCACTTTTAATCCTCTGTGAGAAAGAATGTAAATCATGGAGCATTTTCCTTTTCCTTTCTCTGTGCTATATACAATAAATACAGTGCAGGCAATGGCAGCATGTCTTTCTTTTAATTTTTTTTAATGAAAATTTTTATTTTATTTCACATAGACATATTATAAATGTACATTCTCTTATCCATTGTTAATCAAATATATACTCTTTACATTTTCATATTAATATTATATATATGGGACTCCTTTCCTCCTCTCCTTCCTCTTCTCTGCTTTCGCCTTCCATCGCCCCTCCTCACTTCTTCCCTCCTTTCTAACATTCTCTCCTTCTCTTTTCCCTCCTTCTTTTCTTTCTCTCCTTTTCCCTTTCTTCTTTTCCACTCGCCCCTCTCCTCTCTACTCCTCTTTTCATTCCCTCTCCCTTGTTGTTTATATTTTCAATTCAATATTTCCCTTTTTCGTATCTGAACAGCCCCGATTTTCTTTTCATATATACTTTCTGTTCAATTTCTTTTCCATTTATCTAATTTCACATATTAGCATTAGCATATCTTTCTTTTGTCATCATACAGACCTATAGACCCATATGCACACACACATACACAAACCTGTTCAAGAAAGGGCCACCAACTAGTTTTTATACAAGAAAACATTCAGTATTGCAAAGAATATTAGCGCTTCTATTAGGCTGTCAGGAACATTTGTCATTTCCTAATATTATTATTATTTTATTAAACCATCCTTTCCCCATCCCCAAAGTATTCATCTTTCAAATGCAGTTGTAAAGCCTGGCAGACTTTCTTCTACCACTGAAAATTTAAACGTTTGAAATAGCTTGCATGGTCCTTCTGCTCTGCTGATGACTCCTGCCAAGTCTTTCCAATCTATTAACTGCCATGCTAATGAACTGAAAAGATTGTGATACGTTTATTTTACCCCCTGCCATAACCCCTTGGGTTTTTGCCAGTGGGATGTTAATATTGCCTAGTTCATTTCCCCAGGATTCCCAATATATATTTTTCTCAAGAGATGATAAGATCATTAATATATACCTCAAAAATAGTTTTTAGAAGATGTGATCTACAAAAGCATCTGTTGCGGTGAAATTAAATATGTTACTCCCATGTCAGAACAATCTCAGAGAAGTAAATAATAGATTGTTGTATATAAAAGGGTAGATCAGGGGTGTCAAACTGGCAGCCTGCAGGCTGGATATGTCACATGCAGACCACGCCCACCGCAGCTCCGCAAAGGGAAAAACATCGCAAAACATCACATGACAGCAATGTGATGCAGCGAGTTTGATACCCGTGGCATAGGTGAATGAAATAGATATTTATTAGGCCCTTTT
This sequence comes from Pituophis catenifer annectens, assembly GCF_029215685.1. NCBI lineage: Eukaryota > Metazoa > Chordata > Lepidosauria > Squamata > Colubridae > Pituophis > Pituophis catenifer. The sequence continues at coordinate 34,915,307 of NW_027256886.1, forward strand.
GTGGACCTTACAGTCTGATCATACCTGATTAACCAATTATGTTACTGTATGTATACTGTATATACCAGTGGTGAAATCCAGCAGATTCTGACAGGTTCTGGGGAACTGATAGTGGAAATTTTGAGTAGTTCAGAGAACTGGTAAATACCACCCCTGGCTGGCCCCAGAGTGGGGTGGGAATGGAGATTTTGCAATATCTTTCCCTCAGGAGTGGGTAGGGAATAGGGATTTTGCACTATCCTTCCACTGGAGTAGAGTGGGAATGGAGATTTTGCAGTATCCTTCCCATGCCACGGCCACAAAGCCATACCCACCAAGCCACACCACACCCACCAAGCCACACCCACAGAACCAGTAGTTAAATTCACCACTGGTATATACGTTTTTGAGTCTTGGCGACTGCCTGACCTAATCTCTGCAATTTTATTGGCAAGGTTTTTTTTCAGAAGTTTCTGAACTTCTGAAAAACTACCATTGGCAGTTTCCTATGGCTGAGATAGAGTGACTGATCTAAGGTCACCCACTTGTTTCACGTCTATGTTGGGACTAGAATTCATAGTCTTCTGGTTTCTAACCTGGTACTTAACCATTACACCAAACTGGTTCTCATATTACTAAAACTGTATTGTACTGTGTGTTATTGTAAGTTCATTCAAAAGTGGACCTGAAAGGTGAATACTGGAACCAATATGAAGGGTTTCCTCCAAAAGGCAGGTCTCAGTGCACTATTACACTGACCATGATGTTATCTCAGATGATCTCCTCGTTCTGACTCATATGTCCTGCGTATATCCGTGTCGTCCCCTTGCTCTAGATTTTAGAAATTTCTTAATTGTTTACGATGTTGTTGTTCTGGGGATTTCCTATAAGTTTTATAAGCTTGGCAGCCTTCTATGGGCTTCTCAGAATTATGATGGACTCCCAGGGATTTTCCATAGCTTTCTGAATATAGGGTTTTTACTTTGGTCTTTTTGCTGTTTAACAGGCTTCTTCTCAAGATACTGTTTGGTATCTCTCTTCTTCTTTCCAGGCATCTATTCATAATCTCTCTCTGCTTTTCTGAAGAAAAAGTTTCAAAAATGTCTTTGTCTTTTTTTTAACCCTGCTTCAAATTATCCATCTGTTAGTTTCCTTATCTCATACCAATACCCACATCCTCTGAACTTCTTCAGGTTCCCAGAAATTCCCCTTCCTTATCCTTATCTCTTCTGGCTGCAACATTGTGGCTCGTTAGAGATAAAGATAAAACATTATCATTTTCTTGGCAAGGCTATTTAAATAATTTTAACTAAAATATAACTTTATTAGCAAGCTTGAGTCCAAGTAGTGTTGCTATTTCACAGTGTAGGATCCTTATATGCATGTTACACACATGGCTCCAACCCTGTGGTTTATGACACATTCCACATCTTGCTGTGACACTTAGTTCAATCACAACTCATAGCAAAGCAATCATTTCATGCAAGACACACTGAAATATCACTGAAACCAGTTATAAGGAAATGGGACCTCCTACAAAAATAATACATTTTTCTCTAGTAAGATCATAAGGAAACCTGAGATTAAAGCTCTTCCAATATTCAATATTCTTTTTTCTTGTTGTTGTTCAGTTTCTAGTGGAATGCACATTTATCCCCCTTGGTACGTTGTCTACCTTTTCAAAAGTTTGTTGCAAAAGTTTGATAAGATCATTTAGGTTTCTCTGGAGGTTTCCTGGGTCTTTGCAACATGATCATATAAGAGGGCAACAAGCTAAACAAAGTACATTTCATGTTTTTTTTATTGTTCTTCAGTAAATTAGCTTGACTGACCTTGGAGAGATGGTCTTAACTCTTTCTTTATAATTGGAAGTTAATTTATCTCTTTCTACTGAGAGGAGTTATCCCTTCACAAAGACAAAGCCATCTATCTTTGTGGATTGCTAGGATTAGGTTGTCCATATTTCTTCAAGCCTTTTGATCTTCTGACACAGAGGTAACCAAAAACTTTAATTAAGCATTTGGGGGGATTAGAAGAATGGATATGGACAAGGGTGCCCTGTTTGTTGAAAAACTAAAATCTGAGAGAAAAATCTAGTGCTTTCTTCTTGTTGTGTGATTCTGCAGTGTGAGAAATATTTTTCTCCTCTTCGTTCCGAGAGATCAGGAAAAGAGAAGCATATAAAACATATTTAAAACTAATAGACTGGGACTGGGGCAGTTTATTTCTTCCACAAATATTTTCTACATGGGTTTTCTTACATCGATGTGGACGGTGTCTATAAAAGAAGGGCCATAAATGAAGGTATATTTGCTGACAGTCCATTTGAGGTCTAAAGCAAGGTTTTTACGAAGTCCACATTGCGAAACACTTTCTTTTAAATGAAGACATTTGCTGATGTTTCTAACTGCAAGTTGGAAAATTCAAGCCTTTAATATTTTGAAGGATTGCTCAATCTTCAAGAACATATATTGGAAGAATGCATGTGGATATTGCTGAAAGAGAAAAATACAATAAATGTCCAGAGGAGGAGAAAGAGCTATCAAAAATGTTAAAAAGAAAAAAAGAAAGAGAAAAAAAATATTAGCCATATTTTTCTTGAGGGGGAAAAATCACATTAACAACATTTTTATTAGACCAACAATTTTACACAATATTTCTGCAGGTCTTTGAGCAAATTGATTAGAAAGGGTGGAATGAACAGAAACTGTAGTTTATTTTAAAGCTATATGTATGTCACATTACACTGTGGTTAATGCATCTGTTAAAAGCAAGATTTGTTTTGTAAAGTAAGTGTGGTCTTCGCTATATATTTACTCAATCCTTCTATTAGAATAAATCTGGTACCTCAGCCTTTTTTCATTCACTTTTCAATATTATCTACTTTCTGCCTCAGAAAGATTTCTTGGCCTCAGGAGATTGCAAGAAGCCTTGCTGCCATTTTGGTCAACCTGCTTGGTGGCAGAAAAAGCAAAGCAATAGCAGCTGAAAAATAAATGTATTCATTCCTGGAAGAGGAAGAACTTAAATTTTCTGCTTGTAGATCTGTTTCTAAAAGAGTGTGTGAGGGAAAATATGAAAATGGAAAGTGTGTGCTAAGCTAGAAATACATATGGAGCCAATAAGAAAGCCATGTGAAAAAGCAGGGCAGTGATGAAAGGTGACAAAAGCTGGAGAAATGACTCGTCGCCTGATAATAGGATGCTCATCCTTTGATTGGCACATTTAGAATTTTGAGAGCATATCAAGAACACTTTTACAAGTGTTCTTACAAGTACATATTTACCCCAGACTGCTTCTACATTTACAAAACTGTTGCCAAGGTTGACAGGGCAAAACACTAAATACCACAATACTCTCCACTACTTCCTCTAACCTCTTTACTATGATGCCATATATTATGCTTGTCTGCAAATACTCAGAGCTTTACTTACAAATATGCCACTTTTCTTCCAAAAACAACCCTCCCTTTTAATTTTTTAGTTTCAAAATCAGCAAAGATATCACTTTAGAATTCAGAAATATCATTGCAAATAAAAATGCTATGTTTCATAGCATCCCAACTAAAGTATGTGTTTTTAAATCTGGTTTTTTTTAATGGACAACAAATCAAGTCTATGTCTGTCTCAAGCTTTCCAGGAACTTTTGGGACCAATGGACAATCCAATGAAAGAAACAAAGAATATTATCAGTAGCAACTTGTGTGGATGAATTTCTGAAGTACTCTCTTGTCCTAAGAGACAAAAACACTTCAGAGGCACATGAATCTACCCATTAGTATGAAAATAGTGACTCCCCTCCTGCGCGAGCTGCACTGGCTCCCAGTGGTCTTCCGGGTGCAATTCAAGGTGTTGGTTACCACCTTTAAAGCGCTCCATGGCATAGGACCCGGGTACCTTTGAGACTGTCTTCTGCCACCAATAGCCTCCCACCGACCAGTCCGCTCCCACAGAGAGGGTCTCCTCAGGGTGCCATCGGCCAAGTTATGTCGGTGGCGACACCCAGGGGGAGGGCCTTCTCTGTGGGAGCCCCAACCCTGTGGAATGAACTGCCCCCGGAAATACGTAAGACTCCGACCTCCGGGTGTTTCGCTGCGCACTGAAGACCCTGTTGTTCCACCAGGCCGGGCTATCAACATAATAGTTTTAAATTGGGGTATTTTAAATTTCTGGGGTTTTAATTGAGCCAAATTTATTTAATCATTTTAAATTTTAAATTGCTGTTTTGTCTTGTGTTTTTAAACAGGCTGTACACTGCCCTGAGTCCTTCGGGAGAAGGGCGGTATAGAAATAAAATTATTATTATTATTATTATTATTATTATTATTGTTGTTGTTGTTGTTGTTGTTGTTGTTGTTATTGTTACTACTACTACTACTACTACTACTACTACTACTACTACTACTATAGGATAAGCCCTGCAGAATAATGCAACTGTAATGAAGAGGAAATCTTAAACCGTATATGGAGGGTTTCTTCAAATGCCCCCATTCTGAAAATCAGAAATAATGTCTTTAAAAAAGCAACATAAAATGTCAGAACCTTTAACTAACCTGGAAGACTTAAAAAATACACTAAAATAAATTATACCTTACAACCACAATTGAGACCAGAATTACCATCGCTAAGCAAGTTGGTTGTTAAATGAGTAATGCCCAATTTTACAATCTTTTTCTCACAATTGTTAAGTGAATCACTGCAGTTGTTAAGTGAATCACAAAGTCATTACACAATCCAGCTTTCCCCATTGACTTTATTTGTCGGAGCCCAACTGGGAAGGTCACAAATCAACGACATGTGACACCCTCCCCCAGGATGCTGCAACCATCACAAATACCTCCCAATTGCCAAGAGCCTAAATTTTGATCATGTGACCATGGGGAATAGTGTAACAGTCGTGAGTGCAAGGTTCAGTCCAGGGGTGGGTTCTACTTACTTTTACTACCGGTTCGCAGCCAGGCCGCGCACTCTTCTACGCAAGTGCAGAAGCGTTTTGATGACGTCGGGGTTGGTGGGCGGAGCCTCCTGCAGGTTTTACTACTGGTTCTATAGAACCGGTGCGAACCAGGGGCAAGCCACCACTGCTTCAGTATAAGTCATTTTTTTCAATACCATTGTAACTTTGAATGGTCATTAAATGAACAGTGGATGTACTAGAGAAATAAAAGGAGTCTCTTGTACTGCAAATTACTACTTGGTCTTGACTAATGATTTCTGTAAGAAAAATAAGGACCACATATTGAATGGGATCATTTTTTAAAATTTTAATCAGTGAAGGAAGGACATCCCTTTCATTATTATAATCAAGGGAAAAATGTGTAAATAATTAAGATCTGATCCACCAGAGTCGTCCAGACCATTGTTTTATTCCAAGCAATCTCCCAAGTCATTAATTCTGCTGTGTTACCTGGAAGTATATAGATTTTGAAGTTAAGTTGTCAGAATGATATCAACAAAAAAATGTAAAGCACAACTGTATGGAGACGGAAAGTTACCATCACCAGGCTTCTCTGTTAAGTCTACTTATGTAATCTACTTGAGAAAACATTTACTTTTTTAAAATTGTGTTTTAAAAACATTAGAATTAGCATTTATTGAAAAGCATTGGTTATTAGCCCCAATTTAGTTAAATATCATTTAATGCCCTGTTCAAGTATTAGTCTCTCATGTTTTATGGTTCTTTACATATCAAAAGTTTGACTGCGGTATGCAACCTCTTGTCTGTAGCAGGGGTGAAATGCTCCGGGTTCGTACCGGATCGCCCGATCCAGTAGTGATGGTGGCGGGTGGTTCGGAGAACCGGTAGCAAAAATCCCTGCACCCCCCTCATGCCCAGCTGAGCCGCACAATCATCAGAGACTTTTTTTTTTACTTTTAAAAGCATTTTTTCGACAACTTCTTCCGAAGAAAAAATGCTTTTAAAAGTAAAAAAAAAAAGCCTCTGATGATCGTGCAATTCAGCTGGGATCATCAGAGGCTTTTCAAAGCATTTTTTTCTGCAACCTCTTGGCCGAAGAGGTGGTAAAAAAAGTGCTTTGAAAAGTCTCTGGCAACTCCCAGCTGAGTTGCCTGATCGCAGAGAGGTACTTTTTAAAATGCCACTCTGACGATCCCAGCTGAGTTGCCTGATTAGCAGAGGCTTTTCAAAGCATTAGAAAAAATGCTTTGAAAAGTTTAAAAAAAAAAGTTGGCCACGCCCATCCAGTCACATTAACACCTCCCCCACCAAGCCACACCCACATAACCGGTAGTAACAAATTTTACATTTCACCCCTGGTCTGTAGGCTTTGTAAAGCCCTACAAACAATGCAGATGTTCAAGCCATGGAAATGTTTTGCTTTTAGTCAACACAATCTTAAATGATTAATGAGGGCTTAGTTCCAAAATATGTTATCCATGTTCTATAAAATGGATATCAGATTTTTGGAAAATCTCTAATCAAAATACAAGTTTTACCATTAAATAGGAACAAAACAAAGGAATATGAGAATATGCAGACAGCAAACAGGCAGGCAGGAAAGAAGGGGAAGTACAGTTCAAATTATCAGTTTTCTTTAGAATTGAGGGGCTAAATTTGGGCTGAGCAATATCTCTCAGTCTTCATTTTGCTATAAGAATAAAATATAAGTTAGCAGAAGAATTAAGTATTATTTTCAATTCTTCCAAAAAATTATGTGTTTAAAATTCAAAATAAAAGTCATAAGTAATAAAGTTAATTATTTCCATCTATGTTGTTATCTTTGAAAAAACTGGAATTTATAATCCAGATTTCTGTTTGAAAGAAGTTCTAAAAATAGATGTACCCTAACCACTGACTTAAATCTTTGGACTGAGACCTAAGAAGCTTCTACTTGCTGCTTGGAACCAAACCAGTGGTGGGTTTCAAAATTTTTTACTACTGGTTCTGTGGGTGTGGCTTGGTGGGCGTGGCATGGCTTGGTGGGCGTGGGATGGCTTGGTGGGCGTGGCAGGGGAAGGATACTGTAAAATCTCCATTTCCTCCCGATCAGCTGGGACTTCGGAGGCAGAGAATAAATGGGGACGGGACCAGTCAGAATTTTTACCACCGGTTCTCCGAACTACTCAAAATTTCCACTACCAGTTCTCCAGAACTGGTCAGAATCTGCTGAAACCCACCTCTGAACCAAACACTTGTGACTCACAATAGTTCACAAGATAGTGACTCACATTCAACCTATGATACACAATATACAAATAAATTACTACAGATACAAAAAAACCTATATCAAATAATTGCAAATAAAATAGTAAAACTTACAGTAATTATAAAAAGCCTAACCAACATTCAAGATCTCTGTATTGTACATTTATTTTACCGTAGTAACCTAGTAATTTATTTCAAATACGCTTTAAATAATTTTGGACTTCCTGAAGTCATATGCCTCTTTAATAATCAAACATGTTCTTTTGCTATAAGTGGTTTCATGCCACTTCACTACACCACTATGTACCGATAAATTGAAGTTTTATATTCAGTTCTTTAAATGAAATCTTTCCTTTAGTTTCCCACATAGCAATATTTAAATGTCCAGCAGTAGCCATGGTCCTGTTCATTAACCAGCAGCTTAATAACTCAGCAATCAAGACAGGTCATCCTTTAAGATGACATATTAGTAATCAGGACTGCCAACTTGGCATTTTTCCAAATCTGTAGTACACTGCTAGATAAAATATGGATAGATGGGTTGGCAATAATGTTTCGCCTTTCTACCTGTCCATTCTGGGTACATACAATCAGATGGTAGGCTTGGATGAGCCTCCTATTCCCATAGCCACATACTCTGATTTCTCTTCAAACTTGTTCATGTTGAAAACATTCTACTCTCTATCTTCCTAATAGGCTATCCACTGTGAGCTTTAACCACACTCTTAATACCTTCTATAATACTTCAATTTTAAAAAATGTATTTTTCTCGTATCACATCCATTATCCATTATCAAATTATTAAAAACCTATCATTTAGTTCTAATCAGCAAAAGTCTATTAAGAGCTACCAGAAATGGTAACATATTATGTTTTAACTTTGAACTAATAAACCAATTTTGTATTCCAACTTATCACTTTCTGTAAGAAATAAAATGAAAGAAATGTCTTCCCATTTAGAAAATATCTTTAAAGCCTTGTCATTCAGTGCTGTTCAAAAAGAAATTCCATTAATAGCTATCACAAACCACAACATATATATTAACCCTGATCAAATAAATCCACTTTGAATTCCTTCTGTTTACTTTTCTTGATCTTTGTCATCAAATAATGTCCATCAAACAAACTGATTTCTTTTAATTTTCTCTTTGTCTCCTCTCAGAAACAGCTTCATTAGTTTAAGACTCCCTTTTGTAAATCCAAGATAAGAAGGCTTTTAAAGTCTCTCTTCTGATTTATTATTTGTGTGTTCCCTTTAATTATTATGACATCAGCTGGTTTCATTTGTAAATCCATTGTAGCATCTTATATTTTGGCATTTTTAAATCAATTTTCAGATCCACATCTTTTCCATATCACTTTTGTAATCTGGCTTTTTTAAAAAACAAAAAATCCAAATCCACTTTCAAATCAGCCTCAGTCTCTTTTTTTATCCCACAAAATCTGTTGCTCCTCTATATCTTCTGTTATAGTGTCAGACAATAATTTCTGAGTCCATTGTCCCCAGACACCCTTTGTTTTTTTCTATAGTAAATTAGTTCATATGGTAACATTTTGCTATAGAAGCTCATATAGTTCTATCAGTACAAAACATTGTGTAGACTAGTTGTTATAAATGTGTCTGAATAATCAGTGAATATGCCTGGAGTATATTATTTCTGGCAGCCAAAATCCATTTGTATCTTTGGAAAGGCTGTTTTATAAGCAGAGAGCTTTTTATTATTTGTCATATCAAACATTTTCTTTTGTGCAACATTTTAAATTATTCATTTTCAGTCGGGTGGCTATAAAGCAGTTTTCAAACCTGGAATTTCTTAATTTGATAGATTGCAAAAAATAATGTGAGGAACATCAATAAAAGTTGGCAGAAACATTTAAAGTGGATGTTTTCATTCAAAAATAATGGCTGATTTAATTGACATCTAACAATAGCTTTGAGACAATTGTTGAATGACAAGGTACTATCAACCTGCAGTGATCCAAAACAGCTTATATTTTGATACCTGAAAAATAGGAATACATTAGAATAAACAAAAATTAGAAATGAATAAGGGTAGCTTAATTTTGGATCAAAGCAGGATTCCTTCCTGGTGTAGCACACATTTGCTACTTCAATCCGAATGATGAAAGCACCCTTGAAGATTTGTACTGCAAACGTTTCCCCTTTCATAAATGCACATGACATCACAATGAACAAACAAAAGATGTGGGTCTTGTGTCAAAATCCTGTTTTCATTATTCTGCCATGTTGTCTGCTCTCCATGCAATGTCACGCAATGATCCTTCCAACTCTTATCCACTTCATTTGGTTGGTTGGTTACCACCTTTAAAGCGCTCCATGGCATAGGACCTAGTTATCTCCGAGACCGCCTTCTGCCACCGACGACCTCCCATCGACCCATGCGCTCCCACAGAGAGGGCCTCCTCGGGGTGCCATCAGCCAAGCAATGCAGGCTGGTGACCCCCAGAGGGAGGACCTTCTCTATGGGAGCACCTACCCTCTGGAATCAGCTGCCCCCAGAGATAAGGAGAATCCAAGACCTCAGTGCCTTCTGCCGTTCCCTTACAACTTTCCTTTTCCAACAAGCCGGGCTTGCCTAACAATGCTTTTTAAATGATTTTAAATTTGTATGTTTCTTAAATTTTTGGCCAAATTGAGATATTTCCTTTTAATTTGTTCTTAATGTTTATATTATGGCTGTACACCGCCCTGAGTTCCCAGGAAGAAGGGCGGTATATAAATTCGAAGTAAAATAAAATAAATAAATAAAATAAATTTTAAACTAACCTGCCTCTATGTCTTCAACTATCAGGTGTAGTTGGAAGGTGTATCAGGAAGGTAATGTCTTCCTCCAATTAAAAATCAATTAGGAATCAGCTGCCCCCAGAGATAAGGAAAATCCAAGACCTCGGTGCCTTCCACCGTGCCCTTAAAACCTTCTTTTTCCAGCAAGCCAGGCTGGCCTAACACTTTTTAAAATGTTTTTAATTGTTTGTTATTGTTTTTAATCATGGGGCCAAATTTATATATATCTTTTTAATTGTATTTTAATGTTTATAGTTTATGCTTTTACTTGGCTGTTCACCCCCCTGAGTCCTCAGGGAGAAGGGCGGTATACAAATTTAAAAATAAATAAATAAAAAAAATTTAAAAAAAGAAAGAAATCTAATCCAATATCATATTTGCTTTGTTACTTGCATTAGAAAAAGAATAACCAACTCAGGGAGTATCGGTGGGAAGAACCTTCTTTGGTCTATGACTTGCAGTAACTAAAATAGCTCAGCTATAGATACCATTATACCCTTCAGTCCCAAAGGTGCTTTTCGAAAGACAACTGGACTTATTTGGTTTTTTCTTTGAAAACGTTTTGCTGCTCATCCAAGAAGCTTCTTCAGTTCTGAACTGAACTGAAAGAGATTCTTGGATAAGATGCAAACATTTTCAAGGAAAAAAACTAAGAAAGTCCAATTGCCATTTGAAAAGCATCTTTGGGACAACCAGGACCTGGATGATTGAGAATCTCCATAGACCTGGGTGATGATACTCATCCCTTTTTAATGTGAATCTCCAAGATAATATTGTATAACTGAGTTAAAAACAAAACTATTTGCCTAGGTGTGGCTGCAGTTTCCTGATGATCCCTAGATTAACCACCATGACTATTTATATTCACATATATCTTCCATCTGGGCCATGCACACTATTTTCCACTATGCCACAAACTATAGTCTACAGCAATCATTAAAAATATATGAACTTTTAGAAATTTAAGCAGATGCTATGACTGATAACTATTGCAGGTGTACTTGGTCATCTTGTAATGGCAAACTCCCTTTCAGGTTGGAAGCCTTATTTTCTCAAGAAATGAAACAGGCTTCATTTCTAATACCCAAAACATGAAATGCATAGAAACTCTGATGTCTTGGATTTATTACTCTGCTAGCTGAACTACAGAAACCTGTTGCTAGGTGGAGTAAAATGTGGTTTAAACCCAGCTGTCAATGATGTTGTTTCTCAATTCTCAAGACTTTGCAGTTGCTGATGTACCTTATTCATTGATCTTGTTGACGGGCAAGTGACAGGTTATGAAATGAAATAGGTTCCTTGTGAAAGAGTTATGTTGTTCATTATGTAAAGCTGTATCTATTGCACTTAATTGGAAGTCCCATCTCAGTTATAGCTCATTAAATAGTCATGTAGTTGCTGGATTCACATTTTCATTAAAGACATAATATGGTTTATTTAGTTTTGGCTTGGCATGTTGCCCAAACCCAATCACTGAGATTGATAAACCACAACTTATGACTTGTTGTTTAAAGAGAAATCAACTAGAACACTTGGTTTTATAATTCTTATCTGCATAATTAGAAAATCTTAATTCTTTAAGAAAGGGAACTTAACAACATTACATACTTCTTATTAATAACCTTAAGTTTCACAGTACCTTAGCTTGGCTAAACTGGTTTCTATGTCATTATATCTTTTCCCTTACTGCTAGAAGCTAATCTTTTATTAGGGTTATGCCTCTTAGGCTGCAATCTTATATTAATTTAAGAGCAAGCTCCCATAAAAAAATTGCTACATAAAAAACTTTAAAACTCTGGCTTGTCATGAAAAAAGATTTATGTGGATTTAAAAAACACCTAGAATTTAAAGTTATATTTGTCTTAAAAACTCAAGACCAAAATGTTAGATTTGATGCAGCTGGTTCCCACTTATTTGTTTTGTTTATCTTGCTAATAAAATCATTTAGATTTGGTTTTCTATTTCTATTCTCTTAACTACTTAACTACTTTGTGCAAATTCAAATTTTCTGTATTTAAGATCTAAGCCAAATCACAATGAATATCAAGTCAACTAACTAAAAGGATAACCTGCATATTGCTATGCATAGCCCTTTAGTTGAGCTGACTTTACTTGCTCCTTGAGCTTTGTGAGTTTAAAGAAATCTAGGAAAAAGACTGTTTTGCCAGAGGAGAAAAGAAGTATCTACCAGCAGCAGGTGTCCACTTTATTAAAGAGTAGAGCTGACAGACTGTCAGCCCTGCTTTTTAATCTGTTAGGAAAATGTCTGAATGATGTATGAGCAAAGGAAAATGCAGATACATCTCTGAGCAAAAACTGAATGCTTGGGAATGATCATCGCCACAGCCATCTTGACTACTTTAGTTGTTTTAATATAATAATTATACAATTTGCACACAGTAACAAATCAAATGAAAGTGTATAAATAGCCTGATTTCTGTCTTCCTCATTCAGCACTTAGAAGTAGAAAGCATGAGCACAATGATATATCTCAAAGCTAAAGAAATAAATATTAGACCAATACGAAATGTTCAGTGTGCAACATAATTAGTATGAAAAGTAGATTTTGGAGAGAGCAAAATATTTAGCACTGAAATGTATCTTCCCCTCATCCCTATACATTGGTGTTTTAAACAACAACAACAACTAAGTATCACAGCTCTCTAGATTATCCCCAGCCAATTAGAAATCATTATAGTATTAAATGAAATGGTCCTATATGCCAAAAAGGACTAATCTAACTTGTCCATTTCAGTTGCTTTTACAAATTCTTACATTTATCTTCAAAGAGCTTGATTGATTGCTCGATCAATCAATCTTATAAGCCACATATGCTATTTTGCCACCATCTGAAATTCCATATGTTGTTTCGGTCTTGCTCAGCATGATGTCTTAAGAGGTGTTGGTCTATCATCAATGGGCAAAACACCTTGCAAAAACCTTTCTGTAATCTCTACCTTCCTATCTTCTTTGCCTAAATTTCAGGATATCTCTGTGTGGCTGATAACCCAAGTAAAGAGTTCTATCTGGACAGATAGTTAACATTGCCACCATCTGTTCTTGAATGGACACATATCTCCCTTGTTATAATTGGGACGCAGTCGCAGCAGAATAGGAATTCACCTTTATCCCAGAAATAGCTCTTAATAAATGGCTCCAGATTGCTTCTAAAGCAGGATTACCTGGACAAAGTGTGTTTGGATTGTGTGATGCTAGATAACAAATCTAATACTACCGGTATAGTAATAAAAATGATTGTTATGTTAATAAAAGCAACAATATAAAAAAATGAAAGCAACATTTAATTGCAACAGGTTATATAAGGTTGAGATCTATATTCCAGAATTATTAGTCATTCATCTGCAGGTTACCTAACAAACATGAAATAGAGAGACAATGGACTGGAATACTATTTAAACAGTACAAATAGCATTTAAGAGATTCCCTGCCAATATTACCTTACTGATTCTCTTAGGGCCTTTTCAGCTTTGGGCATGAATTCTTAGGCAGAGTCACATGAAATCTGTTTTCCCCAGGTTCTTACTCCCTCTAGACAAGACTCTTTGCTTAAGAGAGTCCCCCTCCTCCATCACTTTCATCTGATGTTTATGAGGCAGTCACTGCTTTTAGAGAATCCTCAAGAGATCTCAACTGGCTAATAGGCCACTCAATAGAACAAATCCCTTTAATTTACTACAGAATGTGTTGTCACCAAGCAGTATTGCTACAACACCAGTTGGAAACATGACAATCAACATATCTTGGGGACCATCAGGTTGAGATATGCTATCTAAGGTTAATATGGTGCCAATTTCCTTAGATGAGACACTTGAAAGGGAAGAATCCATTACTGAACTAAAATTCATACTGGGTCTCTGTAGTTTCTTGGCTTTGCTGAGAAAAAGTTAAAAGAATAAAAATAAAAGGAAAATGGTGGAGGAATTGTACAAAGATATTGTAAACAAAATAAGCAATCTTGCATTTAAAGATATGAGTAATAGTGCAGACTACCAGTTTTTCAGTTTATGCAACATCACAGGAGGAAAAAAACGTGCATTTATTGTGTTATTTCACAAAGATTTTTTAAGGTGTTCAACTGAATAGTTTTGAATAATAGCAAAGAGATTTGGGGAAAGTTCTATCATTTTGATTTTTAAAAATGTAACATGAGATCTCGGATTAAGAAACTCATTTTTCATTTTGAAAGAAATGGTTGCAAGAGTTTAAAAAACCAGAAAAGTGAAGAAACCCTGTATTATATAAAAGGAGATCCCAGTGTCATATTTTAATATAATTAACTTGACTATCATTTGATTATCAGTATGTTAAATGCATATTTTGGGTATTTTCTAGGTTTATTCATAAAATCAATTAAATCAGTATAATTCTTACACAGATAAGAAATCAAAAGATTTGTAAACATGGGAGGATCTGATAAATTTTTAATCTCCAAACTGGTTTTCAATGGAAATGTCACATTCAGATGTTTGTACTAATAGGAGAACATCAAAAGCATTAATTTCAACTAACCACAGTTTATTGTTCTCTATGTTCTGAAACAAAATATATGTGGCTTTAAGATTTTTTTCTTATGCAAACATGAGCAGTTTATAATTTCAGGTTATACAGAAAAACAACAACCAACAGCAATTTGAACTTTGCATGTTCGCGCGCACACATGCACACACACACACACACACACACACTTTTTAGTTGCAAACCAAAGTGTATGGACATATATATTTAGGTAGTGTAAGAAATTAGCACCCACCCCTCTCCTAGGAAAATGAGATATTTTAGGAAATATTAAAAGGACAGAATATTTCCCCTAAAAGGGAGGCAGAAACTCAGCCCCCCACCCACCTTTGTCAATGGGCCATTAAGGCCTGGACCAGTCTATTCTACATAACAAAGATCTATCTCCTTCAGGCAGAGCCATAGTAGGAATTGCCCAAAGCCCTTTTATTACATCATCACCCAGCAAGAGTCAACCAAGCTTGGGACACAAAATACAACCTGCAGGGTTACCATGCATGGCCCCATGGGAAACTGACAATCAATCTGGATGGGGAGGAACAGGCTCCAACTCAACCCCTCCAAGACTGAGTGGCTGTGGCTGCCGGCGTCCCGATATAATCAGCTGGTGCCATCGCTGACTACTGGGGGCGAAACATTAGCCCCCACTGAGAGGGCGCGTAACTTGGGTGTCCTCCTGGATGCACGGCTGTCTTTAGAAGAGCATATGATGGCCATGGCCAGGGGTGCTTTCTATCAGGTTTGCCTGATACGCCAGTTGCGCCTCTTTCTGGATCGGGACTCCTTATGCACAGTCACTCATGCTCTCGTCACTTCCCGCCTGGACTACTGCAACGCTCTCTACATGGGGCTCCCCTTGAGGAGCACTTGAAGGCTCCAACTGGTGCAGAATGCGGCCATGTGGGTACTTATGGGGGCGACATGGCGCTCCCACGTGACACCTATCCTGCGCGAGCTGCATTGGCTTCCAGTGGTCTTCCGGGTGCACTTCAAGGTATTGGTTCTCATCTTCAAAGCACTCCATGGCTTAGGGCCTGGTTATTTATGAGACTACCTTCTGCCTCCGATAACCTCCCACCGGCCAATACGCTCCCACAGAGAGGGCCTCCTCAGGGTGCCGTCGGTCAGGCAATGTCGGCTGGCGACCCCCCGGAGAAGAGCCTTCTCTGTGGGGGCACCCGCCCTCTGGAATGAGCTACCCCTAGGGATACGACTGATCCCGGACCTCCGGACCTTCCGCCGGGCCCTGAAGACTTTTTTATTTCAGCAAGCCGGGCTGGGTTAAAAATCTTTTAATTGGGGAATTTTATGGGTAACGGGTTTTAAATTGGGGAAGCCAAAGATAAATTTAATTTCATTTTAAAGTATTTTAATGTTTGTATTGTGTGTTTTTAATTTTGGCTGTTCACCGCCCCGAGTCCTTTGGGAGAGGGGGCGGTATAAAAATTTAAAAAATAAATAAAAATAAATAAATAAATCAGAACACAAGCTCAAATGCAAAGCTGAACAGAGGGTATAAATCTCTCTCTCTCTTAACCATGCCCAGCACCTCAAACCATGTGGTCTTGTCCACCATTAAAAACCATCTTTCCAATCAGCCACCATGTTTCCAGTGTCTTTCTCTCCCCTTGGATTGAACCCAGAAGGATATTTCTTCCAACAGTAAGTAGATAGGTAGGTAGGTAGAAATAAAAAGTTGGGTTTCTCTTACTCTTATGTATAATGCTACAAATAACCAATACTTTTCAAGAAATGTTAATTGCAATGTTTTAAAAGTTAATTTTAAAAATTAAATGTTATCTTAAGTATAATTACATAAGTAGACTATATAGAGAAGCTGGTCATGTTGGCTTTCTGTCTCTATGCAGTTGTGCTTTGTATTTGTGTTGATATCACTCTGACATCTTAGCTCACAAATCTATATTCTTTCAGATAACGCAGCAGAATTAGTGGCTTGGGAAAACGCTTGAAATAAAAATAATGCCCTGAAAGATTGTGGTGGGTCAGATGTTAATTGTTTATGTCTCCTCCATTGATTATAATAGAGAAAGTGATGTGTTTCCTCCACTGATTAAATTCAAGAGAGTTATCCCAGGAAACTGCCAATATGTACAAAAATTACTTGACTGCTAAGACACTCAATCTAAGTAACTCATGAAAGTTCCTTTAAATTGGCCTTATTAGAAAAAGTCATGTTAAAGTTTTGCTATTTAAGATAAATCAAGTGATTAGAATATCATTTAGATGTCCTCATCATTCGTTGTATTTTGTATCACATTATCTACATTTTTTTCATAACATGGCTTTTTGATCGATTGACATTTGACACTCTTTAGTCAGGAACCTGAAATTTAATCTTTATTGAGTCGTTTGTCTCATTTCAAGGTCGGTCTAAAGTGGAGACCATAGCATTATAAATATATAATGCTAACCAGTGGGTGCTTTGTTTGGCTTAGCATGGCAGATGAATGCATACATTATATTTTGTAAAGGCTTCCACTATGGATTCTACACAAACAATAGTATAAAAGTGAAGATAATGGTTTCCTCTGTTCCATCGTTCTGACTCTAGGGAGCAGTACTCCTCTCCATTTCTTAGCTGAGGGAGTCAGCATTGTCTAAATGTGGTCATGTGGCCAACATGACTTTATGCAGAATGCTGTTACCTTCCCATCAAAGTAGTACCTATTTATCTAATCACAGAAGCTTCTATGATGAAGATTCCCGCCAGTTTTATTACCGGTTCTTGCGAACCGGTCCGAACTGGGGGCAACCAACCACTGATATGAATACATTGTTTGCTTTGAACGGAGCTGAATGACAGAAAGAGTCAGTTGTAAATCTTTAGAGAGATTAGTAATATAATAACAGAAATGGGGAAGAAGGGCAGCAATGAAGGTTTGTTATAATTATTGTTCAGTCTGCTTTGAGTGACACATATCAAAGAAGAAAAGACAACTCACCATTGCTTCAAATTCTCACAGATTTGAAGCCAACAATTTTCCTTTATTTTAGAAAGTAGAAAAAGGCTGAACGAATAGGGGATGAAACAGAATTCAACTGCTACTAACAAACTGAATTTTAATAATTAAATTTCACAGTAAAAAGACAGCTAGGAAATTGTAAATGCTAAGGAACAAGTTACAAATCCTAGATGCATTTGCTTAAGAACAATCTTAGGACATAAATGTGTGTGTATATATTGTAATAGGATTGCACAAATAAAATAGAATGATGAACTGAGAACACCCAGAGAACAGAAGATAATGTTTCTGTGGGACTATGAATATAGAAAATAACACTGTGTCAATATGTATTCTCAAAGATTTAAAAAAATTTCTTCCCAAGTCAAAGCAAGTTGCTATTTTGTTAGCTTTTTTTCCCCGAAGGTATTTGGGAATATCTTCTGGTGACATTTCTAACAAGACATGTTTTTTTTCTTACGGCCAGAGGAGGCAGAGTTCTTCCTATTATTCTGCTATGCTGTTCTTCAACACTCTGTAGTCTCCCTTAGCTCTCCTACTTTCTGGGCTCTAAAAAAAACTAATAATGAAATCTCTAGAAAGTTAATTGAAGTGTAGAAAGCAAGAGATGCTGCAGATTGCTGGAAAGTGGATGAAATGAAATGAAAGACAGGGCATTTTCATATATGCTGTACCTTGTGAGAGGATAGCCAAGACCCAACCCAGCATCCCATCTACAAAAGCCTAAAAATATAAAAACATTTTCCATATTTTAACAAATTGAAGGCAATTTGTTTGCCATAAAAGTTGATGGAAAAAGTCACTCCCACACGTGAACGCAAACAAAAGAGGAGGAGGGAGGGGGAGAGGGAGGGAGGGAGAGAGAGAGAGAGAGGGAGAGAGACTCCAGTCTAGCATTCAATAGATCTGTAATGACCTATGAAAATCCTCGCTGCAGTCTTTATGCTATATTGCTATATTGTATTTCTATGCTTCTTTTGTTTTTACAGGAGTATACCAAAGAGAAGATTCAAATTAAATATTTCATCTTTCAGAAAGTTGTTCCATTTTCTCAGGATTTTTTTTTAAAATTTTTATTGGTTAAAAATAACGAACAAACATAGATACAACAATACAACATACAAAACAAAACAAATAAACATAAATCAAGTCTTACGACTCCATTTTCCAATTTGTCACATCGATAGATTATATTTATATTCTTATCTATACCTCTATATGTTTACGTATAAGACAATATCATAAATTCCATGTTAAATTAACTATCTTTCTTAATTGGTACCCAATTCTTGTCTATGAATTTTGACCTCTGTTTTGGGTCCCTATTTTTGTATTACTTTCTTTTTCTCCAACCAGTTATACCATCTCTGCCATACTAAATAATAGTCTGTTTCATCTTTTTCCTGAAATTCTTTTGTGTTCGCAATCCATTTTTCTATGCCTCTTTTGTTTTTACAGGAGTATACCAAAGAGAAGGTTCAAATTAAATATTTCATCTTTCAGAAAGTTGTTCCATTTTCTCAGGATTTTTTCATCCCTTCCTAGTTCTTGTGATATTGTAGCTGTCCTATGGCTTTTCAACTTTGCACAACATGATTCTTTTCTAAATTTTCAGTGTTGAGACATCAGTGGCAGATTATCAATGTTATTTTCTTTTTGTTTTTTTAAAACAGCATTCTTTCCCCAAATGTCAGTCCGCAAATCATTGAATCTGACTGACAAGCTTTTAGTTAACAGTGAATACATTTTGAAAGTTCTGTAATTTATAGTATTTTATTCACAGTCAGGTTTGTATCAAAATCATTCTTGTAAGGATTTTTTTCCCCTAACAGCCAATGCAGTGAATTCTGTCAAGCTAAATTCTACTTAACCATAAGAGAGAAACTCTAGCTTTCAGTAAGAATTACAAGAAATTTAACATTGATGCCATGCTTGAAAGCTGAAGGTAACAATTTGAAAATTCAACCAGCTGCATTTCTTTATGTTTTGATTTCATCCATTCTTGAATAAAGGAAAATTAGATGTTAACACACATTTGAATTTAATGAATTAGAGATGCATTAATATTTAGCCTTGTGAAAATAAATCTTACAAATCAACTGGAACTATAATATTCACTCCGGTTGACTAATGGAATCCTGGCAGATGGAATTCCAGCATACCTGGAAGGGATGAGTTGGGGAAACCAATGTTAAAAATGGTTTTTTTAAATAAATATTTGGCATCCTGTAAGTGTAAATTATATTTTATATGCACATATTTATGTAGGTATTATTTTCAATATTTGAATAAAAAGATCAAAAGTAAAGTTAGTTTTATCTGTTGCAGCACCTGACTTCTGGAACACCATACACCAGTGTTTTATAAACTTGGCAACTTTAAGATGTGTGGACTGCAAGTCCTAGAATTTCAAAGCCAGCATGCCAATTTTGAAAAATATTGCCATATAGCCTGTCACTCGATTGGTCCTGATGCTGCTATCCTGATGCACAGATCTTAGTATCTTGATTGAATCCAACAACTAGAGATAACAGCCAAGAAAAATCTTTAATATCTACCGATTGATCAAAAGTCTTATTAATGCTCCTGGTCTCTTTGAACATTAGCAGCTGTTCCAGAACTTGTTCCTACTTGTTTTTAGTTCTCTTAGAATGGTATTTACATCTTCTGAATCCTGGTCAATGCCTAAAGATATGTATTGGAGATTCCCATGCAAATGCACATGTAAAGAGTGGACTTGGGAAGGAAGTCACTAGAGACAGAGAAGGAAATTCTGCATTTTTCTACCTTTTCTCATTCAGTTTGTTCAAATGATACTTTGGCTTTATCTCAAAGGAAAGTGACTTCTGTGAAATTCTCAGAGAAATTAATCTTGCACTTAAGTCGTTTACAAGGCAGACAAGAGATATATGTGAATCTATTAGATTTGTATTCCACTTTATTTTTTTTCAGTTTAAGGCAGCTTAAAGCATAATACTTACTGCTCCACAATATTAACTCTGTGAAGTGCCTTAGACTCAGAGAGTGACTATCCCAAATTCAACCAGCCACTTTTGAGTTCTACCAATTTCTAGCCCAGCACCTTAACCACTTCACCAAACTGGACCTTGTGTCCTTTCTTTCTTCAAAACAATCTCTTCTTTCCCAAGCTTCTATTAGATTCCAGGGAGAAGCCTCACAAAGGGATTCATCCCATTGATGTTCTGTAATAATCTCTACTAAAAGGAAATTCAGCCCCTGAGAAATTGTGAAGACTTCTTTAGATATCTCTCTCGAGCTGCCAATAGATGAGTTCTGAAAGAAAATTTGTGGCCAAGAAATGGAATAAGTTTCAATGAGTGGCTATTAGTGAGAAAGAGATAAGAAATAATAGGGCATATCTCCTTCATTTTTTGATAACACCCATTAATCCACAAAACTCATGGTCACTAAAAAGAAGTAAAATATACTTATTTGAACCAAGTGTATTTATGCCAATTTACATGTGTTAAAGAACATTTAAATGTGTTAAAGAACATTTTAAAACAATTCTTATACTTTCAATGGAAACATAAAATATAGTGTTGCAACAGAAGAAAAATGGCCAGATGACTTACAGAGAGCAAGGAATATGACCTTGACAGAGATATGCAGGTTGTGTTATCTAGGGAAAAGGAGATAAAACATTTTTAATGTCCAGATACCATTCTTAAACCACTGAGACACTTCATTAATTCATATGAAGGAGCAAGAAGTACAACACAACTGATTTTGCAATATTTGGTTATTATAGGCATTCTTAATAAAAGTAATGTTAGCCTTCTTGTGGATTGATTTAGAATCATAAAATCATAGGGCTCAAGAAGAAACCTTGGAGGTCTTCTAGTCCAACACTCTGCCCAAGAGAAGACACCTCACACCTTCACAGACAAAAGGTTGTTCAAACTTTTCTTGAAAACTTCTAGTGATGGAGCACCCACAACTTTGGGAGGCAAGCTGTTTCATTGCTCAATAGTTCTTACTGTTGGTAAATTCCTCCTTATTTCCAGGTTGGATGTCCCTCTTATGAACTTCTATTCATTACTTCTTGTCTTGTACTGTAGAGACTAAATCAACATCAACTTTTCTGTTCTTCAAATATTAGAAGACTGCTATCATGCCGCACTTCAATCTCTTCTTTGTTAAGTTAAATATATCTAGTTCCTTTATCCATTATTAACAGATTTAGCCTCCAGACCCTTTATCGTTTTTGGCGCTCTTCTCTGCACTCTTTTTAGGGCCTCAGCATCTTTTTTTATTGTGGTGACCAGAACTGCACTCAGAATTCCAAACATGGGCCTCACCAGTGCAGTACAGAGCAGTATTATCACTTCCCATGATACGGGTGTGATCCCTCTGTTGATGCAGCCTAGAACTGCATTGACATTTCTAGCAACTGCAGCACACTGCTGTCTCATATTTCAGTGGTGGTCCCATGGACATCAAGTTCTCTCTCATGGGCACTACAGTTGAGCCAGATATTGCCTATCCTGTATTTGCGCATCTATTTTTTTGCTGTGTAAATTCAGGACCTTACTTATCTCACCACTGAATATCTTGCTGGATAGAGCCCAGATCTTAAGTCTGTCAAGATCCTTCTGAAACTTGAATTTCTCTTCTGAAGCGTTATCAATTCCCATCAGTTTTGAGTCATCCACAAATTTGATGAGAATTCCTTCAGTCTCCTCATCTAGGTCATTTAAGAAGATGTTGAAGAGCATTGGGCCCAAAACAGAACTTTGAGATACCACACTGCACGCTTCCCTCCAAGAAGAAGTAGTTCCATTGAGGACACACTGAGTGTGTTGTTCAGCCAATTACAGATCAATTTGTAATGGTACTGTTTATCCCACATTGTTCTTATCAGGAAGCAGGCTGCGATCTACTTTATCAAATGACTTATTGAAATCTAAATATACTATAGCCATAGCATTTTCTTGATCCACTAATTTATTACACAAGGCAATAAGATTTGTTTGGCATGATATGTTCTTAACAAATCTATTAATTCCCTTGTTCATTTCTAGAGACTCACAAATCCACTCCTTAATTATCTGTTTCAGGATTTTCCCAGGTATTGATGTCAAACTGACTAGTCTGTAGTTTCCTGAATAGACTTTTTTCCCTCTTAAAAGATTGGAAGCATATTAGCTCTTTTCTAGTCCTCTGGTAGTTCTACTGTGCTTTAAAGGCTTATGTCAGTTTTTGAATTACAAGAAAATTATGAACATTTAGAGATGTTCTATTCCCTACCCCTACATCACACTGAGAATACTGAGATTTATCCAGTAGTCATAACTATATTATTTGAACCTCCAACTGATCTCAGCAGGATTTGCCTTTAACTAAGGTATTTAGAACTGCGGTAAAATTTACCTCTGGTTTTTGTAAGCATTTACACCTATGATTAGCTTTTACACCTTGTAAATTAGATACTGCTTTAAAAAAATAAGAATGCTCCTACACAGTTAATCATGGCTGTCTTTTTCAGATTTCTAATGTTTGGCTTCAAAAAAATTGTCCTTTTAAAGATTTGATATGAGTATTAAATATATATTCTTAACAATCTTCTCTCATAATTTCTGTTATTGAATGTTCCTTTTATCACTTATACATCAATACTCACAGAAACCATTTATATTATATCTTGAATGCAGGGCAAGAAATAGACAGAAAAAGAGAGAAAGAAACAAGAAATAGACAAAAAATTATATTTGTAAGAAAACCAGAACAATGAAAACAAAAATGTCTCTTCTCCAATTTTGTTTAACATCCTGATGATAAATGAGGGTTATTCAATTGTCATGCATTTCGTTATTACTTTGGAAGATGTACTAACACACTGCATCCTGAGACCTTAATCCACTTATATCTGCAAAACTACATTCCAACTCTTAATCAGTCCTGTTTAGATATTTAGACAGCGATGTAGACAGGGTGTACAGGATGAGTGTAGACAGGGTGTAGATAGCTGGGGGATCATGCTAGTGCACCCTTAGTATTTCCATATGTGCAATGTTCTGTAATTTGCTAAATATGTGCAGAGGTATGAAGGAAAACACAAAGCACTTTCCCTTAACACATGCTATCTTGATATTTTCAAAGTAGTACTTAATTTATCAAATGCAAATGCTAGGATCATTGCAGTAATATTAAGGTGGACCTTCTATGCACACAACTGGGCTCTACCTAGAGATGCTGCCTCATGCATTCAGCCTGAACAGTTACATAGGACTATTGTGATAAACTGTAAACTTCAGGTGCAACTATGTGAGTGAATCTTTTTATCTCCTCTGGCTTGTCGTCCCTTGCATTTAATATTTATTTTATTTATCTATCACATGCCTTATATCTTGTTCAATGACAGGTAGGCCTCATCTTATTGAGCCCAAAATTTCTGTTACTAAGTGAAAGTGAATTTTGCCCCATATTACAAGTTATTAAATTAATAATATGGTTGTTAAGTGAATCTGACGTCCCCATTGACTTTACTTCTCAGAGGTTCGCAAAAGGGGATCACATGATCCTGGGACATTGCAACTGTCATAAATATGAGTCAGTTGCCCAGCATCTGAATTTTGATCACATGTCTGTCGGGATGCTGCAACAGTCATAAAGTGTGAAAAAATGGTCATGTCACTTTTTTCAGTGCTGATGTAACTTCAAAAGATCACTAAATGAACTGTTGTACATCAAGGACTACCTCTTACTATGTTATTTATATATTACAAGATTTATAATCCACCTCAAAACCTTCTTGATGGAGAGTTTCAGAAAATTAATCATTTTATTTTTAATTGATCTCATAAAAGCATGTCCTATTATGCATTCTTCAGCTTTTGTAGCAGATTAAATATGAGCTTCTAGGATATTACTGTCTCTAATAAAGACTCTTTATTGTGCCTTAACTGTGCCTTACAACACACTGGATTTTGGTTGATGAATAGAGACAATCCTTCTGTGCTGAGTCTTTGCACTATGATTATTTCAAGAATTTCCTTTCAGTTGAATCATATAATATACAAATAACTGTAATTTTAAAATACCCTAAAATTGTCTTAGCTAATCAGTCCGAACACACAAATACTGGTAAGAATTACTCATCTTCATTAGAAGGAATGGCTTTTTGGCTGAGTGAGCTTTTGTATAAATGTTCTTAAAATGGTTGAATCATGGCATTTTTGAACAACAAAAAAAGCTGAAGAAAGCTGAAGGAAGCCATGCCAATTGGACAGAACGTTTTTATAAAAAATAAACTTTTCACTTATTCATATTTAACACTAGAAATACCAAAGATATTTGATGATGTAACTATATTTTACTTATTGTTTTACTTCTGTAATGCACTAGAGACTATTAGAGGCAGCGTACAGTCAAATCTATTTAAAAATTTAAAAAAGAAAAAAGAAATAGGAAGGCTTTGCATAAACAAACTTGTTTTCAACATTTATTTTCTTTGTAGTCTGATTAAAAAAAAAATCAACTGAGCTTTTAGCAAGCTTTACCATATCCTAATATTCAGTGGCAGGCAATTATGGGTATAATAATTTTAATCTTTCCCATACCTCTCTAGAAATTTCTGATGTCAGTCATGTTGATTGCCATCTGAATCAGAATTGTTTGGAAGTAATTTCCATCAATTTTAGTAAAAATGTAAGTAAATTAAGGCAAAATAAATAAATTAACACAAAAGACATGATTCTACAACTTGGTTGATGCAAATTATAATATGCATCAGTTATCATTACTGTGCTTTGTGGAAAAGTGGAGCTCTGAATTGGTAAGAATGATCTTGATGATTATACAACATAAAATAGATCCATGCTTACTTTAGATGAAAATTCTATAAAATTTAGGTTCATTTTCAGCATATTAAGATGGATATTCTGACTTTCAAACAAATCAAAGTACAGTATCATGTTCAGAACCAATACAGATGGGGTTTTCTTTTTATATATTTCTATATCTTTTGTTCTTCCTTTCAAGCATTCAAGTTCTTCAGGTTGGAATAAAAAATTGCAGGAAAGAGATTTTTCTTTGTGTCCCCTTCTTTTTCTTCACATTCTTATTTTGTACCAAGAACATTCTGTACCATCCTGGAACATTCTAATACTTGAATCAGCTGTTCTGAAGACAGAACTTTCTCTTGGTGACTGACTACAGTGGTATTTACTTATTTAGTTTTTTGTTTGTTTGCCACCCATATTGTTGTGAGGCAATGGTCTTCATGCTGGAAGAATTCTTATTTTCTATCACTGGCTTTATTTTGCTTTGTTGTTTTCTGTTTATATACTACTTGTCTCATGTTCTGTTTCAGTCTTCTCTCTTATACTTTAGGTTTCTTCTTCAGAAACCACTTTGTCTGGTAGAAGACTGCAGGCTATTCTGATCTGCAAATTAGGAGTTATTTCTTTTTCAGCTGCTGATTACCCAAACCCTTTGTTCAATGTGTTGATGTTCCAAGAATTAGCTCTCAAAAGATTTCACACCCTTTACAGTGTGAAAAAAAGAATATAATGAAGGAACTGCCTTGAACATTAGTAGAAAGGTGGCTATAAATCCACAAAACAAAGAAAGGAATTAATGAATAATGTCAATGCCATACTTTTATGTGAAATGTGTGTGTTTTCAGAATTTAGCAAGAATATGTTTCTGATCATTCAGAATGCAATAATGGCTTAGGCAAAAATGGGTTGTCAAATACCTTATTTTAGGCCGTCTTCTTCAACCTGATATTCCCAGCATTTGGGATTATAACTTTCCTAATTTCCAACCAGCATAATCAAAAGACATTGGATGAAGAAAAGTTTATTTCAGGATTCTCAAATGCAGTTCTAGTCTAATCAAGAATGGAGATTATAAGGCACTGGATAAGGCTTCAGTGCCCTTCAGAGTTGCCAATTTTACTATGATGCAAACAGGAAAGATATCAAATTTAGTTTTTATCATGGTCCTATCCATTTGAATCTCTGGCATGCCAAGGGTCAAGTGCAGCATTCAGCCCTCAAAGTGGTACAGCCTGGTCAAAATAAAAGCCTCCTCATCAGAATGATCCCAGCACTGGAAAGCCAGACAAAAAGCAATTGTTCAGCATTTCCCTCTAGAAACAGTGAGTTCCTTTCTTTCTTTCCTCCTGAAGGGATGGGAAACCTGTTAGACTGATTCTTTTCACAGAGGAATATGACTACTGGCCCAGAGAAATTTCTCTTGAGGTTGGGAACTTTTCCTCCTTGAAGAACGCCCCACTTTGCGCAAAGGCTTTTGTCAAATATCTTGACCAGGTGTAGCCCTTGTGTTTCAGTCATAACCCAGAATTATCTTTTAGTGAATAATTTCATTTTGTGTTTTATAACTACTCACAGAAATGTCAAGCACTTCCCCTAACAGTTGCTGATTGCCTTTTTGGACAACCCCCCCCCAAAAAAAAAATCTATTGTGTGACCACTAGCACTAGCTTTTGTTTTATGCAAACTGGGCATCCCGCAAGACAGAGGCTGCTCTTGTCCTCTACCCTGATGGTTAATATCCAGCAAGAATAGAAATAGAATAACAGAGTTGGAAGGGACCTTGGAGGTCTTTTAGTCCAACCCCCTGCTTAGGCAGGAAACCCTACACCACTTCAGACAAATGATTGAGCTTTGGTGGCCCAGCAGACTAAAGCAGCTGATGTTAAGTAACACCAGCTGCCTGCAATTACTGCAAGTTCAAATCTCACCAGGCTCAAGGTTGACTCAGCCTTCCATCCTTTTGAGGTAGGTAAAATGAGGACCCAGTTTGTGGGGGCAATAAGCTGACTTTGTATTAAAGAAAAAGAACACCGTTTGGGGGGGGGCAAAAGCCCTACTAAGCAGGTATATACAAAAGTATGAAGGCTATTGCTTAACGCATTGTAAGCCGCCCTGAATCTCCGGAGAAGGGCGGCATATAAATCGAACCAATAAATAAATAAATAGAGTGTTGAGTGATTACTTTATACTTGAGCTGGAACCTACTGGCACTCTGGGGTTTTTTGTGGAACAATTATCTTGGGAAAGGAAGGGGAGAAGCTTTTTTCCTCCCTCTCCACCCGACATCCCCAGTTTTAGTCCCTTATTGAAGAGAGATATTTCTGATAAATGCTACTGTATTCCTTTCTGGAAACCAGGGCTGGTAAGTACGGTATGTTCGGTCAATGCTAATCATTTTAGCAGCTCCTGAACGAAATCCGAGAGGCTCTGGACTGGAGTCCCTCACCAGTCAATCAAGCGCACTTAAGAGAGGCGAGGCCGAAACAATAGCGCAAGTCCTTTGCCGCTATTCATCTCTACTGGCCGCGAAAGGTTCGCCCGCCTTATAACTGCACGAGATGAACTAGCGCACATCAAAGCAGCTCTCGGCTGTGGCGGCGGCGGCGGGAGGGACTCCAGGCAGGGTATCATTTAACACGAGCACCGAGCTATTTAAACCCATTGACTGAAGGTTCAGTTGTAGCTCTCCAGCACACACGGCGGCCACCTATCCATTTTTACGCGGGCAATCAGGGGTCTTTTTCGGAGATTGTTGGACTTTGACATCTTATCAGTTCCCCACAGAATTGTCAACGGCAAAAGGGACTTGGGGATTATAATCCAGATCAGAAGAAGACAAAGTCGCCTCCGCCGTTTTAGGGTTATTTTCTCCGGTGTCTCGCCGGAACCGTAAGCAAAACAGATGCTTGCCACGTTCTTTGAATTGTGTCCAGAGGTTGCCTCCTCTCCGTTTGTGCACACTAAATAACCTCATAACTTGTTCAGCCATAACGTGCGTTGGGTGTGTACGTGTGTCTGGAACGCGGGGTGCACACAATGCGCTCCCTTCCCTCCTTCTCTCCGTGCTGCCCTGCTTTTAACGCAACCGTGCTCCGATTTCTCCTCAAGACAAACCGGCCTCCCGCTTCTCAGTTCAGTTCAGTTGGTTTTGGCACGGCGATCCCAACAAGGAGCCGGGATCACCAGCAGCAGGTTTGGGTTTTTTTAGAGGGGGGTGGTGGAAAGAAGCATCCCACATCTGCGTGTGCTGTTGAAATAAGGGGGCGGGGCTTCGACGGGATCGCTGGGCAAAAAAGCTACGCTCTTTTCGAATTGGCCGTCTTTGGGTGTGATGTCACGTCCGGCGGGGAAGCCTTGCCTTGTTGTGGAGCCGCCTCTTTCTGGTTCTGGCTGCGTTCGCAGGTGGTGGTGCTGCTGGTGCTGCTGTTTGGTGCCGCCGCCGCCACCGTCCGCGGGTGCAGCGGAGTCATCCAGGCGCGCGCGTTACTCCCTCCTGCCTGGGAGACCTGCGCTTAGTCCGGTTGGGGGAAAGAGCGCCTGGTGCCGCTTCTTCTCCTCCATCCTCGTTTTCCGCGCTCAAACTTCCCTCCCAGACTTATAACCATTTCCCCACCTTTATTAGCATCATTTGGTTTCTCCACACTTCTGGGCAAGACCTGAAAGATGAAACGTCTCTTTTAACGGTGCTTTTTAAAACAAACAAACAAAAAAAAAACTAAAACCAAAACCAAAGGATTTTTTAAAAAATAATATCATCATCATCATACATTGTATACAAAAGCTCCGTTTGGTTTTTTCTGTTTTTTTTTGTTTTCCTATGCAACCTCCCACTTTCTCCATTTGTTTTTGGAGCCGATCTCAGGAGCCGGCACGCGAGAATTTCCTTGGCCGGGATCTGCTTTTTGAGAGCGGCCGTTGTGCATTATATCGAAGTTCAGCCTCTTCCCCACCTTTCACCTCTTCGCTTTGGGAAGCGCGCCCCTTGGCCGCCTCTTCCGTGTCTGGAAGTGGCCTGACCCCCACCGCTGACTTGGCCACCTTGTGCGCTGCGCGCTGTGATTGTATTGTTCGCCGCCTCCCCCTGAAGGGTTTGCTTGTTGCCAGCGGGGGAGAAAAAGGACGGCATCCGAAGGGAGGGATGCCCAGCGGAAGGAGGGGTTGAGCGATCACCTCCCCGCCACCAGCAAGAGCTCTTGAAAAGAGAGTACCGAGCGGCACGCGGAGACCGGCGGGACGCTGCTCCTCTATTTTATTTTATTTTTTTCCTCCCGCGGCGCCTGCAGGTTCCTTTTAGACGAGGGATTGGGGACAAGCGGCAGGATGCGTTTCTTCCCGGAGGGATTTTGGCTACTGTGTGTCGCCGCGACCTGTACGGCCAGGACTGAAGGTGGCAACAAGGCGAGGAGCTGCTCGGAGCTCCGGCAACTCTATGGAGCGAAAGGATTCAGCCCGAACGTGGTTCCCCAGGCGGAGATCTCCGGTGAGTAAGCTGCCTTTTTTGCGCCGTTTTCCCTTCTCCCCTCCGCCCCCGCCCCGGCTTCTGCAAGGCGAACAAAGGGATTTCTAGCCGCTTTAACGGGAAAGCCCGCCGCCCACTTCCAGTAGCCTGAGGAGAGACTTGAGATGGTCCTGGGGTGCCGGGTTCAGGCAGGCGGGTTGAGGGGTCGGGAAGCCTACTTGAAAAGAAAAAAAAAAGGGGGGAGGAGGAGGAAATGAGAGCAAATCGATTCCAGCAGCTGAGCCTTCGCTAATGGGGAGGAAAAGTCTTCGTGCTTGGGCCAAGTGCTTGTTTCCCCTGAATAAATGCAAGCACCGCTGGGATGAGGAATCAAGCTTTTAGATGTGACTTGAAGAATGTCCCGGGTATTTTTAAGCGCTTAAGCCACGAACAGTGTCCCGTTCATTTAAGAGGTCCCCACATTCTCTGGGGTTTTAAATAAAGAGGGCTGATTGTAGTGCATAGATGCTATTCTAATCAGTTTGGGTCCATTTAAAAAAGAATGTTAACGTCTCTAGCAATAGCTAAGCTCTGGAAAGGATGGAGGAACTTCACATCTCCCACTTTATTGGCCAATGCTTTTTTTCTTCTTTTTATTAAACCCACTTTTGGCAGTCCTCTGTTAACTTTCTGAAACTGCAGGGTTACAACCACCACCCTTCCCCAGGATCATGGAGGATACTAAAAGTGGTTCTAAACAGCCTCGACTGCCAGGAAGTTTAATATGTGGATAGTCTGTTTTTCCTAAACCAGCTTTGAAGCCAAGACTGGAATCTCTGTGAAAACGCCTGTGTCAAACATTTCTTTTAAAACTAGAGCTTGTGACTTTTGCTCACATTTAAGACAGCTTCTGTCTCAAAACTGTATATTTTGAATTATATTTACCAGGAAGAGATTTTCTTCTTTCTTCCCATTCTCCTCCCATTCTTTGCTGCATGATATTGGGGGGGAGGGATGTTATTTGCTGGTATAATTTTAAAAATAAAACACTGTTCATAGCATGTGGCTATAATGCTTGAGAAAATTTGAGTCATGAGTCTAGTAGTGGATAGTAAGAAAAGTTGTGATTGGTTGCAAAGTTAGAGAATGCCATAAGGTAATAAGAGATGGTATGTTTCATCCCGATTGGGGAAGATTAAAGACCAGCTGACAAAAGAGACACAAATGCTAGGTTGTTTGAAATCTGTAGTTGAAGATAGCAAGAACTTCAAGCTTATTAAATAATATAATTTGACTATCTTGCTTTCTCTCTGCAACTTTCCTTTTTTTGTAGTTCTCATACTTATAGAAATTTATAAATTGAAAAAAAATCATATCTTCTTCCTGGCACCTAGGAACTTTTTTTATTGAAACTCGGCAGCAGATTACTTCAGAGTAAGGATGACATTGATCATTCAAATTCTGCTTCTCAGTCAATTTTACATTGTTTGCATAGAAATACATTTCTGTGACACTTAGTTCTAAATAAATTATAATATAGTGGGTTTTGATTGCTACACTTTTTAGGCATTGAGTGCCGGCTAGTAGATTATACAGAGGCCTCTTCAGTTGTTTGAGCTTAGATTCAGATAAAACTGAAGTTCTAAATCTAAAGGAATGTTTGCTTCTCATATTGGACTGAACTGCCCCCTACAGAATGATTTCAGTTGTCTGATGCATCCTCATTTACTGTAATACTGGATTTCCTCAGTTTTGAATTATTCTTAAGTATTGTATAAGGCAGTGTTGGCGAACCTTTTCAGCAACGGGAATGCCAAAACGGGAGCGCGTGAGCGTGCAGGGGAGCGCCAGAAATTGGAAGAACAGCTACCCGGCGCGCACATGCAGGAGCGCCGGAAACCAGAAAATCAGTTTCCTGGCACTCATGCGTGTGCTGGGAAGCTGAGCGCACGCCGGTCACATGGTCTTCCAATATCTGATACGCATGCGTGTGCAAAGACCAGCTGGCCACACCCATGCCCACCAGGCAACTGCTTTTCTAGTTTCTGGAACTCCCGTGCACAAACACCAGCTGGCCAGCGTGCACTTGCATGCCGGAACCGGAAGAGCAACGGGCGATGGCTGGCGTGCCCGGAGAGATGGCTTTGCATGCCACATCCAGCACGCATGCCTTAGGTTCACCATCACGGGTATAAGGAGTAAAGATCTTATAGGACACTTGAATAAATGCTGACTTTTCTTTTTAACTTTCTGCAGTGAGGATGTTGGTTGCTGTATGAAATTGTAATCTTGTGAAAAATTATTGGAAGAAAGTTATTTAAAAGTCTGTAGTAAAGTAAACATGCTTAGGATAGGAATAAGTACAACTTCCAATAGTTAAAATAGTATCTTTTGTTTCTTGGCTATAGACTGATGCAGACTGATGCAAAATCAGAAATGAAAACACTAACTAAAAATTGAATTTTATGTATTTGATTTTTAAAAAGTTGGGCTGCTGGTATGTTGGTAGTATTAAGAGAAAACATTTGATGCTTCACTTATCACTATGTCTTTGCTATTTAGTTAGAGGATTCCTATTTATTTATTTATTTATTTATTTATTTATTTATTTATTTATTTATTTATTTATTTATTTGAAATAGTTGAATGGCTGTCAAAGTGATTCAGGGTGGCTTACATTAAATTCAACAGAACCCAAGAGAAAGACTACAAAATCACAATACATAAACATAATGATAACATAATAGAATTGTGATCCAAACAGAATTAATATGACTACACCAGTTTTTGCTAGCAGATTGACTCTAATATATAAATATATATAAAACACTAATATATAAAACACTCATATTTTTTCTGAATATGGATTTGGTTTTAAACTTAAGAGAGAGTGCAATCGATATATGAGTGTAAATCCAGATCCTTTGAACTTAGACATTTTAAAAGAAAGATGTCTAGAGGTTTGTGACCAGCCCTCTTTAGCTGGATTCATTCCGGACTCAGCAAACCAAACCATTCACCACCACCACCACCAAAACTATGAAATAATGTGGCTTATCTATAGCCTACATCAATTTGATTCATTTACACTATGTCCTTCCTCACATAGTTGCAGGCAACATATAGAAATAAGCAGAATAACTAATATAGCCCCTTTGACATCCATAAATTTAGCCTATTCACCTCATTTTAATGTTAAAAAATCCATTTTTAACTATGGGAAATGACATGCTACAGGACTACAGCCTCCACCAGCATTGTTTGTAAAACTCCTTCTGGGTTGTGCATAGGCCCCCTAACAAGATGTGGCATGTTCAAAAGCAAAGTGCCTGAGACTAGATTAGTCCATTACAATAAATTACAGAATAACAGAGGTGCCAACCATTACCTCCACTGAGATACAAATGGCTCTCAGTCCAGTGGAACATTAAGGCAGGAAAGCATAAGTGGTATCTAGTATACCAGCAACATAAGTATTTTATCAGAGCTATGTCCTTGAATCTCTGGCTATAAGCATTCTGGTTCAAGAATCAGACTGAGTGAAGGCACAGAAAAAGACAAACATAATGGAAATGAAGCAGAAAAAAAAAGAATGGAAATATGCTTTGCTATAAACCATCTGCTTATAGCACTGTCAGCTCTGTGCTTAAAAGAGAATTCTTCAAGTAGCTGATTGGTGGTTGTCATATGCACTTCAAATTGATAAGAACATGGGTGTCCAACCTTTTGGCTTGCATTGAATAAAGAGGAATTGCCCTGGGCTGCATATAAAATATACAATATAGTTAATGCATATAAATCACATAATGTTAAAAGTTTATGATCTTGTGGGGCTGCGCTACTAGCTGTCCAGAACCTAAGGTGGTCCATGAGCCTTGATTTGGCTAAGAATAAAGACTATAGAAAGACATATTTGTGTTGTGCTAATATCAGTTTAGTATTAACACAGGTTTCGCCATGTTTTTCTAAAGTATGTGATTTAGACAGTGTGGGAATTGTTGTGGATTTTATAATGGGAATTGCTAATGTTCTTGCTAAGGAAAACCTACAAGTAAATACAACAAGTAAATGTTATAAAGAGTCAATTTTGTTTTCTTAATTTTTAACTTATTTGTTCCTTACAGAGACATCCTTCATAGTCTTCTGCCTTTCCTGTAAATCTTTCTCTACTGATATAGTTTCTTTTCATATTAGTGGACATTTTGCAAATATTATATCTTCCTTTATTGGAGGTCTAGGCAAACTATTCTTTAGGTCCCAAATATAGTGATCTTTCTTACTTCATGCCTCAACTTATAATTAGACATCCCAAGGAGATACTATTAACAGTTTGTTTGTTTTCTGCTACCCAACTCCAATATTTATATAGAGAAAGAATTGGCAGTAGATTGCCACTGTAGAAATACATTGATAATTAAGAGCTCCTCCTGTTCTGTTTATTCTTCTGTTTTTTCAGTTGCCTGGTAATTGAATGTGATTACATATGAACATTTTTTACTTTGATTTCAACTGAATTGGTACAGAATATGTAGAGAGGTACTACAGTCAGGTCCAGAAATATTGGGACATCGACACAATTCTAACATCTTTGGCTCTATACACCACCACAATGGAGTTGGAATGAAACAAATACAATGTGTGTTAACTGCAGACTGTCAGCTTTAATTTGAGGGTATGTACATCCAACTCAGGTGAACGGTGTAGGACTTACAGCAGTTTGCATATGTGCCTCCCACTTGTTAAGGGACCAAAAGTAATTGGACAGAATAATAATCATAAATCAAACTTTCCCTTCTTAATACTCGGTTGCAAATCCTTTGCAGTCAATCACAGCCTGAAGTCTGGAACGCCTAGACCTCACCAGACACTGGGTTTCATCCCTGGTGATGCTCTGCCAGGCCTCTACTGCAACTGTCTTCTGTTCCTGCTTGTTCTTGGGGCATTTTCCCTTCAGTTTTGTCTTCAGCAAGTGAAATGCATGCTCAATGGGATTCAGGTCAGGTGATTGACTTGGCCATTGCATAACATTCCACTTCTGTCCCTTCAAAAACTCTTTGGTTGCTTTTGCAGTATGCTTTGGGTCATTGTCCATCTGCACTGTGAAGTGCTGTCCGATGAGTTCTGCAGCATTTGGCTGAATGTGAGCAGATAATATTGCCCAAAACACTTCAGAATTCATCCTGCTGCTTTTGTCAGCAGTCACATCATCAATAAATACAGAGAACCAGTTCCATTGGCAGCCATACATGCCCACGCCATGACACTACCACCACCATGCTTCACTGATGAGGTGGTATGTTTAGGATCATGAGCAATTCCTTTCCTTCTCCATACTCTTCTCTTCCTATCACTCTGGTACAAGTTGATCTTGGTCTCATCTGTCCATAGGATCTTGTTCCAGAACTGTGAAGGCTTTGTTAGATGTTGTTTGGCAAACTCTAATCTGGCCTTCCTGTTTTTGAAGCTCACCAATGGTTTACATCTTGTGGTGAACCCTCTGTATTCATTCTGGTGAAGTCTTCTCTTGATTGTTGACTTTGACACACATACACCTACCTCCTGGAGAGTGTTCTTGATCTGGCCAACTGTTGTGAAGGGTGTTTTCTTCACCAGGGAAAGAATTCTTCGGTCATCCACCACACTTGATTTCCATGGTCTCCCAGGTCTTTTGGTGTTGCTGAGCTCACCGGTGCATTCCTTCTTTTTGAGAATGTTTCAAACAGTTGTTTTGGCCATGCCTAATGTTCTTGCTATCTCTCTGATGGGTTTGTTTTGTTTCTTCAGCCTAATGATGGCTTGCTTCACTGATAGTGACAGCTCTTTGGATCTCATCTTGAGAGTTGACAGCAACAGATTCCAAATGCAAATAGCACACTTGAAATGAACTCTGGGCCTTTTATCTGCACATTGTAATTGGGGTAATGAGGGAATATCACACACCTGGCCATGGAACAGCTGAGAAGCCAATTGTCCCATTACTTTTGGTCCCTTAACAAGTGGGAGGCACATATACAAACTGCTATAAGTCCTACACCATTCACCTGAGTTGGATGTACATACCCTCAAATTAAAGCTGTCAGTCTGCAGTTAACGCACATTGTGTTTGTTTCATTCCAACTCCATTGTGGTGGTGTATAGAGCCAAAGATGTTAGAATTGTGTCGATATCCCAATATTTCTGGACCTGACTGTATACCTCTAGTTATGGTGTACAGTAGGAATGTCAAACTCAAGGCCTGCTGGCCAGATCCAGCCCATTGGGTACTTAGATCTGGCCCACAAGACTGCCCTGGAAACAGCAAAGGACCAGGCCTGTGTCACGCGTCCTTCCCAAGCTCCATTTCACTGGCAAAGCGCTCGGGTCACCACAGCGCCCCCAACACAAGTGACATCGAACTGGCCACGCCCACCTGGCCCCCAGAGGTCAAACACAAGCCAGATGTGGCCGTCAATGAAATCGAGTTTGACATCTTTAGTGTACAGATTGAGTTATTAAGCTGCAAATTGGACACTGAGGCTATTTTTGTTCAAAACAGTAAAGCAAGAAGAGAACCTCAACAGTTGTACCAGTAGAATTATTTTTTAAAGTCCCAGTTCTTTCTAAATTGTGCTTTTGGTTAAGTTATAAGCCAAAGAGAAAGCCCGACAAAGGAACTGATAGAAAATGAAAAAAATATAATTACAATTAATGTAATATGGTGGTAATCTATTTTATTATGGTTATGAAATAATCAATGGCTGATTTGCTGCTGCTGGAGGCCAAATGATAAAAGTATCTAATCAGTTATTTTGGTATTTAATGGACTTTATTTATTTATTAATTAATAAATATTAATTTTATTATTAATAAAATTAATTAATTAATTTAAGATAAGATAGTTTGTTATCTCATTTTTTTCTCATTGTTTACTTCAATTTGTTTATAAGATGTGGTTGTATAAAATCAAATGCTTGCCTTTCTTCTACTGCAAATTCTGTGACTTTCTTAAAACAAATTTAAATGTTGGCCCTGAAGGATGTGATGAAATTTAAAAAAAAAAAACAACACTATCTTATTTTAGTAAATGTAAAAATGAATTCAAAAAGAATCAGGCTGAGGTTAAAGGCACCACACTAGAAACCAGGAGACTGTTATTTCTAGTCTTGCCTTAGGCACAAAGCCAGTTGGGTGTCCTTGGATTAGTTAGTTTCTCTTAGCCCTAGAAGGGAGGTAGTAGCAAAGCCCTTCCAAAATCTTGCCAACAGAACTGCAGGAACTGTCTAGGCCAGGGGTGTCAAACTCACGGCCTCAATGCGTCACATACTAGTCACCCCACCCCCAGTTTAGTGAAGGAGAAAAAAGTTGCAATACATCATGTGACGATAATGTGACGCCGTGAGATTGGCACCCTAGTCTAGGCAGTAACCAAGAGTCAAAAAGACTCAACAAAAATGGTTACACAGGCAATGTTTATACAGTATTGACTTTATGCTTCACTATTTAAGTGGTTACCCTACCATTTACATGAACTGAGTTGTTTTTTTTTTTGTTTTGTTTTGTTTTTTTGCTCATAACAAAGTTTTAGAGTCAAAGAGGAACTTGCAGGTAAGAGAAGGATTCTACATAATGTAACATAGGAATCAGCAGCAAAATGCCTTCAAATACCAAGCTACTGCAATGAATCTGAGTGCTGTACATACAATTTCAATATTAAATAAAATAATGTCAGAAAATGAATTCTGGGACTGAAATAAGATGGAGAATGGGCTTTCCCCAGAATTCTATGGCCACTTTTGAAAATAAAATTGCCAAATATTGAGTGCAGATATTTTAATTGGGCAAAAACCACTCTTTCAATTTTACTTTTATACATGTTGAATTTTGAAACTCATACAGCTCGAATTTAATATTTAATTTAATTTATTCTAGATAAGTTGTAATTTGTGCTGGAGAATGGAGGAAATCATTCAGTTTCTCCACCATCAGTTAGTACACATGACCAAGTACCATGTAATATTGAAATTCATCTGAGATGTTTCTGTCCTTATGTTTAAACTTAATCTTTTCTTTTGCATTTGATTCCTTCCTGCCCTGCAAAACAAGATGTACCTGCTGAGATTCGGGATGCAAACATATGCCTGCTGAGATTTAGAGTATAAACACTATTGAACCAGTGGACTAAAACAAGAATAATAATTTGGCTACAGATTACTTGTCTTCTGAGGCATTGATACAGGAGAGGATAAAAGCAAATCAATTTAGACTGACCTCAACACAGAAGTTTCTACTTTGGAGTCAAGTGACCATTTCTGGGGCAAAATTTGCCTTGACAAAGTGTATTGATTGCCTCAAAGCTTTTTTCTTGTCTCTTACCTTTTGATACTTCTCTATGAGCACAGTGCTGGTTTTTGTGGTTCCTGGAGAATTCTAAGAACATAAATTGTTCAAACTGTGGAACTGGGTTTATTAATGATATTAATGATAATGATATTGTGCACAATATATACTTAAGTAAATTAAAATATGGGTCGATAGTGCTTATTTATATAGCAAATTTAGAGATCGGCCATCTTACTCACAGTGTGACTTATGCTGAGAGGCAGGCTGTTTTTGGATCTTATTATTCCAAGTGGAGAACTGTTTTGGTTTTTGCTTGTATTTTACTTCAATGTGTATCTACATGGAAGGCTGCTCCTGTGAATTGGAAGACCATTTTTGCTACTTCAGAGATCTTTTGCATTAAATTTATGCATATTAATGTGAAGCAACGTTTTCTTTTGTCAGGTAAGTTCAGTGAGTTAAATCATCCCTTTTTATTGTTAGTGGTGGCATAAAGGGAAGATATCAATATTATTTATCAGTAAATTAAAGTATTCAAAGCTAACTATCCCACACCATCTCTTCTTTCTTCTAATTAATATGTAATATGTTTTTTTGAGCATGAATTTAAATATCATATAATCAGATCTATGTCATAATAAATGTAAATGTATAGCACATGACAAATGCTCATGCCTATTCATTTCATTTTCTTATGGCTTTACTTAGAAGTAAAAATATCAAGACTAGGACAATGCCCATATTGTTTCATATTGTTTCCCTACAGATGTCTATCCACGGACAACTGGCATCCTAGGGTTATTTTTATCAAATGAATTATGTTAATTATGCTTAACCTAAAGTATCACATATTTCATATTTCAGCTCTTCATAAATGTAAAATTTATGCTGTGTTTGTTAAATCATATTTCTATACTCTTCAAAAATAACAATATTTCACAGCAGCACTTCTATGCTAATAGTAGATAGATGTTTGCTCATATCAGGTCCAGAGCATTTCTATAATTTAAAAAACAAACAAACATATACAGATCAATCAGAAACCTGTGCAAATTCCAGAGATTTTAGCAGTTGGATAGGAATTCATGTCAGGCTTAGATTTGCTCAATTTTCTTTGTCAAAATTTCATTATTTCCATTTTTATCATCAGTTTACAAGTTTTTTGTATTTGTCCATGGTCCACATTTTAGTATGTATTGCTTATAATGTGCAATTTTTTTGTACATTATTTGAATTTCAAACTATGTTGCAAAAGTGTAAAAATGCAACAGTTTGTCATATAATTTTATTCTAAATTATATATAAAAATGGAAGGATTGGTCAAATTAGAATGCAAACTATATAAATTCCTTCCCTTATCTAGAAGGGCTTGTAAGTTTTCCCAGTTCTTAAAAATGGTACTTCAGAGTTCTAAGAACACAAAAGAACATCTGATCATGATTATTTTTAATTCAAATTTTGAGACCAAAGCTATATCTAAATTTATGCCTTCAGCCTTTTTTAAAAATTTTTATTTTAAATAGCTGAAACTGCAGTTCTCTCAGGGAAACTATGAAATTCACTTAACATCTTTTAAATTATTGGTGTAAAGCAATGACTCTGCTACAGAAAAGATTACTCCAAATGTGCTGGCTAAAACAAACTCAGCCATGCAAAGCTAAACCCAAATACATGCTGTCATAAGATAGTACAGATGATTCACACACATATATGTTTTTCCTGTTTGCAGTAATCTAGGAAGTGCTTACCTTAAAATAAATGTGTGTGAAAGGGGTCAGACAGTGGTCTTTCTTAAGCAATTGCATATCCTGCCTCACATACAGCATGTTTAGCTATGGCCTTCAATGTTATTTAATCAATCTGAAAAGTACGCTTGGAGAAAACTCTCACCCCTCTCTGGTTTCAATTAGTTCCTAGATGGAAGAGATCATGATACTTCTTACTATTTGCAGAAATGGGAAATGGAGGATTTGTCCTGCTACTTATTTTGTTCCTTGGTAATGAAAAGTGTAAGGATCACATTTCTCCCAGAGTTGTTGAAGGGAAGTGAGCATTAAATTAGTTTAATAATAATACTATTGTTTCCTTTCAAATAATAACTTCAACCAAAATAAAATTCTTTAACATCTGACTAAAACTGTTCTGTGTATAAAGGATCATATGCTTGCCTGCATGATTTGTATTAAATGTTTTATCATATGAATACATGATGTTGTAGTAATCTTGTCTCAGTGTTTTATATACCAATTTATAATGGAAGAAGTTATGACTTTCTTTTTAATCCCACTCATCCTGAACACATTGTCATTCATTTTCTTAATAATTCTTAAGTATTTAGTGGTGCGGTACTGTCAGACTCATTGCATAATATGTTGATGCCCTCTAATGAATAATAAACAGGTTGAACTATAGTTTACTTTCAGTGTCTGCTCTTGCCATTTAACTAATATACTGGATATTTAAATTTAGCAAATATAGTCTACAAATAAAAATTAATAAGTGGTTATTGAAAAAAATTGGAGGCATTTACATTTTATCTCTTCTTAAACTCTCAAAAGCAAGCCCAGTTACTATAAAAAGCCCATTCATAATATTGTTTTGTTTCTTTTTTGATTATAAGGACCAAATTTTTCTGATCTATGCTCAAAGGTAAACTTTTCCTAGTGCTGTG
The DNA here is from genome assembly GCF_029215685.1 of Pituophis catenifer annectens. Taxonomy (NCBI): domain Eukaryota; kingdom Metazoa; phylum Chordata; class Lepidosauria; order Squamata; family Colubridae; genus Pituophis; species Pituophis catenifer. Next base: position 34,956,009 of record NW_027256886.1, read on the forward strand.
TCAGTGATGGATGTTGCTATGAGGTACAAAGCATATTGCAGCAGTCAGTCAGTCAGTATCATTGTTCCCATATTTCTCTTATTTATTCCTTTCTCGCTTGGTTTATTGTTTATTGTCCAAATGCATCATCTGCTTTCTAGATTTCCTGAATATGCTAAGCCCCTATTGGCTCGTTCTGATTTATTTCTAAAAATAATGTTTGTACTTCGTGGGCTTCATTGCTCTCTGATATATAGTTGGTGCTCTTTTGGCTACCTAGAGAAGCACACTGGCCGATGGGATGTGGACACATAAACCCTGTGATAACTGTTTTATTCCTTTTGAGTATTTGTAAAAATTGTACGCTGCCTGTCTTCCAGATCCAATTGCAATAGAAGTAGTCCTTGACTCATGAATGGCCACTTAGTGACTGTGCTATGTTACAGTGGACCCCAAAAAATCTACTTACAACCCAGATTTGAAGTTCTGGCAATTGTCTCCACCACCAACACTGCCAACAGCCTATGGTCATATAATCACATTTGGGGTACTTGGCAGTTTGGCCTCATGTACGGCTGTTTGCAGCATCCTACTGTCATGTGACTGTGATTTATAACATTTTGGCTGGCAACTGTCATTTATGTTTCAGGCAAAAAAACCTCATAGCGAACAATGGTCTTGCTTAATGACTGTGGCATTCACTAAACAGCTGTGGTGTTCACTTTACAACTGAAGTGTTTACTTTACAAGTGCTGTATTGGCTTAATGACTGCCGTAAAATGGTTGTAAAATCGGCATACAGTCATGTGGTGATCTGCTAAACAAGTGTCATAACTTATGACTTTAATTGTGGGCTCAATTACGGTCATAAATTGAAGAGCAGCTGTATATTAAAATGAGAAAAAAACATTTTGAGTAGGTCAATACAATTAATATATAATTATAAAACAAGCACAATCCTGAAATGCACAGTGAAATAAATAATAATGATGTTTATTGGTTCTGAAATCTCAGGTGTCATATTAGTGAGAAATGACTAGACTTCTTTGAACAATATGCTTTGTGTAAACTGACAGCAGAATTGCAATACTTTGAAAATAAAATGTTTTATTGTAATAACATTTCAGACTGGGTGTTTTGTTTTTTTTAAGTAAAACAATATTTTGACTAAACTTCCTTTTGTTGAGTCATTCCTTTTTTTCCAGAAGAATATGTCATATAATTCTTATTTGTAAACTACATTTCCTAAATTAAATATCAAGTATATTAAGTACATTTCCTTTTTCTCAGTCATTCCTTTCTTTTCCGGAAGAATGTGTCATATTATTCTCACTTGTAGATTATATTTGGAGTTCCTTCTTTTCAAGTAAATAATGAGTAAATGTTTGGTCTGATGGGTTGATAATTTTTTAAAAGAAAGAATACCTTATTATGGTATTCCTTCATAAAATAGGATTTGTGTGATCATGATTCTTACTGTTATAATCTAAACCTACTGGAATGTCTTAGATAAGTGCTTTTGTGATCCTCAGGCTCTTTGGAAGTTCAGTCAGTACAAAGCGAACACACCTTAAGAACACCAAAAGGCTTGTCTGTGCATGACGAGTGACTGAGTAGTAGGCTGGGTCAGTAGGCTGCAGCTTTCAGTAACAGATGGCAAAAGTTTTAAAAGTAAAGCTACTGAATGGCATAATATAGTTTAAATGCAGCAATATAATTCATCAGTCTCATTGATAGAGCCTGTGCAAGGCTTACTGAACAGATTTATTTGTGTTTTGATAAGAAACAAGAAAGAACTTGTAAAAGTTTACCATACTAACTGTAAGCAAGCAAGCAAGCAAGCAAGCAAGCAAGCAAGCAATCAGAATAGAGCTGGAAGGGATCTTGGAGGTCTTCAGTAGTTTCTTAAAAACTTTCAGTGACGAAGCACCCACAACTTTGAAGGCAAGCTTGTCCACTGATTAATGATTCACACTGTTAGGAAGTTTCTCCTTAGTTCCAGGTTGCTTCTCTCCCTGGATTAATTTCCATCCATTGTTTCTTGTCTTGCTTTCTGGTGCTTTGGAAAATAAGTTGACCCCTTTTCAGAGGAGCTGACATTTTTGAAACAGATTTACTGGAACAATTCGATAGCTGTTATATGTATAACCAGCCATTTACTGTATTGTATTGTATTGTATTGGCACAAACGCTGGGGATTCAGATGTTTTTGTTTGCAAAAAATGATGCTGTTTTACAGAACTGTGAAATAGAGCATACAACTGAGTCAGTAATTTTAAATGTTTATTTTAATATAATTGACTGGTCCAAAATTGTACTAGATGTTTCATTGATTTGTGTTTGGGTGGGGTTAAGAAATAAGACCAAGTTTAATGCAGAAACACAACATTTAAATTTATGCCTGTGTTTCCTGATCCAAACAAGATCTGTGATGTGTTTAGTCAAGTTCTGCTTAATATGTAGGAAGGAATAGCTTCTGAAATAGGCATTAACAATTTGTGATTAGATTTCTTGTATTAAATTAAACTTTATTTTGGAAAGGACTTTTAAAAAATATTATTCCTGGAGAGAGATCTTTTTCTTTGTATTAGGTCTTTAGAGACTTTGCAAGTGTATTGTTACCTCTTAATTAGCCTCATCTTATTCTCTCTAGGTGAGACTGTCAGTTTTGATTTTGCTGATTTTTCTTTCCATAAATAAACTTGGTTAGTCTGCTATTTATGAACTGAGCAGAAAAAGTTTCCATAAATATTCATACATATGCACACTTCTAGTATATACAATTGTTATATGTGGGTTTTCTACTATGTGCACTTTTTGCCATTACTTTTTTTATAGAAAAATGCACTTTTCTCTGTATTGAATCATATATGTAAATTAGTCTCCAATGTATTAATTCTGAATACTTGTCAGTTAAGAAAATTGGCACAATCTTCAAAAAAAATCTGATGGAAATAGTTCTATGGTATACTTTAAATTGGTGTGGGATGGGGAGAGAATGCTGGGAATTAGAGTATTTTCAGTGGCCGAAGCTGAGAAACAGAAAGCAGGGGATTTGTGAAGCATAGAAATGGAAGGAGAAGGATTTAACTGAATTGGATATAAAAAGGGTATACAATCATACAAAGTCAGTTGTTGTGGCTTCTTAGTGCATGATTCCTCACCAGGCAGGCTTTTCAAGTATCAGAGAAGCTTTACCAAGTTCGAGACAACTAACAGAGGAAGCTTGACTATAATAGAGTTGTTTAATAAGCCAGTGGTTCTCATTTGGTCCCCAATCCCCGGTCCACAGCATGTCAGCAACCAGGCTGCATAAACAACAAAGCTCCATCCACAGGATGCCAGTACCACACAAAACCACACCCCCTCGGTTCATGGAAAACCCTTTTTCCACGAAACCAGTCCCTGGTGCCCAAAAGGTTGGGAGCCGCTTCTCTAGGATGTTTTAATGGAGCCCTTTTTTAAATATGTAAATTTTAATCTGTTTTTAAATTATTGGGGTGTTTTAATCTGTCTGGGCCAAAATGATTTAATTTGATTTTATCTGGTTTTTAAATTTTTTGTATCTATGTATTTTATTGTTGGCTGTTCACTGCCCTGAGTCCTTCGGGAGTAGGGCGGTATACAAATCAAATAAACTAAAACATGTACAGACTCAAAGGGACATGCTGAGAGGACAGAGACAACTAAAGTGTATTATAGTGCAAATATTGACTTGTTGATTCCAGAGAACACCTTTTCTTATTCCAAGTCTATAACTAGAAATGGAACCTGAACTTGGGGAACCATAGAAGAATAGCAAGGTCAGAATAACAAGGGGGCCATGGGTGGAAAAAGACTGAGAAACGCTGTAATAATCTATATCACTGCATTCATGAGCATGTAAACCAATATAGACTTATTGACTTAAAAGCAGGTTTTTCAATCTTCAACAGAAACTTAATAGAATAGAAGATATTTCACTGGTCTAAAGCTTTATTCAGGCTCAGAATGTAATATCCACTTCCTAAAGTGTTCTGCTGCATATGACCATGTTAATGCAATGGAAGTAGATGTGCTCCTTTGCTGCTTTCCCTATTAAAAAGTAGGCTTAATGATAAGCTTTCACTCATATTACATCAGATTCAGCATTACTGTAGTTATCCTTAATATGTGTTCCCAACTATTTCATTGCTTTAGTTCCATTTTGACACCACCAAATGGAGGACGTCCCTATTATCTCAATAGGGTTGGTCAAGTTTGTGTTACAATGTGTGACCAGATCTTAGATAGATCACCGCCAATATCAATAAGGAAATTCTCCCAGTATCTCTAGTAACTCCAAGGAACAATTTATGTCTGGAAGCAGGCTATTCTAGATGGTGCATCACTCTTGCCAAAGAAAAAAAAGAGAAATCAACAGATAATGGTCTAATAATCACAACACATTGGATATTATATGTGTCATATTGTGACCGCAATCATTCTGCGAAACAGATCCAGAGCCGATAACATTTTAGAACAATTCTATAATTGTCATTGGCATCCGTAAACCCTCAACTGCAGCAGTCTGAAAATATTTGACCTGTATGCAAAGGCATTCAAAATATAGGCAGTTGCAAGAACATGTCATTTTAAAGAATTGCTTGCTTTAAAACACTTCCTGCTTTCAAGAATGGGATTTTATTTTTAGGAGGATAAATTGAAACATTTACAAGAAAAATAATTGGTAAACCCAAAGCACTGTTAACATGAATAAATAGAAGCAGGGATCTGATCCCAGTGAGTTTTATTGTAAGATTAATTAATACTATTTATATCGACCTTCAAAGCTTGATGATTCATGGGCAGAGCTTGTTAAAGGTACAAACCATCATCCCTTTTTCCCCTAATCCACATGTCTAGTTCATATTTAACTTTAATCTTTTAATACTGGAATGGCAGAAGATACAATGCCAGTTCAACTCGCTGACATATTCAAATTATTAGGTAAGTAACCCCCAAAGAGGAAATCATCCATTCTGAATTCTTTTCCAAGAAGATGTCACCAATAGCATATTAACATTCTGGCTCCCTGCATCACTCAACTTCTGTCTAGTAAAAAAGAGAAAGTATCTGCTGTTCACTGGAGCAGCAAATATTCATATTTGCTCCAAAGTAGTACTGAAAATGTTTTTGCTCTCATATTTTTTATGAGCCAGTGTAAACGTAAAAGTTATGGATGTGAAGCTGGACACACTGTCTGTCTCTTTTAAATAGAGAAAAACAGATAATTTTTAAAAACATTCAGTAAAATTTTGCACTCTACAAAATAACCAAAATAACGTTGCTATTTCAGGAACCTAGAGTATATTATAAATAATTTGGTCTGCTTATAAAATAATATGTTTGATATAACACTTCCATATTCCAATCTAATAGATACAATAAGGTAAAGACTTACTTGTCCCATGTGTCTGACTCTAGGGAGTTTATCTCCGTTTCTTGGCCAAGGACATTTTCCGTGGTTATGTGGCGAGCATGGCTATACACCAGAGGTGCGCAGAATGCTGTTACTTTCCCACTGAAGTGTTACCTATTTATAGCATTTGCATGCTTTCAAACTGCTAGGTGGGCAGGAACTGAGCCAGGGAACAGGAGTTCACTCCATTGAATGGCACTCAGGTCTCGAACCCAGAGTGGCAGCTTTCTAGCTGACAAGCTCAGTGTCTTTAACCGCTGAGCCATCACGCCCCTGTATAAATATATACATGAGAATAATTGTGAATAGCCATACCCATTGTAGTAGTCCCCAAGCTTTTTAAAGCAGTTTAAGACTTAAAATTGATGTGCTGTTTTTCTGTGAAGATTATTATATTTATTTTGTATAAACAACAATCTCTGCCCAAATGGAAGGAAACGGGTCAAAGTGCAGCCCCATAACTTTGATGATGGTGCAGCCTTCTGTAAGTTGAAAAAGGTAAATTTGTGGCAAGGAGAAGGGAAAATGCTTTTCATTCCACCTCTGCTTGTTTAGTTATGAGGACAACTGTTCAATCTTTAGAGGGTTTATCCTGCAAAAATGGTACTATCAACTCAAAACAGAAATATCTTTGCTGTTCCCAGTTCTGCTTATCTTCAGCATAGCCCTTGTTATGATTCTACAATTATGAAAAATATCCTGATATTTTTAGGTAAAATTTGGAGGAATAAAGTTGTAGGCAATTTTTTTCTCTTATCATGTCAAGGAAACTATATGTATCCGGAACTGAGTTTGACTTAGAGTTATTTATTTATTTACCTACTTACTAGATTTATAAGACCACCCAGCTCAAACAATGTGACTGAGCAACATGAAACCAAAAACAAACAATAAATCAGAAAAATAACCATAGCATCAAAACTTGTATAGTGTATGTGTGTGTGTAATAGAAAATATAAGATGGCGACAATGCATGATAACAAAATGATGCCTGAGAAAAAGCCAAGTCTTAACACTCCTAAAGGTGAACAGAGTTGGAATCTGTCGGAGGGGAACTTGGCTTACAATTATCATGATCATACGTCCTTTATTATAAAGATACTCTTTTCTTTCAGAAAGTTATCCTTAAATTTTTTTTTTCAAAAATTCGCTTTTGTCTTTTACTTTTATCCTTAATTTTTACTGTACAAATTGTAGTGCTTAATGCACAGTCATTTACATTCTTGTGAAAAAGTAAGGAAATAGAAATGTCTTGTTGAAATAAATTTAAATATATGGTTTGATTTTAGATATTTTTATTACAATATGCATTTTTGTGAACTTTCCTTTTTGCTCTTGAATTTTTGCTTGTGAAGCAAAGTTATACACATAAACAAGTAAACATTTTTTTCCTTATGAATTTCTTTTAGAGTTTCACTTTTTCAGGTTTGTCTTTATTCTTCCAAAGGTAATCTGGTCACTGTACTTAAAATAAATGAAAATGCTTTTAAAAAAAACCAGACACATGAACAGTTTTTACGTTATCCATCTATTTAAGTTATACTAGGTGTTTTCTCTTGAAAATAAATGCTGGGAGTGAATGCTGCTAAGGTGTAATGCACTTCATTTTCACCACAGAAATAGTGTTTCTGTATTTAATACATTTAGTGTATTTCTATTGTCACCATATTCTAGGTCAGCTATCTGGGGTGTTGAATTGAGTCCTTATAAAGTAGCATTCCTATTTGCGGGGCAGATAAGTAGCCTCATGGCACAATCATAAATTGAATAATTTACTCAGTTACTGATAACTTTTATGATAGTATTTAGGTCTGGAGTACCTAAATATAACTGAAACATAACTGATGTATCTGTGTCGTGCTAAATTGATAACAATTGTTCTCATACCATTACTGGCAGTTTTGCAGTAATTTTCAGTTACTGTCTTAGAATTGATAGTCTGTTTACCATTACTGAGTGGGATACCATTTTTTTTCTCATTTACTGTCATACATTTATGCAGCTTTATCATTCATTTCCACTCTTTTTTTATTTCTTGACAAGTTGTGTTATCTATAAAAAAGATAAAGGTTTCTGCTGTCAGTTGTGTCCGACTCTAAAGAGCGGTGCTGATCTCTGATTCACAGCCAAAGAGCCAGCATTGTCCAAAGACACTTCCGTGGTCATATGTCCAGAATGACTATGTGCTGAAAGTGCATGGAACAATTATAGATAACACCAATATGAAAGTTCGTAAAAGAATCTTTAGGTTTAGAAGAAAACATTCTATTACATATTATACTTATATGTGAGATGGTTTAATTAAAATTAGGCTGTTTTAATTTATAGGTGAGGCAGAACATGCATCAGTCAGTTACTTTGCTATAAAACAGCATCTGTCCATGCTTAGAAGACCCTCTACTTAAGCAAAGCAGTACAACCATTTTACTACTAAAGCAGCAAGTTACACATTTTCATTGAGCCCCTTGAAAACGATGCTTTGATCGAACCTTTGTTGAAGTAAAGGATTTTTTTAAAAAAAGTTTCACTCTACTTATGAATGTTTCGAAAGGAGATAAAAACTTTTTGAATTTTAGGAAGATTGATAAATATTTTTATGTCAGTCTGGGCTGTCCCTGCTTCTCAAATCCTGCCTACCAGAAGAAGTGATAGAAGACAGAAGGCAGTGTAGAAGGGGCTGATTTTTTAAAAATCTTCATTAGGAGTGAAATTCTTACCAACAAGAAGTTCCAATTTGGTTTGGTGAACTATAGTCTTCTCTCTGGACTTTTAGATATTCTCTTCCATGCAGAAAAAAGTGGTAAACTCTTTGAAATATGCATATTTATTGATTCCCCTACAATGCATATAAATTTGAAGGAAAAACCTTTATATTATTGATGATCTTGCCTCTAAAAACAAACAGAAGTATTTGCTTGTGGTGAATAGAAATTATGACAGAATTAGAATGAGAGAATTTAGAATACACTGTAGGTCCTAGAAACAGATTCAATGTTTGGAAAGCCATACTGTATTGGGAATTAAACCTAAGCAGGAATTGGGAACTGCTCATAACATATTTTTTTCCAACTCCATTCCACTTCCCTTCCAATTACCAGCTGTCTAAAAATGGGTCTAGGAGAACTCACTGTGGCCATCTCGCCATGGCCAACTCGCAATGGAACAATTCAATGCAGAATTAGTTCCTTTTATTGTTCATCAAAGCATTCCAAAGCTGGTAGTCATAGAAATGGTTTCCTTTGACACAAGAGATAAAATAATTTTGATGAAAATGCGGTCAACAAAAATAAAACGAATTAAGTGAAATAAGAGGGAATTAAGTGAGTTGCCTTAAGTGAGTTGGCTGTGACATATTGTCCCATTCCGTCTAAAAACAATTGCAGGTAGTTCTTGATTTACGACCACAATTGAGCCCAACATTTCTGTTGCTAATTGAAACATTTGTTAAGTGAGTTTTGCCCCATTTTACAACTTTTCTTGACGCCATTGTTAAGTGAATCACTGTAGTTGATAAGTTAGTAATACGGTTGTTAAGTGAATCTGACTTCCCCATTGACTTTGCTTGTCAAGGTCACAAAAGGTGACCACTTGACCCTGGGACACTGCAATCATCATAAATATGAGTCATTTGCCAAGCATTGGAATTTTGATCACATGACCATAGGGAAGCTGCAATGGTTGTAAGTATGAAAAACGGTTGTAAGTTATTTTTTTCAATGCCATTGTAACTTTGAACTGTCACTAAATGAACTGATGTAAGTCGAGGACTATCCGTTTCACCTTTGGTGAAATGTAGAGAAATGGTGGCAGAAAACATCTTTTTTCCATATATTTGTCATTATTTTTCACAATTAAAAGTCTTTCTGCAGGAATTTAGCTGATATAGAATTCATAGACTAAAGGAGCAGAGGTTTACCCAAGCTACTGTAAAGACTTCTGTATTGGAGACAAATTCCTTGTGTGTCTAATTACACTTGGCCAAATAAAATATTCCATTCCAAAGTATTCCTTTTTTTTTAAAGGGTTATCATTCTATAAAATTTAAGGGCACTTTATTTCACTATGTTTGTTACAAGAATGTACAAGGTTCAAGAACTTTGACCTTTCCGAGGCTGCTGAACTACAACTTGCAGAATGCTTTTCCCATTTGTTCTACTGATTGGAGCTGCTGTAAGTTGTAGTTCAGTAACATGAAGAGAATTACAAGTTGCCCATCCTAGTCTGGATATTCAATTATTTAGTTAAGATGAGTAAGTTCAATTTAGTATAGGAAAATATCTTATGTAGACGAACTTTAGCAAAGTTGAAACCGGGACTGATAAAAACCAGTACTTAATTTGAACGAAAGCACCAATTCTATAGCTGGCAGATTTCTTTTCTTTTCTTTCTTTTCCAAATTTACTGGGTAATAAGGCAGGGTGAGAGAAGGATAACCGAAGAGTGAGATTTTGACACTAAGCTTTTGAGCATGCTTGATGACTGCATTGTTGAATGAGTACTGGGAAGTTTTTTTTTTTTTGTTGTTCTTCCTAACTCATTGAATAGAAGGCAATAAAAAGAAAAGAACAGCTCCCACAGTTCAAAGTGGGTCCCCCCCCCCCGAATTTCATAAACTCAGAAGAAAGCCCCCAAACTTTTTTCCCCCTGAAAACTTGGTCATAAATTGAGATGAATATCCATTTTAATCACTGGTAACTAAACTATTTGAGTTGTTTGGAACAAAAACGTTATTTGTAATATACCCTCTTTCTACAATTATTGTGAGTTAATTTTTGAGTTTAATTTGCTGGTTAATGAATTCTGCTTGCTGAGTGGCAAAAATATTTCAGCCTGCTTCAGAAGCCAGTGCATTCAGGAAAAATAACTTTTCTATACAAATGTTTGGCAGCAAAGTTTTGTGTGTGTTCAGGTAAGGTTTTGTAAATGTTTTAAACTGATACCTTGAAAAATATTTTCTGTCCCTAAAACTAGGTTCTTCTAATTAGGCTTTGTTTTTTATTTTTTTATAATAGTGTTGATGGATATTTTTTTAGGAAATCAGTTACTAAATTTTTCACAATTGTGGAATTCTGCTCTTTGCAGTTCAATTTTCATTAAGTGAAAATGTATTATTTTAGAACAATGTTGATTTCAAGCAACAAGCTTTTTATTCAGCAGAGTGTTGTATCTGTGAAAGTAACATTGTTTCTTCTCTGTTCAGGTGCTCAGTCTGAATACTATTCTGAAATTATGCCTTTCATTCTTATGTATGTATCAGAGTTAATAGGTATAAACTATAAAACTATAGTTTATACTCTTTAGTGCATTTTGTATCTAAAATGCATTGTGAAATGCATGCTGATCACTTTTCATTCTGAGTAACTATAGAATAATTTCTAGACAGAGATTTTGTTCATTCTAGCTGGGATTTATAAGAGTCAAAATTCAATACATCTGGAAGGTCCAGTTGATGAAGTCTTGTAGAAAAATATGCAGAGAACAGCAGTAATTGATGTCAGCAGCCAATTTGCAGTGTTATTTGCAAAAGTAAGATAGGTTAGAGAAGTTAAGTGTGTACATATTTCAAAGCTTACAGTATTCATAGGTATACCATGTGGGTCTGTAATAGATTACACATGAAGCTTTCACAAATATGCATTTAAAGTGTCTTGAGCATTGTGACTGAAATGTCAAAAATATGAGTTACATGTTTGCTGATGCTAGCCAAGTATTAAGCCTTTAAAGCATTTTTACTGCTGGTGTGAAATGGTCCCCTAGATTTCATCAAGTTAGTAGTGGAAGTTAGACTCTAGTCTTTGAATGTTTCTAGATGGACTTTATTGTAACTTAACAAGTATTTTTATGTACTGAGATGTCTGGCACTGCTGTGCTGTATTTTTTTTTTGTGTGTGTGCTTCATATGAAGTTTTGTTATTAAGCTTCTGGGAAGTAGGCCATCAATTTAATTTTAATCTTGATAGAAAAATCTTTTTAAGAGAATTGAATAGCACACTTCTATTTAATTACTGCAGATAGTTTTTGAGTGTGAAATGATAGCAATATTTACCCAGACAGTATTTTTTGCATAGCAGTTTAAATGATATATTCTGAAGCTTTCAATCCAAGCAGTGCCTGAGGATATAAACAACTTTGGACATGTTCAGGCACTAGTGCTCCAAAAGAAGAATCAGCAAAATAGTGAGAACAAACTTCTGGCTTGGGCAAAGCTTCCTTTAATCTGTGAAGATGATTAGAAACAGGATGATTTGCTGTATGCCCCAGAGCTTGTGATATTTCCATAATTTTAAAATTGGTAGTAATGGCATACAAATACAGGTGACCTACTCCAAATATTAACTTCTAAGGATGCTGTGCCACTTGCACATTTAAAGCCTTCTATTTACTTTCTGGTCCATGTTCAGTTATTGCATAGAAATGGGCAAAATAGTGACCCATTTGCCCTATATGTTAAATTTGACTTTCTTCTAGTTATGACTTGATAAAGAAGGCACAACTGCTTGGGTTCACACAACATGCTAAATGATAGATTCTGGAATTTAAATCATAATGGTACACTTATACACAGTCTAAGCACAAACCAGGCATCTACACTATAATCTAGTACAATTTGTGACCCAAGGCACTGATATTTGAGTGAACAAATGATTAGAACAATTTTTCCACACATTTATTTGTAAAATTGAAATGCTTTAAATAGCTTAGATGTATAAGCTTCATCTGTTCTACTTAATGTCCCAAGTGTGGATCCAGTAACCTGATCCTGCTGCATATTGATTGAATGCATAATAAGAGATCTGGTTGTCACATTAACAGCTTTGTTTCTCCTTCTGAAAAATGCCACCTGAGCAAGCTTAGCTATTCCTTATTTCATTCTGTGATGGGGAAAAAATAAGAGTCAACTACTAGGGTGATTATTATTATTTTTTTTTGGTTCTCCTATTTAACCCAACTTTCATGGAATTCTCACCTTGTTTTTCTGCACTCAAATTGGAAAAGCAGCTACATCAGAGCTAAAAGTTAGCATTCTTCTATTTTGAATAAATTGGACATTTCTTGGTTTATCAAGGTAAACATTAAAGAAATTCTAAAACAAAAAAGGGACAGGAAGAAAAAAATCTATGGATTAAACAAATTTAAATCTGTGCTTGTTAGCAAGTCAAACATCATATAAATAAAGTAAAGAAGCAACTATATGATTAAAAAGACACATTTTGCTGAACATAACGTTAATATATATAAGACCCTTGTAAACAGTCCCAACAATAGCTTGGAAACTGTGAAGAGGGCACTAAGGAATTTGGGGTGGGAGATTTACTTGATCAGACAAGCAAGTATTATTTTTCTTTTCAAAGATATTAATGAGAAGTTCTACCATAATCCAAAGGAAAGCCTCAGGTAAATGGGAGGCAGAAAAAAATCCCTTTATTGCAATTTAGATGTAAAGATCAGGTTACGACATACAACTTGTTGAAGAGTTTTGTATAAAAACATCTGTCCATCTTCAAAGGGAGGTAATTCATGAAGGCATGTGTGTCTGAACCCTATTATCAAAATGAAAATAGCTGATTAGCATTAAAATGTCATCTCTCTCAATTTACACTACAGAAGCTTTCTTTTTGTGTGCAAGTCGTATGCTGTCTCCATTTTGTTAGTCTACCTCTTGTTAGAGATGTCTGGGATAGTAGCTAAGAATGTGAACTGTGAATTAAGAGACCTTTGGTTCAAATCCACCATGAATTCACTAGATGGCTTTAGGCAAGCCACCGTCTTTCAGTTTCTGCTCTCATCTGCAGTATGGGGTAATTCATCTCTAACTGACAATGTGTGCTTGAATTATGGTGTTATTGCTGATCAGTGATTGATTCAGGACATTTCTATATACTTTTTAGCATGTCAAAAATGAATGCAGGAAACTGGATTCTATTAAATAAACTTAGTATAGCACAAGTAAACAATATATTCCATAAAAAATAAGACATAGGGCAATAAAGGAGGCCTACGGCTATGTTAAAATGCATTCAAATAAGTATATCTGTTTTGCAGAGAGCTCATTGTTTATCTGTCTCATTAATGGGTTAGTAACTTACATATTAATAACAACATCTGTTTCAGGGTGCGTGTTTTATTTCACCAAGATTCTTCTGAAGCTGATTTGTGAAGGATGGGGATAACAATGTGTGTAGAAAGATGGGAAAATGATATTTAATCTCTAAGTATGACAAAAAAAACCATGAAAGACATGGAAAGTCTTAATGCTTTCACCTCTTTTCAAATTTAGCACAGTGACTGCAGTTCCTAAGGTCTTGCTGCTTTCTAAAGCTTAGCATGAATTAACTGCTTTCTGAACAACTCTTTCCTGTCTCAGAGTGGATGGAAACAAAGAAGCTTCTTCTGGCCATACTGGGTTTTGTAGAGACTCATTGTATAGGATCTGGGAATCCCAAGATACTGAAGGACAAAGTCACTTCATGGCCTTGCTGCGAGCTGTGTTTGGACTCAATATCAAGATCCACATCTTTCCAAAGATGTGGATCTGTTGTGAGGTGATAAATTGTCCTAAGTTGTAACTAGATTTAGATTCTCCTTATCTTGTGTGGATGTAAAACCTTTTGATTCAAAATCTGGGGAGAGATATACTTCTCTCCCCAGATTTTGATTCAAAAAGTTTTTAAAAATAAATTACAAGTATTCCTTGGCTTACATCCATTTGTTCAGTGACCATTCAAAGCTATGTCATTGCTGGAAAAATGGGGTGTATGACTAGTCTTAAGGATTCCAGCCATCACAGCACATCTTCAATCTCATGATTACAATCTGGATATTTGAGTGCTCAACTCAGATTATGATGTCACAGAGAGCTGGGTCATGTGATCACAATTTGTGACTGTTCACAAATTTTTCTACTTATATATTATATACCTGAAGTAGATTGTCAACTAGGAGTTTATTCTGTACTTCAGATATGTACACTCTGATGCCTCAAGGGTGCATGTAGCTTTTGAAGATTGGGATATGGCTTACAAACTTTTGCAAAACAAACAAGAGGAAAAACACCATAATAGTTGACTTGCACAAGGACCGTAAAATCTTGGAGCCATGTTACTTCTATGCTTATGGTACAACAGAGCAGAGGATTCTCATGTTTGAAGTAGAAAAGTTCTCTCTATTCCTATATGTATATATGTATGTATAGAGGAATGTAATATTTATTTATTTAGAACAGTGACTGAATTATTTCTGTTCTGAAGGTTTGTTTTGGCCTAATTAATCAAATATAATATGCAAAGGCAGAAATATTTTTGACCTCCTTAATTGTAATAAATATATAATAAAATAAATTTAAAAATACAAAAGGTTTTAGATTTATGAGTATCCAAAGTATGGACTGGATTATTTGTTGATAATTTGAAAGGTCCTCAGAATTTGAATTTGAAAGGTCCTCAGAAGGGTTTGTGATGCTAGATCTCACAGTTTCAAAAAAACCCAAAGGAAAATGGGATGGAGCTGAAAAGAATAAACAGAGAACTTCAAACACTCGTTTTCATGGTTCTGAAACATTCAGCTGTAGTGTAAACTACCTGCTCAGAGAACATTATTGCTTTCCAAAGTAGTTAGTCTTGTTAATCTTTCTCTCTGGGCACAAAATCTTAGGCTGGGGAATAGTTGCCCTCATTCAGTTGGCAATTGCAGTTAATTCCAGGGACTTCTGAAGAAAAGATTTAGAAGACTTTAGGAGGGAGCATTTAGGTAATTGAATCCAAGTTCTCCAGTTTCTGCTTCAACATATCCATGAAAGAGGAGTTGACTTGCAGCGAGATGGATGGCAAACAAATTTAATAAACAAATAAAACTCATAACTTCCCTAGGTTTGCTGTTATGGTTAGAAGGCTTTCCCCCCCCCATAACATTCAATCTAAATCTGTAAAAACCATGTTCTGTGTCCTGCACTCTGGAAGGATGGAAAACAAGTCTTGACCTTCTGTGCGACAACCTTTAAGATATTTAAAGAATATTGTCACATTCTTCTTTTCTCAAGTTAAACCTTCCCAATATTTTCAGTCTCTATAGCTCTTAATGGGATGCTGTGGCTCAGTGGCTAAAACACTGAGCTTGTCAATCGAAAGGTTGGCAGTTCAGCAGTTCGAATCCCTAGTGCCGCGTAACGGGCTGAGCTCCTGTTACTTGTCCCAGCTTCTGCCAACCTAGCAGTTCGAAAGCATGTAAAAAGTGCAAGTAGAAAATAGGGACCACCTTTGGTAGGAAAGTAACAGTATTCTGTCCACCTTTGGCATTTAGTTATGCTGGCCACATGACCACGGAGAAGTCTTCAGACAATGCTGGCTCTTCTGCTTTGAAATGGAGATGAGCACTGCCCCCTAGAGTCGGAAACGACTAGCACATATCTACAAGGGAAACCTTTACCTTTATAGCTCTTAGTTTCTATTAGCAAAATTATCATTGTTATCTTTCTTTGCACCTGTTCCACTTTCTCTTAATGGGATGAAATATTGAAGAATCGTTTGAACAAGGCAGAATGTAGTAGTAGAACTGATTCTTTCTGTGATCTGAAAACTACCATTGATGTGTTTACCTTTTTGCAGTCATCTTATATTGCTAATTCATATTTAGGCTGACAAGGTGGAGATGAGAATTAGGAGAAGAAAGAGAAACCAATGACTCCCATATCTTCCCTCTCAATGAAAGAACAGCTCTTGTCATATAGATCCAGGCAGAAAAAAACAGTGAGGATTATTAGAGTAACCCACTGCTCTTACAGGAATGTATGTCCTAACCCTAACCCTAACCCTAACCAATCAGCTATTCCCAGAGGTGAATTTTAGCAACAGGTTTGTTGGTTGTGAACCTTGTGCGTTGCTTTTTTTTCAGCCTCTGAAACTTCTGAAACTCTGTTTCAGAAAAAAAAATTTCTGTCTCTGAACGCCTCTGAAACAGAGCTTCAGAAAAAAAGTCTCTGGAACTTTGTTTCAGAGGCTTTTTTTCTGAAGCTCTTTTTGGAGGCTTTTTTTCTGAGGCTTTTTTTCTGAAGCTCGGTTTGGAGGCTTTTTTTCTGAAGCTTCATTTCTGAAGCTTTTCTGAAGCTTCATTTCTGAAGCTTTTTTCAGACTCTGAAACCTCCATTTGAGAGGCTAGGCGAGGCTACATTCAGAGTATAAGACGCACCCAGTTTTTCACCCTCTTTTTTTGGGGGAAAAGGTGCGTCTTATACCCCGAAAATACGGGTATTTGGAATAATATTTGAAATTATTGTATATTGGGTTCTGTCCTTTTTTTTCCTTCAGTTTTACAGCAATATGTATTTGATAGACTGCTTCAAGGCACATTTGGCCTCAGAAATTATATAATTAAACTTATGTGACTTGTTTTTAGCTTGAAGCACTTAGACATGTTTACTGTATAAGTTTTAATACTCAGCATGGCGGAGGAATGAAAAGTTCAAAATTCTGGATGATAGCAAACCAAATTCTGTATTAAAACCAGGATTCTGTAGCATATCTTTATAAATTACATCTGTATACTGGTAGTGTTTGAATATATTATTGCAGCTTCTGTATATCTTAACTTTATCACTTAACTTTTGAGTGAACTTTGAGCAAGGAGTAGATATCCTAAAAAAAAGTAATGATGTTAATGAAAATATGGTTGCTTCTAATATGGAACCTGTTTGAATCATCTATTCAATTTTTTTTTAGCTCTAAAAGCATTTATACTGTAGGTATATTGTGCTCTAGTACTGGGATGTCAAACTCGATTTCATTGAGGGCAGCATCAGTGTTTGACCTCAGGGGACTTGGGTGGGTATGGCCAGGGTGGAGGTGGCCAGCTTGACGTCACTTGTGTTGGGAGCATCTGTGGTGGCCCAAGCGCTGTGTCAGCAAAAACGGGCTCCTGATCTCCGTTTTTGGCTGGGACAGCCTCCTGCAATCCACTGCCGGCAAAAATGGAGCTCGATCTCTGTTTTTACTGGCAGAAACCCACCTTTAGTGTTTCCAGGGCGGCATCACGGGCCAGATCTATGCACCTCATGAACCGGATATGGCCTGTGGACCTTGAGTTTGACACCCTTACTCTAGTATATTGTTTATGCTATCCCTGGATTTTGCTGCTCTTATATGATCTTGATTCATACAATGTTTAGTTCAGAGACCAATTTGGATATCTGGACTTGTGAGGTTGATAAATGATGACCCTTATTTAGTCAACTTAGAATAGCAGGAGGTAAAAAAAAGTCACTCTTAGTCTGGAAAGAGTTCTAATTGGACAATGAACTCCTGTGTACTATTATGTTGTGATTTTGCTGCCTTTGTGGACATTTTTGTTGAAACGCAAATGGTTTTTCCATCTGCTACAGTAACATACCCTCCTTTCTTCTACCTGAGAATGGGTATACACATCCACTTCACCATACAGTGTGGTGAAGTCAAAATTAGTGTGATGGCAGATAAAACATCTACAGCAGCAGAATGATAGGCTGCACACATAGATGGCTAAAAAGTTTTGGGGCTACTATAATGTATACATCTTTTCTTTCCAATGATGAACAATTATTAAACAATAATGGTTCTCAGAAAATGTATTTGTCTTAGGCAAATGAGTCTCATCAAACTGTCATAATTCTGCTGAACTGAATTAATGAGAGCTGGCTGGTGAGGGTCACAAAGTGAGGGGATAGGGAGCTGCATTATGTCCACATTTGTCTGTAAACCAATTTACCTGGGATGTTTGTTTCAAATTGCCATATGTATCAAGAGAAATAAAACAGCAATATCAGCAGGATTTCTTTTCTCTTGTAGCCAGAACAAATCTTCATCAGCAGTAGTCAACACGGCTTTGTAGAAACAAAGCAAACATTGCCCAGTGATGCCTGGCTGAGAACACTATGCAGTTTTTTTCCCCTCTCTGTCTCTCTATGATCTAGAGCAACAGACCAATGAAAAAAGAGAGTCTGCAAAATTTGTTTTTGCCCACGCTATGCACTTAGTTGTTTCAGCAGAGCTTTTTTAACTGTGTAAGATGAATTTAAAGAATCAGATGCTGAACCTGAGACTTACGGGATGCAATTATTGATTCAGTTGTCTCCTGAATTATGCCGTAAGCAGTTTCCAGCTAATTTGGAGAGGATATTTAGGAGATTCTTCTAAAGCATGGAACATTCACAACACCATTGGATCAATGCAGGACTTTCTTGTTAGAAATGTTCTCTGAATTTATGACAATTGACAAATAGGCATGTGAACAAGATAATGAAATTAAATATCTTCTACTAAAAATAATTCTTAAGGTTGACTAGCAAACATTCGTAATAAAAATCATATATCTTAGCTCCAGTTCCTCTCCTTCTGTAATCAGTATAGTCAAGCTATACAAGCGTTCAGAAGTATGGAGGTAAGAATATCGATGTACTTCCTTGATCCCTACTGAGTTCAGTGGCATTTAGGTCTAGTTCAGGGGTCTCCAACCAGTGGGCCATGTCCCATTACTGGACTGTGGCCTAATTGGCACTGGGCTCCATGAGTGGACGGACGGTGTGTGTGCCTCTGCAGGCAATTACAGCCCCATTCAAATGAGCCTCATTGTCGGTGCTTGCAACAATGTTTGCACGAGCCTCATTGTAAATGCTTGCGGCCCCATTCGCGTGAGCATCACAGTGAACAATGTGGATGCTTGCACGCACACATGTGCCTGCCCTTTCCACAAAATCATCTCCTCCTTCTCTCAGCCCATGCTCCAGGCCGCCAACCTGAAAAGTTTGGGGAACTTTGGTCTAGTTAAATATGAACAAAGCTTTTATTTTAAGCATAGTAGAGCAACAGAATATTATCTGTTTTCTTCATGTATATATTTCATGCTCCCACTGTACAGGGTAACACAAGATGTTTACTATTAGGAACAATGGAGAATATAAAATATTTCGCATAGCAGTGTGTGTATGCATTCAGTTATACAAACATAAAGTCATGTCTTCTTTCAGAATAGAGTTTTTCGAACTTGGCAATTCTGGGAGATGAAGTCTGCATATCTTAAAGTTGCTAAGTTTGAAAAGCATTCAGTTAGAAAGTGCTCCTTACTTTCATTAAGATTCTATCATCCCTCACCTTAAAACTGGTTTATGCCTCATGAAATGAGATGAAATTACTATAGCTTCATGAAGCATTTTGCTTAATAAGAACTAGTTGCATTGCTTTATAGATGTTTTTTGCTGCAGATTCCTTTAATGACCTTTGAGTGTATAAATATTGCAGGTAACTACACAGTAACCATTAAAATAGCTCCCTTAACTCAACATTAAGTATTCTTAAAGCTGCTTATTTATAAACACTGAGCCAGGAGTAAATTCTACTAAATTTAGTTAATCTTATTTCTGAGTAGGTATGCAATGTAAATGCTGAGAACAAGCCTTGCATCACAATAGAAAGTCTCCCTCCACATCCATTTGGCTGAATCTATTATTCTCTATGTCTTAGTGGGTTTTCCATGTTATTTGCTTTATAGCAACTAGATCAGGGGTCTCCAACCTTGGCAATTTTAAGACTTGTGGACTTCAATTCCCAGAGTTCCTCAGCCAGCAAAGCTGAGGAACTCTGAGAGTTGAAGTCCACAAGTCTTAAAGTTGCCAAGGTTGGAGACCCCTGAACTAGATTAATTTTATACAAGATCATGACTTTTGTGGATGCAAAATAAACTAAAATGCAGGGATGACAATTTAGGATGCTGTTTGTAACCTCCACTTTCAGGATCCACCAAAGATAGCTTTCTTCAAAGCTGGAGCTGCACCCTTACCAGGATCTTGATAGCATACTCTATGACATTTGACAGTGTTTGATTTGATATAGGCTTGTGCTCTAACATACCTGTCAATGAAGGGTCACTGGATTGTGATTTTGCTATGTTTACTTCCCTCTTGGAAAAGGAACCTGAGTTTTTCCATAAGCTGGTGAAATACAACTCTAGGCTTCCTTCACCATTAGTCCTGTTGACTCAGGGTACTTGGAAAGAAAAGCTAGAGAGGTATTTCCCGAAGATGGGTTCCAGCACGAGTCTGAAAGGTCGGGAGACAAAATCACTGGACCGAACCCAGATTAAATCCTGCTTGGAAAGAATCCTATCTAGAGGACCACAAGCTCATCACCTATACTGAAGATCTTCCTAAAAGATCTTCATGGATGATGGAGAATTTCTGCAATGGGAGTTTTTATTGCATGCATATAGATTGGAGTAGGGGAGCACCGATATATGTACTGTATATATGTTTAAATATATAGTTGAATAAAATGAGGGTAATAATGATCTTGAAGAAATCTATTTTAGAAAATGTAGTGGATGGAATATGGAGCACTACCAGTAGTACCAATAGTACCAATTGCCATTATTTTTAGTTAAGTGTTCCTCTTCTAAAGATAGAATAAAAGAAAAGTGTCATGTTGCTATAAATTGTTGGACCCTGGACTGAGATATAATTTAATTAATTATGTGACCAAATAATATCTTCAGATGTTTGCTCATACTAATACATTACAGTATTATATGTATTTGTTTTATTTTATGTTCTTCGGAACCATTAATGAATGAGATTTTGAATGGTTGCAAAATTCTCTAGAAGCTGAAGATTCAAGGATGAATATTGCTGTGTTTCCATATCTTTCTGTTCCTGCAGTAAATTATAGTACAGTATGTTAGAACAATTAGAGCCTTTGTATAACTTACATTTCAAAATTACTATGTTACCATTTAAGGAATGTGTCTCTAGTGTTCTCATACCATAAATAATACTCATGTTTCCCTTGCATTGATTTACCAGTTACAAAACAATTTTTCCCAGTTGAGTTTTTCACTGACATACAGTATATGTATGTTCAAAAAATGCTTTTGATCAGCATTCTGAATGAGATTGAGCCCTTGTTTTTGGCTGGTCTGCTACAAGAGATCAGTGATTCACTGTAATCTGTTAGTTTTGAATTTTCCACCACATTGCAAAATGGGAAGGCCTGTTTTTAACTCCATGCAAATTTCTGCTGTACATAACTGCTAAAACCACTAGCTTTTTCCTGGTTGTAGTTAGACATGGCATAGAATCTGCTTCTTCAGTAGTCTATAGTTAGTCATTAACTTTAACAAGGATGCTTTTCTTATGTTCTGCTGGAGGTTGCTCTGACTTGATTGACTCCAGATACACTATGTTGGGGCATCAACTCATAGTTAGCTGCAAATTCTGTTAATTGCAATCGCAGTTCAACTGAGAGTAAATACTTAGACAAGGCAGTGTGGGTGGGTGACCGGACAGCTCTGTGTGCTCTTCAATACAGTAAAATCTCTGGCTGAAGCCTGCACAAACCACCTCCGCTGTCTCAGCAGAAAGAGTGTGGCTTGCTGCTTTTCACTGCACTCATAAGAGAAAATGGGTTGCCTGATAAATCTGTCATTTTATCCTATTGCCAACAATTACAATTACTTTGTTCACTTTCTGCTACCGTGACTTGAGTTCCTTGGCATTATTACCCTTCTAATGACTTTCACTGCTAATTTATTTTTAAGTGTTCCCCAGACAGTAACAGTTTCTAATGCTCATAGGTGGCTTGGCGGTTGGAGAAGTATAAAGAAGTGCTTAGTAAATGTGCTTGGTTTCCCTTCATTTAAAATATTACTTTGCGTCTTAGGCCTTCACATTAAATTAATATTTAAGTTGCAATTTCTGTAACCTTTTACTTTCTAGCTTCTTTAGCTCTGAAACACAGTTTAGAATTCGTTTGGTAGTGGCCTTTTAAATAATATATAGCAATTTATCTGCTGCTAAAGCATGTGGGAGCAAGCATTTTTATGTGTGTGTGACCTTGTAGCCTTATAACCAGTTCTAGCCTGTCCCTTTTAAAGCTCATCCAAATCATTTGACAAGTTAGAAACTTGGCAACATAAGAACTTTGGTTTGCTGTTCCAAACTTCCTGTCTCTGAAGCAGGGAGTGGTGAAAATAGTTTCCTAAATGTAGAATTTTTCAGAATAAAACAACTATAAGTGATTTGCAGATTTTAAAATAGGCAAAATAATAAATCATGCTGAAGTCTCAAATCATCGTGTTTTAGAAAATACTTGTTAGAACATGTGCCATGTAGATGTTTTGTGCAAGAGAGTATCTCTCTTGTTCTTCAGTTTTACTATTTGCTTTATCATTTTTATTGTTCTTTAAGTAAGATATATACAAACACCATTATGTACAAAGCATAAAATAATGCAAAAAAATTAACATTTTTTTAAAAAAAGGATGCTACCTTGCAAACAGGAAAGTTTACACAATTAGAATCAGAACTTAAACTTGGGAATTATATATACTGGAAAATATATTTGATAAAAGATGTTGCCTGCATCACATTTTTCAACTTCCTTTGGACCATGAAGAATCTTTGCTGTCTCTCACTGTCGTGTCTGTAAAAGTTATATTTCTAAGTGGGGAACCAATATATAGCATGCACAGACACACATATGGTTCTTTCATATTTTGTACATATGAAAGAGGCTTTGCAAGATCAAAAGGCATTCATATATTAGATATATTATTGAGTTTAGCTTGAAATAATGTACTGTCCATGTGGGAGAATGGCAAAGGTAGAAGCTGTCTGCCATCCTCTCTCATGAATTTTTGCAGCTGATACCTTAACCAAATGAGATTTTTCTTACACACACACACACACACACACACACACACACACACACACACACACACTTGTTGGGGGCGGGGAGATGAATTTGACATGTATGAAGTAGCTGGCAAAAGGTGGTTGAGATCAGGGAAAAGGAGAAAGAGAAAATGACTAGAAAGCAAGTATAGATATATAAGGAATCACAAACTGATAAAGAGATGCAGATTTCCTGGTGATTCAAGATGCTAAAAAAAGAAGCGGAGCGGGATCGGTCTACCCAATACCTTTTTCCATCTGTGAGAGGTGAAAGCTAAGTTTTAATCATAGTCCTTCAATAACTCTCAGTAGCAAGTATTTTTTAAGTTAGGTTCTACTATGCTAGCAGAAGAATACTGTTTCTGTTAATTTCAGAATGGCTAACCAATTACGTTATAAAACAATTCAGTACATTTCTTTGATGGCATAATCCCAAAAAAGAGGGGTGGGGGAGAGCTGAAGTTCTGATTATACATAATAGCTGAATGCTGCTCACATTATTACTTGCCCTCACCTCAATTAATCTTGTTGAGAACTTAGAACATACCCTTGATTATGCTTTGAATAAAGAAGATTGAATGATTTCACAAGAAGGTTATTTAATACTTTTTACCTTGTCAATATTGAGAAAGCCCTTGAATTCTGCCCATTCTTTACACGGGAATTAGAGGTCCAGGTATTTAGGGCAGCAGGGGTGGCTGAGCTGTGGTGCTAGCATGGCTCTCTGCACCATAGATTTGAGATAACATTCATTGGCAGTGGCAACATTGGGATTGTAGTAGAGACCCAGAGGCAGGGATGAACAGCTGAGACTGCTAAAGGCCCAGGATTAGGGGTGCCGTTGTGCAGGGCAGCCAAGAGGGCAAAATTGTACAGGGAGATAGAGAAGCTGCAGTGGCCATAATTTCAGAGACTCAGTGTAAATCCAATTTGTTCATCACCTCCATAACTTTAAACAGTCACTGAACAAATGGTTGTTAAGTGAGAACTACTTGTATACTTCTGAATACATGAGACATAGGTGGAAACATTTGGAGTTATAGTAACCGTTACTACTATGGTAAGAAACAAAAAAAAAGTTCATTTTTTTTAAAGAAATGTCAAATGTATGATAAAAGTTTTCAAGAAAGGCTTTAAAAGTTATCACAGCTCTAAATCCAAATGTGTTACAAGTATCCATGAAATGTAGCAGGTGCTTTGGTTGCTGTTCTATTACCAAGATTTTCAACAGAACTGGAAGTGAACTTTGAAAGATTTCCTTGCCATCTGGTTTCTCTAATTGGAGAATAGTTATTTAAAAAGAATAGTAGCATCTTTGACCATATGTCAAAAGTCCTTTTGAGAGGAAATTTGGATCAGAGTGTTAAAAGGAAGCTTGGGGGCAATCTATTTTTATTCCTAGTTCTATATAGGATCTGAAAGTCCTGGATTTGTGATAAATGGATGTCTTTGGTTTAAATGTGATTAATAAAAGACAGCAGCCGCAGCAGCTTTCAATCTGTCTGTTTCCTGAGGGAAAACTTCTCCTATATCGTCCTGATATACACAGTGTATACTTTAACATAATTCTTGTTACCTGCAATTTCTACTAGTCTCTCCTATGGGGCAAGACAGCACAGATCAGTTCCATTATTTTAAGTGACCGTCATCATTCTGAAGCATGAAGATAGTTAACTTATCCCCCTTTAATCTTTTCCTTGTTAAGTACAGTATATTAAAGATTGCAAATGTATTAGGGGCATTGCTTTTCTGTTAAATTAGCATTGGATATAAAGAAGCACAATGCTAAGAGTTTTGATCACGTGTGTTTATTAGGGCTGTGCAACAGTTCGGATTTCAAGGCAAAGGGCATTTCAGAGAGCATGGATGTAAAAGTAATACTTGTCTGCAATGCTTTAAAATAATTGCACATTTTCACCCAGTTCGCATAACTATCGTCCAAAGCCACCTTGTAATCTTGAAGAAAGATATGTTTGATTTAAAGAATTGCAGACAGATGCTATGTCTGTACCTCATCCTTTCTGAAACATCTGTTTTCCTTTGAGTTAAAACTTCTGCGTAGTTCATGTGTGGACGCATGCACACATATACACATTTCTGTCTATATAACCTGTTTTAGGTTAAACAGTGTAAAATTTAGAATTTCTCAATTTTCATACAGTAATCTTCCCAAATCAGAACTAAAGACAGAGTTTTTAACGGATATCAGCAGTAGCATTTCATAAATGAAGTTTTCTTTATGGAAGTAATAAGAACAAAGAAAACTGGATTCACTGGAGGAAAAAAATATATTTGATTTTGACCTTCAGCACTGATCTCAAAAATAAAGAGTTCCTGAAGGGATAGGACATTTTTCTAAGCAATTTATGACTATGGTGTTCTTTACAATCTAATAGGGCTATAACCGGCTTTTAAAATTGTATCAAATAAGCAGTGCACATGTGGGAGAATACTATATGGGAGAATATAATGTTTTGACATGAACTATCTACAGATAAAATGTTCAGAGATTAGATTTAATAGGGCTGGAGTATTTAGTATTTAGGCTACATTATTTGATATGGAGGGAGATAAATCTAACCCCTGATATGTGGGTAAAATTATTTGAATGTTGAAAATAATAGGATTTCAGATGTAGCCTTCTAAGAGAGCTAGAGCTTCATTCCTGTGTTTTTAGTACTTTTATTAGCCTCATGTAAATAATTGGTACTCTTTCAAGACATTATAAACACCGCATTCAGTGTTTCCTCATCTTTGTAGCCATGCTGGCATATTGTATTTGGCATATTTTATTTTATTTTCATAATGATGCTACAAACACAGTGTTTTCCTTTAGATTTGACATTGTAACTTAGGGCTGAGATAGGGACTCGCAAATTAAACCCTTTTCAAGGGGACTATTAGGAATGGCCATTGAGAGCTAGGATCAAGAGGGTGCATTCAAAGAGTCCACACACGAAACTGCTCTTAGCAGTTAACAGCGGAAATAGGAAAGCTTCCATGTGACTATGCTATTCAGTTTAGCCTAATAAGAGTTACAAGACTAAACAAGCGATGCTTGTTGCTTTCATTTTCATACAGCTTCTCCAGCTGATTCCCTTTTCTATAGTCACGCAGCCATTGGAACTAAGGGAAAACTATTATCTATCTATCTATCTATCTATCTATCTATCTATCTATCTATCTATCTATCTATCTATCTATGATAGCCAAAGGGACTATTTGGATCTTTAGAAGTAGGTTCTTCCATAAGAATGTAGCAACAACTGAGAAGCTTCATTCCTTGGGTCCCTTCCTAAATCTCACTTGATGGGCCCTTCAGTTCTCCGATTTAAGATGCAAGGACTGGGAAGATCAGTTCTCTTTGAAGCTGGTGGTCCTGATGGTAATTAAGGTGTATAAGTGCCAAGCCAACTAGTTCTTTGCATCATACATGGAAATGTATTAGTAACAAATACAGCACAGGATAGTGTTATATGATTTGGAGAATGCACCAACCATAGAGGCACTGGGGTATTTTGAAGTAGGGTTTACATGATGCATTGCATTTGTATAATTAGAATACATGCTTCCCTTAGTTTTGTATAAAATATACTGGAAATTTGAGAAAATTATCAACAAACACTAGTCCCTCAGGCTACTGCAGCAAGGAAGTGGTCTGTGAGCTGGCAGATATTTCTGTGCCTTGCCAGTTTGCGTTGTATTTTAAGTATGAGAATACTTTTATCTGTTGAAACCATATATTTATGCAAAATGCACTGCCTTTATTACTCCAGTAACATCTACTACAGGTTATTCTCAAGACATTTCTGGTTATAATCTTTATGATATTTAGGCCTTAGCTGGTCAAAATGCAAAATCAGTTTATTGCATAGAATCACCTCTTTTCCATCTGTTACTTTTGACTTAAAAGACTTAAACTTTTTTTCCCCTGCCATACATTCACTATGCACTACCTTTTAGCTGGAAGAATGCAAGCTTCTCTCCATCATACTGATGGAGATTTAAATTGAATTCTGCCTCTGTATATCCACCAAACAAAATTGATCTCATGATGATAATGCAGATGCTTACACAGCAATTTTTTTGCCTGCTATCAAAATACTATATGCTATTTCATGTTTACTACCTGGCTTTAGTTTAGTATGTTAAAGCTTCCGTGAAATATTAAAAACATCCACTTTCCATTTTCCTTATCTAGAGTGGCTGTTAACAATTTCTTTGTCTGGAGTTAACATTACATTATGTATATTACTGTCTATGTAAAACCCCAAATTTATTTTCTATCTTTTCATGAAGCTGTAATAATAAAATTGTTTTCTTTTGAAAACAAAAGAGTATTAAAGGGAACCATGTGAATCAGATAAAATGCAAAACAACCAACTAAAGTGCTCTGAATAAATGCTGTAATAAATATCATGCTTGTGGAAATGATCAGATGGTCAGATACTTGTCCATATAATATAGGTTTATGTTCTGTCTTATTCAGGGGTGTCAAACTCGATTTCATTGAGGGCCACATCAGGGTTGTGTTTCACCTCAGGGGCCAGGGTGGGTGTGGTCAGCTTGACGTCACTTGTGTCAGGGGCGTCTGTGCCGGCCCAAGTGCTCTGCCAGTGAAAATGGGCTCCCAAGTTCCGTTTTCAGCCGTGATGGCCTCCTGCCATCCTCCAAGTTCCATTTTCACTGGCAGAGGCACCGCAGACCGGTCCTTTGCTGTTTTTAGGGTGGCCCCAGATCTAAGCACCCCACGGCCCGGCCTTGAGTTTGACACTCCTGGTCTTATAGGATCAGTCACAAAAGAGGATCCTCTGTCTTCCTTAGATACTTATTGTCTCTATAGCATTAACTTAAATATTAATGTACTTCTCTTGTTTATTCTTCTTTTAAATAAACCATAATGGCTTAAGACAGAATCTTCATCTCTGGATCACCTCCCTCCACTCCCCCAGCCCCAAGAATTATGAGCATCTTAGAGGAGGTCCTATAACATTTTTAAAAAATCTGATCAGGGTTGCACAAGCAATTGTGGTACACAACATTTGAGTTGAATATGATTTAAACTTAATCATTGAAATTAAGTGATAAAATTATTTTCTTGCTACACTGTATCCCAAATCAAATCATTTATAGTCCGAACATTGCAACATTGGAGAATACCAGTTTAAGAATTTGAGGATGAGAAGTTTTGAAATACACATGCACTGTTAATTTTATCATATTCTTATTAAAAATGTGCACTACCTTGCTAATAACGGCTTTTAGATCCCAAAATAATACTTTACTACTATATTTCCCCAACTATAAATTAATTTTCTTTCTCAGTTAAGCCTTCAGTTTAATTCCAATTCTTTACTCCCAGCTGAAGAGACTCAATCAGACTCAAAGTCTGATTCAACAAAACAAGCAGGAAACGTTCTTATTATGCAGCATAACTTGATTACCATGTGGTGAAATAAGCGAACCCCCCCCCCATGCATTAAAAAAACAGTAAATCAGTATTTTTAAATCAGCGTTAGATACATTCCATATTTTCCCTCTCTATCTCTGTGAACTTTCCTTATGTCTAGATTACAGCTGATCAGTACTTCAAATTCCATCTGCAAAAGGTGTTTGCATCATAAAGAGTGGAAATGGACTGCCTAACTCTACCTTTAAGCAGCAAATATTTACCTGAGATTGTGTAGCTGTCTCTGGAAAGGCCAAGCCTCTGAAAGGGTAAAGATGCTGTGTCTGCATCCTCATGACTCCAAAAGCTCTTCTTGAAGTTTCAGTTCAGACTACTACAGATATGGTTCCATTTTCTCAATAATCATAGTGAACTTTGCAGTTAACTGGAAATCACCTGATAATTGATTTGCAGTTGTTTGCAATAAGAAGAACTGAGAACAGAATGGAGTCCCCCCCCCCAATAATTAGTACCGGAAATATAGCTTTCTGAATTCTTCCAGGATCAGGACTATGCATTCAGTTTTCTCTTCTCAGTTAGAAATGAATATTCAGCATTTCAAACATAGCTTTAAGTCAAAAGCAACATGGAGAGATACTGTACATAATTTCCTACTATGCTACCATGTGAACATAATGATTCTACGAAGAGGACATACTCCTCTGTTAGTTACTCACTTTGCAATAGCTTCTTTTTCTTTAAACTCTGCCTAAGCATTGTTGTTGAATTCCTCATGCTTCAGGCATATTAATGAAAAATCACATTGGTGTTATTTTTCTGCCGATCCCAGCAAAAAAATGCAGTGGTGTCTAGTTTATTTCAGCCTCAATTTCAGGGACTTTTCATGCTCAGGTATTCATTCAGTAAGTAATAGTTACATTGCATGAAGTAATTTCAGTGAGAAGCAAAACCAATTCTCACTGAAAGAGAACACATGGCTGATTTTGCTTAATAGATATATTGAAATCAGCAAGTAGACCAAGACTAGCAAATGCATTTTGTCTGCATTACATTTGCATTGTATTAGTTTTGACTCTTGGCAACTACCTGGACAAATCCCTGCAGTTTTCTTGGAGAGGTTTTGCAAAAGTGGTTTATCATTGCCTGCTTCCTAGGTCTGGAAAGAGTGACTGCCCGAGGCCATTCAATTGGCTTTGCCTAATGTGTGCCTAGAACAGGGATGTCAAACTCTATTTCATTGAGGGCTGCATCAGGGTTGTATTTGACCTCAGGGGACTGGGGTGTGTGGCCAGGGGGGGGCATGGCTAGCTCAACATCACTCAGTGAGGCTCTGTTTTCAAGCCACGACGGCCTCCTGCAGCCTCTGCAGCGAAAATGGAGCCCAGGAGGTCCACACACAGCCCTCCCAAGTGTTGATTTCACTGGCAGACGGTTGCAGGAGGCCATCATGGCCGAAAAAGGACCCCGGGAGGCCTGCACGTGGCTCTCCTGAGCTCCGTTTTCTCTGCCAGAGGCACCGCGGACTGGTCCTTTGCTGTTTCCAGGCAAAGCCCACGAGCCAGATCTAAGCACCTGTAAGTCAGATCCGGCCCATGGGCCTTGAGCTTGACACCCCAGGTCTACAACTTCCAACTTCTTGGCTTCTAACCCAATGCCTTAACTACTACACTAAACTTGTTCTACTGTCTTGTGATTAGCACCTCCCAATGTGGGACCAGGAACAAAATCAAACAGTTCAAGGTATTTGTTTCATTTTTTCACTTTCTTCGGTTTCCATTTTTAAATTGATGGGCTTCATTTAGCTGGCTCCATTTCACTAATATATTAAGTTCTCTGTATACAAATGGCTTGTTTTAGACTCCTTAGAGTTGTAAAATAACTCTGTACGCTCTTCTTGTGGGAAAAAAAACCTATAAAAGAATCCAGGAATGCAGATTTGTTGAAGACTTCATGAGATCACTCAAATAAAAAGAGTTTTATGTTACATAGTTTTGTTTGCCTTTATTTTCTTCTTAAAGATGGAGATAGGATGGCCTTATCTTATACTTCACAAAGGACTGTCCTCAATTTCTAAGGTACTTTCTATACCTTCATCTTTTCAAGGCAATAAGAAGAAGGAAGAAGGAAGCATTTGTAATTACTCAACAATAGATGGCACTTGGCAATCTGACTGGAATGGTACTATAGAGTTTTCCTGACCACAATTTAGGGTATTTTTTCTTCTTCTGCAAGTTGCAATAATTATTTCTAACAACTGCATTTCATATCAGAATGAATATAAAAATGTTGCACAACTTTGTTCTTTACCTTGGTGATACACTCCCTCATAGTAATTCGTAAGAAGGTACTTTAAGCAAGAATTAGTTTTGCATTTTGCATAAAACCTTTCAAGAACCAGTGATGCAAGTAATCCCTTCATTATATTGAATAAAAGTCTTCTTCGTGTGTTTGTAAAAAGAAGAGGGCAGGGCTCAAGCACCCTGGCTTCATCATCAATCCTTGAGTTGATGGGGAAAAAATCTATAGGGAAGATGTAATACATCCAACTGAATGTGGCCACAAATTTTCCAGAGAAAAAAGCCTTATGCAGTCGGGTTCCTAATCCTAGGAGGTGGTTGAAACAGTGTTTTGTTAAAGATGGTTGCACCCTGCCTACAGAACTTGCTTGTCATAAGCGGATGTTTTTGGTAGAGCACAGATGTACAACATTCAGCCCAAATGTTGAGTACAGTCCTCCAACTTTCCCTTTTCAGTTACTAGGGTGCCTTTTATTTTCATTTTGCTCTTGGCTCTTCTCAATTTTTGTAATGTGCTGCTCTATATATTGGCGCACAGGTGTCATAAGAGCAGTCTTCGAGCCAATGGAAGTTATGTACCTGAAATGGAGAGAAGTCCAAGGAAGCAAGATGAGTGTTTCTAAGACTCATCATTTCTTTCAGCTTCTTTCCATTTTATGATACATTCTAAAAACCACTGCCTTTGCAAGTATTGGGAATAACTGCTCAGTTGGCTTCAGGTGAGTTCTTTCTAGCGGCTGGGTGAGAAGGTATTTTTCTACACTTTGGCTTAAATCTGCATGCATGTTTTTTACCCCACTACAAATAAAGTATATGACTAGAACAAAGCAACTTTTAATTCAGATTTTAAACTTTTTCAAGCTAGGCATTATACTTCTCCGGCAGACAGATAGAAAATATAGCTCAAGGGATGAATGAGAGGGAGACAACATAATTAGAGCAATATTATGGAGCATCCTTTGACAAAATTTGACTGATTTTCCTATCATTTCTCAAAACAGAGTTTAATGTATGTCAGTTGAATCCACAATAAATCAAGATAGTATTTTTTTTACAAACGTAGAAGCATCTTAAAGTGCCAATCATACTATTAGGATATATGTGCTGTTTATAGGAATTCATTCTTGAATTCACAATTCCGAAAAGATCATAAATAGGATTAAGTTGGGGTTTAATTCACTATAAAGTAGACTCTGTGATAGAGTAAATCATTTTGTCCAAACTTTTGGTTTCTCCTTAACATTTAGGGCTTTTTAATCTTGTTCGTGTACCTGCCAGTTACCAGATATGTGAGAGAAAGAAAAATCATGCTAATGTAGCCCTTTGCTTTTACTGATTTTAACGTACAGATTGAGAAACAAATCTAGACATGCTTTATGTTTCTGCTTTAGGCTGAAGCCAGAAAACTTCAACCAATTCATCTCATTTATTAAAAGTCTGCATGAAAGTGGTGCAACCTGCCTCACATCCTTCTTTACATCCTTCTTTCCCCATTTTATAACACCTCTACACATCTACAGCTTTACATGCTTACTTAGTCAAAAGGAGTGGCATAAGCAATCTGCAGGTGCTTTGACCATGAGAATAGCCTTGCCACACACATTGAGTGAGTGAGTCATGTATGTTCAACCCAATGGGAACCCTGTCTCGAGATAATCAGTTATTTGTTTGCAAATTTCATTTAGTTACATATCCCTCTACTCTATAAAAGAACAATCAGCTTTAGGCAGGATTGCAACAACTATGAGAACGTCTTTGGGGAAAGGTACTAACTAACCACACCCCAAACCACTAGCTGCACATCATTTCTTTTTTGTTTCTTATTCCTCCACCCAACCACAAATACAAACAGCAGAGTGGAAGATTACTAAATGCTGTATTGTATCTCAGCTCTTCATTATCTCTTTGAAAATAAAGTATGCTGCTTTTTAGATATTAGGGTGGAAAAGTTTTTTTGCAAAAAAAAAAATGTCAGAACCATTAATTAAATAAATACCTTTATATATTGTAGTGCTTATTCTGTTTTAGCATTACAAAAGAAAACACCATTATATTATTCTGGTAGTTCAGTTTAATGAGTCACTGAAAAAACAAAAATCATCCAAACTCTCTAATGCTTCATGTTACAATGGGTGCCGAGCAAAAGCTAGAAAGTACATTAGGCAGAAACCAAAAATAAGGCAGTCTGCTGAATCTATTCTAATCCCAACAGGTTACAGTAAATTTGCGCTAGAAGTAAAGTGCAATATCTTGGTGTTACGCACAGTTAATCAGCTCTATCCTTCAAATGCTATTAACTTCAGGCTGGTTAAACTATGCTACTAGATACTGAATGCCAACTGACTGGCTAAGGGATTAGTCTTAAGTATTTGTTCCCTAATCCTAAATGTTTATAAATCAGCATTAATTATTGTAGAGGAAGGCAGTCATATTTGGGTTCTCATGAACGCTTTATTTCACTTCATTGAATCATTTAGAGATGTAGGCAAATAATAAATGTAATATAACTTAATACAGATTAATATAAAAGCAGCACGATGAACTTCTTCCTATTCAGTATGATCTGTGCATGCTTAATTAGGACTAATCACAGTCATTATGGAATGTTGTAAATTAAAAGCAATTAAAGGTTTGGGCACGTTCCACGGAGTTGGAGGTGAATAAGATTTAGAAGAATCCGGTGGGACAGAAGGTTGGCATGGATGAAAAGCATATGCAATCCACGTGTCTCTCCATTCTAAGAGCTGGATTTATGTTTGTGTCCGACCTGCTCAGTCTACTGTGCAGGTTTAGAGAATTCAAGAGCGTAATTATTTCAGTCACATAGCAGATGAGATGTAATGGAGTCCATGGAAGATGAACACCACTGAGGTACTGCAATCTGTCATAATACTGCAGATGGCAACAGATGTATTATGCTATCTCAGAGCCAAATGAAATGGGATGGAAGGAAAGAAGATTTTTCCTTGACATTTTCCAGCAAGGAGACAATACCACAGACAATCCACAGGCTTGTTCAAAAAGAAGGATAATTGAGGGTAGCTTGTCAAGTCCACTCTAAAAAATAGTCATGAACAATGTTAGCTGAATGGATGTGAGTGACAAACAAGCAGTTGCATCTGTTCTTTTCGTTCTTTTTTAAAAATACACTTTATTAAATTTCTACAAAAATAAAAAGAAGAAACAAAAATTAAAAGGAAAAAATAGGGAAGGGAAGGTGCAAAGAAATAAGGAAAGAAGAAAAATTGAAAAAAGGGTAACTTTCCAACTTTCTTTGATACAGTTGCAAGTATAAAATATATTAACCTTTTCGTCTACAATTCATTTGATATTCATAAAATATTACACGGTATTTCTATAATCATAATGAATTCTAATTGACAAATCCCAAGATTTGGCATTTCTGTTTCTAGAAAGAAGTCCAAAAGTGGGTTTTATGCAGAAACAAAGCTAGACAGTCTTTTATTTAATCAAGGTACCAGTAGTTAATTCTGCCACTTTGACCAATTCCATTAACTTCACCATCCGCTCTTCCATTTGGGAATCTATACATCTTTTCTCTGTACATATCTCGCTGTAGATACTATATACAAGAATAAAGTCCCATGTTTTTTCCTCCAATTGCTTATCCATCAAACCTAAAAGAAAAACCTCCAGTTTCAATTGTACGTTTATTTTTAGAATTCTCTGACTTAAAAGTACAGATTTGAAGACTTTTAGCCTTCTTACATGTTTACAAAGGTGATAAAAGGTACCTTCAGAGTGATTACATTTCCAATGCATCTCTTCTTTCTCATTTAGAAGACATAGCAGCAGGATTTTTTATTTTTCTAGGCTTTAGTTTCTTGTATTATAGAAAGAAAAGTTATATTTTTATATGTGATTGTGCTGACTCTTCTAGCAGATTATGGTGGCTGCTGCTGCCTGTGAATGTCAGTGAGATGCTGTAGAACAGAACATTATAGCACCTTGCTGCGCTCTTGAAGATGCGTTGTAGTTCCCAAATGAGGTGCAAAATATGATTTCATCACAGCATTAATATCAAGTTCAATGGTCTGTCCATCTGCATGTGGAATAGAAGAAAAGGTTTCAGGTTGTTTTTCATGTTAGATAACAACAGCCTATTCTGTCTGTGTGGTATAAATGTATATTGTGCAGTGCTTCCTTATGAAAAGAGCCAGAGTAAATGAGTAAATCTCATACTTTGGGGGAAAACCTTTGTAGCTACTATTCACAAGAAGGAGTAAAACATGGGTAGAACTGGAGAGAGGTAAGTAGGCATTGTGGGTTTTATTACATTCATTACAGCCAGCTTTTTAAAAAAATATGTTTTGGTCATTGGCATTGCATTAATATATGAATTGGGAGAAGAAAATGTTTTTCCCTTTGTTCTGAACTCCAAATTTTGTTTTTTCCCTGACCTGATTATGAAGTGGCCCTCATTTCTTTGCTTCCTGCTTGAATTGCTGGAATTTGAATACCATTGTAACTGCATGAATTTCCTACTCTTCTTATTTGCCTGAGATGTAATAGGTAGAAGAGTCTACTTCTCATTCTTATTTGTAAACTACTATATGTTACACTGTTGTATTTTAATCTTCAAGGTTTCACTTCTCTGATGTTAACATTATTCATTCTTAATAATATAACAATTCAAATATAACACTCTGCTTGTTTAAAATATCTGACTCAAAAATAGGTGTCTGTCATTTAATAGTACAGAGCAGTGGTGGGGAGGTATGCTACCAATCCAAACTCTTATTCAAAGCAAAAAATCCAAACACTTATTATAAACCATCCACAGTTACCTTGAGATAAGATGAGCAGCCTATAAATTTTATAAATAAATAAATAAAGCTAGAGGACTTGAAGTTTGAAGCCCTCCAGTAAAGCAGTGCCCACTATGCTTCTTTCTGAAAGAAATGGGGCAAAATGGTCGTAAAATGGGGCAAAACTCACTTAACAACTGTCTCAGCAACAGAAATTTTGGTCTCAATTATGGTCGTAAGTTGAGGGCTACCTGTATTTATATAATGAAAACTCACCTATTCTGATGAGTTTTTTTCTGCTGTTTCTGTCACGTACCATTCTTTTTCATATAATGTTATTTAGTAGCTTCCAAATTTCTACTTTGAAAATTATTGCTTTCAGGTGTATTTCAGTGTGCTCAGAAAACAGATGGATGCCTTAATTTCTGTAACAGAAATCAGAACAATTTCAGAGTTTTAGCTGAGGCAATATATCCATTTTATCATTTACCATTTAAAATATGACTAATATTTAGTTACAGAACATGGATTTCCTGGGCAGCTGCACTCTTTAGTAAGTCAGATGAGAAATATGGATTTTCACACCAATGAACGGTGAAACTTTGTTTAGTGTATCATAGAAAATGGCAAAAAGAGGATATCTTGCTTTTTTAAAAATATAAGTTATTCAACAATTAACTTTCTTCACCTCCTTGCCCAGCAGGTATGTTGGAACTATAACTCCCCAGATTTCTTTTAATTATAGTCCTGACGCATCTGAAAGGCAGCAGATTTTGAAAAATTACACTAAATAAACCTTAACACTTCTTTGATTTAATGGGCAAAAGTGAACTGATCAATCTTATGTTGTTTTTTCATCTTTCTTTATAGAATATAGCCTCTCTCTCTGTTGGGGATTACATTATTCTCTGCATATTTAAAAGGAACTGGGAAGGTAATATGTAAGAAATAGAAGACAACTTGGTGCCATCTAGATATACAGCTGCATAATTTCTGAGCATTGTAACAAGATATATGGAGCATGATTTTATTTTGTAGAAACATTAATGCATTACAAATAATTGTGCTTAAATATTGAGTAGTTAAAATTTTAGCTACTACACAGATAAACACTCTATAAAAGACAACTTGTCCCTTAATGATTGGTTGTGACTAATTAAACTTCAGTGCTTCTATTTCAGAGTAAAGGGCTCTTTACTGAGACGAGAGTGGATCTGACTATAGATCCTGAGAAAATATTGCAGTATCATTCTTTATTTCATTTATATATTTAAAATGCTACATACACTATTTTTGTAATTGGAAATCATTTCCTTCCCCTCTTTCATCAATCTAATTTTCCCAGCCAACTCTCTTGGTTCAGTCTGCTAATATAATTGTTGCAAAAATGACCCTGAAAGAACAAATTTGTGTATTTTCACTGTATGCATATCTCAATATTTCAGTCAATATGCTTTCTGGGAAAAAAAATTATGAAAATGGTAAAAGGAGGCAAAAGAGACATTACATATTTGTGGCATCTTTTAACTAGAAAAGTTTTCTTTTTTACTGTGAAAAAAATGAACATCAAAATCAGAACCAGAGCATTTAAATGATCAGACAGAAGATTTCCAAAACTAAATCATATGTTATTCGGTTGTAGTTTTCCATATTAAGATACAAAATTATCTGATTTTGCCCTAGATAACTAATTTGTCAGACCAAATTTACAGAAAAGCTTCCTGAACTCTTATGGGACAGAACTCTTAATAGGGTATTTACAGTTAGGAGCATGGTATGTTTTGCCAAATCACATTTTATTACTAGCATACTAGAGACTTGCTCTTCAGTCTGTAGAATACTCATGGATTGTACACTATCCTGCTTCTCTGAAATAAAATATGAATGAATACAAAACTGCAACACAAGCA
The DNA here is from genome assembly GCF_029215685.1 of Pituophis catenifer annectens. Lineage (NCBI taxonomy): Eukaryota > Metazoa > Chordata > Lepidosauria > Squamata > Colubridae > Pituophis > Pituophis catenifer. Next base: position 34,993,500 of record NW_027256886.1, read on the forward strand.
AAAGAAAACTTTCATAATCTCTGTGAAAGAATAATGCAACCTGTGATTTTCTTGATATGGGCTTTAATTTATATGATATATAGTCTGTTCCATTTTTCCAGTCTTTGCGGATCCCCTTGCATTACAAGCATAGATTAAATATAAAGCTTCTGTAGGTAATGAAGATTTAGAGAACTGACTTCCAAGAGCACTTATATGATTGGAAAATGCATCACGTGAAGCAAACCAAACCAAAGGTACCTGCAGTACAGAAAATTGTGGATGTTTTAGGAATAGAACATATTCTTTCAAAATAAATGTTTTGGGTATATTTTAAGAACAATATTTCTTCCTTATTCTGACTTCCAGGTCTGTTGAATACCAATTTAATGAAATAAATTTTTATTAGTATCCTATTTCTGGTATTTTGAAGTATTTCAATGCTTTGTTTATTTGAGATTGCATTAGCAAAATACTTCATTCTTGGAGTGAGGTGATATTTTGATTTTAATAGCATTTCTATTTTATGAGACTTTGAAGTGCTATGGATCATCAATGAAATATTGTAAACCATTTAACCTCCTATATGCTCTTTTTTAATGTTCAGGTAATTTACTTGAGAATTGCTTTAGGACATACAATGCTCTGCTTCCTTCTGCGTCCCATCATCCATTGTACACAAAGATCAGATGAGGACGCAGCTTTGGGTGAATTATTAGTAGGGTTGATCAAAAGCAAATTCCAGTACTGCAGATATCAACCTGAGATTTGGATTATACTTCAGGACCAAGGAGAGCAACCTTGCAGTATTAATCCAAAGGTGCTTTTTCAAAAGGCAACTGGACTTTCTTTGTTTTTTCCTTGAAGATGTTTCGCTTTTCATCCAAGAAGCTTCTTCAGTTCTGACTCAGTCAGCCAGAACTGAAGAAGCTTCTTGGATGAGAAGTGAAACGTCTTTAAGGAAAAAAATATAGTAAGTCTAGTTGCCTTTTGAAAAAGCACCTTTGGGACAACCATGACCTGGATTACTGAGAATCTCCAGGGACATCTTGCAGTATTAAGTGTCCTAATGTTTCATAGGTAAACAAAAGTCTTTCTGGAAGCCCCACCCTTTCAACAACTTCTTTGCACTGTGTCCAAAGTTCTTTGGACTTTAAGCCAGGACTTTTGTCAGTAACATCTGTTTTTCTTGTAGGAAAGAGGAAAGATCAAAAGAGGAGTACATTGCAGTGAATTGTTCTTTGAGTCAGTGGCAGCTGACGGAGAGTAGTGGTATCCACAGTGATAATAATAACTGTAGTAAGGACTAGTTTTCATGCCTTTTTACTATCACTGAAAGTTTATCTCTTTCAGAACTATCAGTCCTGAACCATTACATTGTTTTACAAAGTGGCATACTTCATCTTTATAGTAATCTTCTTTCATCTAATTAATACAAGTATGAATAGGGGAGGGAATGGTAGTAAATACAGTAAATAAATGAATGAGCAGTTTACATATTTTCCTGGGTTTATATTTTAAAAGATTATAGAATTAATTTTTCAATTTAGACAGGAATTAATCGCATTGCTATTTTGAAAAGGATATAAAGGAAAATAGATCACAGTAGGATCCAGTATAAGTTTATTAATTGTCCGAGTCTTATATTCTCAGGGTCCCTGTTTTCCATCCATCCATCCTTTCCCACCAAGTAGTACATGTTGGAACATTGCAAAGACAACCTAACAAACTTTCTTATGTTTTGCTTTTTGCGGGATGGGATCTGGGAGAGTTAGGATTCACTTTAGATTTAAAACTGTCTTTTGAAGATTTACTCCAGTATACTAAAGTAAATTGGCTGAAGGCAAGAGTTTAATTTCATAGTATTGTAAGCTGACAGATGTGTCCTGTATTACAGTGATTGTTTATTGGGAATATATTACTCCCCAGTTTAATTTCTCATACAGCACAGAAAATAACTAAAACAACCTATCAAAGTAGCACTTTATCTAAGGCCCAGTCTACATTTACACAAAGCAGTAAATTCTGAGCAGTAAATATGAACCATGGTGGTACAATGGTTAGAATGCAGTATTGCAGGCTAATTCAGCTCACTGCCAGGAGTTCAATCCTCACCGGCTCAAGGTTGACTCAGCCTTCCATCCTTCCAAGGTCAGTAGAATGAGGAACCAGATTCTTGCGGGCAATATGCTGATTCTGTAAACCACTTAGGGAGTGCTATAAAGCAGTATGAAGTGCTATATAAATTTGCTACTACTACTGCTACTGAAGCCGTCTAATTTTTCTAATATGTTGCAGATATTGATTAGAAGCATTATCTGTAATAATATGTTCACTGTTAGATAAAGATGTTTTATTTTATTTAATGAACTCTATGCATGTCCTGCTGCTTCTGCATAAAGCGGGAATAGGGAATAAGTAGGGACCTATACTGCAGGTTGAATGCAAATGATAAATCACACAATGAGATTTGCTAATCTGGATTACACTTCCATGTGAAAAACCTATATTTTTTTTAATTTGATTTATATGCCGCCCTTCTCCAGAGACTCAGGGCGGCTTACAATGTGCTCAGCAATATTATATTTCTAGGATTCTGTAGTTTCTCCAAATAGACCGAAACAGCCATCAGTACAAGTAGTTTATATGTACTCTGTAATAAATTATTGCTTGCCAAGTTAATTGTTCATAAACACCAATTGTTGCAAGAATAGGCTTTTCACAATAAATATGAAATCCCTACCCAGGCTTGAACTTCTTCAACAGGGAAGAGGATAGTTAGCTCTCATCTTGCAAGTTCCAATTTTGAAGAGTTCATATATCTATTTTGCCATATTAGAATATCTAATTACTGGTAAATAATAAGAAATAGAAAAAAGGGTGTAAGTGCCATTAAATTGATGCTTTGATCTCCTCAAAGAGATGTGTATTTTTCTTTGAATGTCTCCACTGGGTCTATCTCAACTTTGCTTGATGCTACATTACATTGTACTTCCATTCCAGCTTTTTGAGCTCCTGGTGTAATATCATAAGCACCTGGGTATGTGCAATTAACTTATTTTGCTGCTCATTTGATGAAGTTATCATTGAAACAAATGGAAGAATCTACAGTATTTGTTTATTTTCTCCACAGTCAAACACACATTTCTAACCAATGAAAGAAACAAAATATTAAAAACTTATTATATTTATGTAGTTACTTACCAAGCACATCTAAAGTATATTAAAATAACCAAAATATCTTTACAATCCCCAAGGCATGTCACAACTTTTGAGCACCCATAATGTTTGGAAATTGAAAGTTGAAAAATTTGACATGCCCTGCAACCATCTTTATGGGTTACATCTAAGTAAAATAGTCTCAGAACATATAATTAATGTTCTGATATGACAGCTAAAATAATATATTTGTTTATAATATGCATATACTGCTGACTCCACAAGAACTCCTTGAGGTTAAAAATATTTAATAAATTCGGGGGGGAAATTCATGAGAATAAATTACATTATCTACTCCAGGGCCCACAGCATAGTAACATACTAGATATTAAAAAAATATTATTGAGTTCTGACTCTCTAAAACCCATCAAAGTGGGTGCTAAAACTGATGACACAGCTTTCTCACCTGTTTTATTAATTTTGTTTATGTCTATATTTCACCAATTTCATTATGACTCATCTTCTGGTGAGAGAATGAAAAATGTAGCTTAAAATAGGTACATCACATTTAAAAAATTTAAATCCAAACCCAGTCCACATGCATGTTATGATCCCATTTTGCAGCCTTCTCTCTCCCACTACAAAATATTAAGTGCAGCTGTGATCATTGAAAGGTGCCCAGCCCAATTTTAATTGATCCCGTTGCTGAGGCTGTTATTTGTTGATTGATTTGAACCAGCTTTTTAAATTAATATATAAGTAGTATTGAAAAAAGTCCCAAGGTCAAATATACTATATGTATCAACTCTATTGCTTCAGTCTTTACATCTGGCAAGTATCCACTCTCAGCAGATACTGTATGTAATGTAAATTCTTCATTCTTGTTTTTCTTTCCTTGCCTCTGTTCTCTTTTCTAGGACTTGGCTCTCTTTGAATGGAAGATTATTACAAGTCAGGTCACACAGTCCTTCCCCCTCCCCTTTTGTGCTGTTTGCTCTTGAATCAATCTCTTCCACTTCAAGAGGTTTAATGGGTGCACAGAACCCACATATTGTCCCTGCTTGACTGACCTTGTGATCGTGTGGTTGCTACCATAGAGGGACAATCAGTCCCAGAGCAAATATCAGGTGGAATTCGCTTATGATCTTCTCAGTGCATATGCAGCCAGAGTAATTACCTAAAATTTCACATGACCGAGTTCATATTCCATTTAGTCCCATAGTGTTCTCATTCTAAATGTACTAATTTTTACTTACCATTTTTTCAGTTATACTATAAGGATGGCTCAAGCCCACTTCATTTTCCCATCTCTCTATTTTCAATTTTAGTACAGATGGTATATGAATCCTATGCCATCCCAGGTGCCCTCCTTTGGGCTGAACAGCCAATTCCTTCATATATTGTACTTCTTTGATTACTTTGAGCCATCCAAAGTTGTTGGGCATCAGAGGTATACAAGTTTAATAACTTATTATGGTCCATTGCATAGTCAGGCAGGTATTTAGACTGGATTTGGTATTTTTATCAGCTTATCAAGTCCTTCCCAAGGACCTGAGAAGGGAAGATGTTCTTGTTAATAATGTTTAAGATACCATCACAGGATGTAAGCTGTTTCATGTAAATCTGTCTTTTGCAATTGATTGATGGTAATTCTGTCAATGCCAATGGTATTCAAGTGGTGCTCCAGATGTTTTGGGATTGCACCCAAGGTGCTTATTACTATTGCTACTATCTTTGCTTTCTTAGTCATCATTATTCTACTTCTATTTGCAAGTCTTTGTATTTTGTGATTTTATATCTAATAAAATCATAATTATTATAGTAATAATTACATCCTGCAATGGTACAGGTAGTCCTCGAGTTAAGATGGTAATGGAGCCTGCCCATAATGATCATAACTTGTGATAGTCATAAAATAAGTTGATTGCGTGTCCGACTCAATTTACAACCCTTTTTGTGGCAGTTGTTAAGCAAATCTTCAATTAAACAAATGCTGTGGTTATTAAAGCATTAATATTAAAAATGTTGTAAAGCATGTTTCACATTACAATGGCCATTACTAACTACAAACTACAAATGGCCACTAATGTGGCCTGGTTGGCAAGCAGCTGAAGTGCGGTCATGTGACTGTGGGGGGATTACTATTGGAACTTAGAACCTGTGTCTGTGTCTGTAAGTACCTCCACAGGTAGGTCTGTCAGAACTTTGAACAGTCATTCAGTAATCAGTCGTAAGTTGAAGACCATCTAAAATATTGTATTGATAATGCTGCAAATAGTTTTTAAAACTTATTATGCTATTTCTATATTAATATAACTTGTCCCAAATCAAGGGACAAGTTAAAAATAAACAGAGTGTTCTCGGGGGCGGGGAGTGAAAATAGAACACTGCAGGAAGAGAAACTACAGATTTTACATGAAAAAGTATTGAAAGAAGGATTAATAACCCAGACAAATGGGTATAGAGTATGTAAGGAAAGAAAATGTGGAATTGCTTGGAAGAATGAGAAGAAATGTGGAAGTATGAAAAAGAATACTTGGTGAAATGATAGAGTCAAGGAACAATGAGGAACAATGCATATTTCATTTTTCATTTCATTTTATTTGATTTATATACCGCCCTACTCCCGAAGGACTCAGGGCGGTGAACAGGCACAAGATAAAACACATAGAATACAAAAATTTAAGAGCAGAAATAAAATTGGATTAAATCAATTTAGCCCAAGACAAATTTAAAACCCCAGGTTAAGAACAAATTAAAATTTACATTAAAATTTACATTAAAAAGAGAATGGGAGAGGTTAGGCCAGACGAGCCTAGTGAAATAAAGAGAGCACGGTGGAAGGTGCATAGATCCGGGATCCTCCATATATCCGGGGGGAGCTCATTCCAGATAGTAGGTGCCCCCACAGAGAAGGCTCTCCCCCTGGCCGACGGCACCCGGAGGAGTCCCTCTCTGTGAGAGCGTACCGGCCGGTGGGAGGCCGTTTGCAGGCGGTCCCATAAATAACCAGGCCCTCCGCCATGGAGCGCTCTAAAGGTGGTAACCAAAACCTTGAAGCGCACCCGGAAGACCAAGAGCCAGTGCAGCTCGCGCAGGAGAGGTGTTACATGGGAGTGCCACGTTGCTCCCATAACCACCCGCGCAGCCGCACTCTGTGCCAGTTGGAGCCTCCGGGTGCTCTTCAAGGGGAGCCCCATGTAGAGAGCGTTACAGTAGTCCAGGCGGGAAAGAAAATAATTGCTGCAAAAATGAGGCTTGATATCTTATGCTGTTTGATACAGTGTAGCACAGAACAGAACAGAACAGAACAGAACAGAACTTAATAGCAAATAATTAAGTTAAAGAGAGCAAGGAAAGGTTAAGATCAAAAGAAGAGAAAACACAAAACAATTTTGATGAAAAAGGGAAGAACAAGACAGAGTAGATTTACAAATGAAAATAACAAAATGGTTTAGAATGAAACTGAAAAGACAAATGGTGAAAGAAATATTTTAGAAATTTGCATGGGAAAGATAATAATAGTGTTGAAGAATAGATTTGAAACTAATGCTGTAAATCTTCGTGTCAAGAAGAATAGAATTGAAACAAATGCTATAAATATTAGCATCCAAGGGGAGAAAATCCTCTGTGGCTTTTTTAATTGGTTTATGAAATCTTCATTTGTAGCTGACAATTGGAAGAATGTTGTTATGATTTTGTTTGACTAAGAGGAAGGAAGGAAGGAAGGATTGAAGGAAGGAAGGAAGGAAGGAAATTCTAGAATATGCAAATGTTGGTAGAACATTAATAGGCAGGTAATTGTCTATTGTGAAGAATGTATATTTGTCACAAGATGCAAACATGACTGTATATATATATTTCTATCCACTTTTATTATCTGAAAGCAAGAGTTTAATATGTTGAGAGAACTAAATAAAACTAATACAGTTGAGAGAACTAAATAAAACTAATACAAGTGAACCCAATTGGAATAGGTCCTCAGGAAGTGTTTGTGGTAAACAAAGGGAGATTGGATCAAGAATAAAGGAATGTCAAATAAACATGGACTGAACATAAAAGAAAATGACCACTTTGAAAGAAGTGTATTGAGATAGTTAGGTCATAAAGAATGAATAAATGAAGATCTGATTGCAAAACAATATATGAAGGAAGAGTGAATGGCTGGAGAGCAATAAGAAGACTAGAAATTTGTGGTTGAATTGAGTTAAGGAGTTCCTGAAAATAAGGCAGGTGAAAAGTTTGAAGAACAAAGGCAATGAAGGAAGTTGTATATGGATATGGTACAAGACAAAGTTATTCTCAAGGACAGACAGGTATGAAGAAATATAATGAAATAAGTTTCTTTTACATTTCCTTCTTATTTCATATCTTTAATTTCTTTGGCTTCTTATTACTTTACTACATTTTATATAACATTGCTAATTGCAAAAGTGTGTAGCGAGATGGGCAGTGTATTTGTATGTATGGAAGCATACAAAGCACAGTACACAAATAATGACTGCCCTGTTTAGCATCAGTTCAAACTTAGAATAGTTGCTGAAAAATTAGTTTTATGACTGGTCCTTAAATTTACAATGGTCACAGCATCTTGCAGTCACATGATCACCATTTGCAAGCTTCACTGCTGACTTCTGACAAGTTATCAGTAATTGTAAATCACAGTCATGTGATGTTGTACTTAAAGACCACAGGTGATTCACTTAATGATTGCAATGGAACTGATATTGTAAGCCTAGCATGGTCACATGATGTTTCATTTTATGACTTTGTTAATTAGCCATGGAGTTGTGGTTCCATTTGTAATTATTAACTGAAGACTATCTATATATTCAGCAGTCAACTCAATTTGTTGGATTACCTGAGCGACTGTCTTCTCCCAGCTGTTTCTTTCCACACAATGCAGTCTGACCGGTTGGCCAAGGTAGGGGTCCAATTAATCATAGAATGTTGACTGGCAGAGATTGGGAAATGTGCCTTCTCTGTCATATCCCCTGCCTTCTGGTACATTCTCCCTTCACAAAGGAGGATAATCCTGACCCTATTGGCCCTTTGCACAGCCATAAATTCCTAGTTATGTGCTGAGATCTGGGGCCTCCATTAAGGACTCCATTTCTTGGCTATATTAACATCTACAGCAATAGTTTTAATTAGTAACTATATATATATTTACTGTAATGTTTTGTTTTATGGTTTTATGTTGAACATTGCCCACAGTCACTGGTTGAGATGGGCGGCTGTAGAAAACAAATAAATAAATTTTATGGTCATAGAATGTATTTCTTGTATCTTGTCTAATTCCTTGCTCTGTGAGCTATCCATTAAACCTTTACAGTGTGAGGGGAACCTATAGATGTTCTAAGCAGACAATATTCCTCCTAATATTCAGGTTTTTAAATCTCCTTTTTAAAAATTTCAACCCTTTGTTCCTTGTCCTGCTCTTTGTTTCAACAGAAAAGATCTGTACTTCCTGCAAGTGACAAGCTTTTAGATATTTATAGACTATTATCATATCTCCCTTCAGTGTTCTGTTTTGCAAGCTAAAGATGTCCTGCTCCTTTAATCATACTTTATATGGATTGGCTTCTGAACTCTTACTCTCTGGTAGCTTTTCTCTGGACATTCTCCAGCTTCTCCCTCTTCATCTCTACTTGTGCTTAGAATGCTACACAGTAATTTAACTAAGGTCTAATGAATCCAGAGTACAATAGAATGATGTCCCTCAGCACTTCTGTTAATGTGGTATTTTTTTGGCTTTTTAGCTGCAGCATCACTTTGCTTGCTTATCTTTAGCTGGTGGCCATGAAGTCCTGCATGGCCTCTGACCCCAGAGATGGCAAATTGGAGTCTCCCAGAACCATAAGCCTAGGAGCTCCATTGCCAGCCCACACAGAGAATCCAGGATCCCAGGCAAGGATGCTGCTACACCACCATCTCCTATCACATGTGTAAAGATTTCTGAATATCCTTTTCTGCATCTTGCTTCCCCCTAATGAGCAGCCATACTTTTAATGCCCAACCATTTTCTACTTCAATCCGTGCCTGTGTCTCCCTTCACATTTAATTTTGCTTCAAGTTCTCTTAATAATCTGGGAAATACAGCCCATCACTGTCTAAGGATCTCTTATAGTTATAATCTAACATTTCCATGGCTTCTGGAATGCAAAGTCTGGTGCCTCCCTCCCTTTCAGAGCTATGCTGAATGCTTCAGATTATGTTCAGTGGTGTGAAGTTGTGCTGGCAGTTCTTGCAGTGTTTTTCTTCAACTTCTCACAAAACAAATTGTACTATGGAAGTGGGAGAAAAACAGGCCATGCTAAAAAAAAAAATAAATCCAGAGCATTGCTGACACTTAGTTTCGTCTTTGCTTGAAAAGCTAAAGGGCTGAGGTTTGTCAGGCAAGGAGGAGTGTTTCTCTGTGGGCACATGTATGAGAGTCTGAATCAACTGAAGTTTCAGTCACGAACGACAGTTTGCTTGCTGATCAATGGGTGAGACTGTCTGTCTATACTGACACATTGCCTGTGTCTTCTTTATGCCAAACTTGACAACAACAACAACAAAAGCCATTCACTTTGCAACTGGAAGCTAAAAACTGTTATTTCCTTCAGAACACTTAGACATTTTAATTTGTCTTAAATTTGTTGGCCAGAAAGCTTAGGCATCCACTGAGGGGCAGCGCAAGGGAGGCAAATGACAAAACAATGCAACGCAAACCACACAGTTTACATATTTGTAAGTTTGAAAGACCACAGCTTGCATCATGATGTCCCAAGGCACATTTCCCCATTTTTTATGGGTCATCATGGTTTGAATCATATTCTTTACCCAGAATAACATCTCTTTCATAAAAAATGCAATTTAGGGTTCCAGGCTACATGCTTGGCTATTCCATAGTTAACATGTTGTGCTGTCACATGCATTAAGCCATAGTTTGCTTAAAAAACCATAATTGGTTGCTTTTATATATTGTGCCAAGCTATATGGCATTGTTTGCAAGCCACAGTTTAGCAACACTAAACTTAGCATACTATGGCTTCATGTAATGTATGAATCTAGTCTGACCTTTAGTAATGCCTTGTGACAACTGACTTTTCTTCCTCTGAATAGACGAATATGACCCATAGTGAAATGTTGCAGCACAGAAAACTATATTTAGAGTTCCAGACAGTCCTATTAGTAAAATAAGACTCTATATATTTAATGAGAGAAGACTGTGACTTTCATTCAGCTGAAATCCAGTTTTTCATTATTTTAGGAAAGCATGCAAATAATTCAACCACTTCCCTGTTCATAGTTCATTTTCCATACCAAATACTTTGGGAGGGAGAAATAAAAGTGGTCTCTCAAAATTTCTGCTCTCAGGTGGCTTTTCTAAATAAATGCCACCTCCCTGAATTGTTCCAAGATTATAGAAAGTCGTCTTTGTGGTTTTAAAAACAGTTGTAAAGGAAAGATCATGAGGTCTGCATCTTAAAAAAAATAATGTAAGATCAGAAATTGTTACCTTGGATTGTTCAAGATTTCAACCTTTGCCAACAAAGCCAGTGACAAGGACTTGTGGAAACTGGCAAAAACAGGTATTATGATGTCACAATGCAAGTTCCTCCCTTTCATCTTCCATTTACATCATGGCCTTGGACATACATTTATTTATTTATTTTATTTATTGGTTCAATTTATATGCTGCCCTTCTCCGGAGACTCAGGGTGGCTTACAATGCGTTAAGCAATAGCCTTCATACTTTTGTATATACCTGCTTAGTAGGTATATACCTACTAAGGCTTTCGGGCCCCCCTAAGTGGTATTCTTTTTTATACAAAGTCAGCTTATTGCCCCCACAATCCGGGTCCTCATTTTACCTACCTCGAAAGTATGGAAGGCTGAATCAACCTTGAGCCTGGTGAGATTTGAACTTGCAGTAATTGCAGGCAGCTGGTGCTAGTTTATTTATTTATTTATTTTATTTATTTAATTAAATTTTTATACCGCCCTTCTCCAAAATAGGACTCAGGGCGGTGCACAGCCAAGGTAAAAACAAGACATATATACAAACATGGTGAATCTAAAAAACTATTTAAAATAATTAAATGTTTTGGCCGAATTAAAACCATTTCCAATTTAAAATCAATTTAAAAATTAAAAAATTTGGTCAAGCCAGCCCAGCTTGTTGGAATAAATAGGTTTTTAGGGCCCGACGAAAAATCCGGAGGTCTGTTATTATGCGTAATTCTGGGGGGAGGGTGTTCCAGAGGGTAGGCGCCACCACAGAGAAGGCTCTCCCCCTGGGGGTCGCCAGCCGACATTGCCTGGCGGACGGCACCCTGAGGAGGCCCACTCTGTGTGAGCGTACTGGCCGGTGGGAGGCTATTGGTGGCAGAAGGCGGTCTCGTAAGTACCCCGGCCCTAAGCCATGGAGCGCTTTAAAGGTGGTCACCAACACCTTGAAGCGCACCCGGAAGACCACCGGGAGCCAGTGCAGCTCGCGCAGGAGAGGTGTCACGTGGGAGCGCCTCGTCGCCCCCATGATCCCCCGCGCGGCCGCGTTCTGGACCAGCTGGAGCCTCCGGGTGCACCCCAGGGGGAGCCCCATGTAGAGAGCGTTGCAGTAGTCCAGGCGGGAGGTGACGAGGGCCTGAGTGACTGTGCGTAGGGAGTCCCGATCTAGAAAGGGACGCAACTGGCGTATCAGGCGAACCTGATAAAAAGCCCCCCTGGCCACGGCCGTCAAATGATCTTCCAAGGACAGCCGTGCGTCCAGGAGGACGCCCAAGTTGCGAGCCCTCTCCGTGGGGGCGAGTGATTCACCCCCAATAGTCAGCGATGGCGTCAGCTGGCTATATCGGGACGCCGGAAGCCACAGCCACTCGGTCTTGGAGGGGTTGAGTTGGAGCCTGTTTCTCCCCATCCAGGCCCGCACGGCCTCCAGGCACTGGGACAACACTTCAAGGGCATCATTGGGGTGGCCTGGGGTGGAGATATACAGCTGGGTGTCATCAGCGTATTGATGGAACTCCACCCCGAAGCCACGGATGATCTCACCCAGCGGCTTTACATAAATGTTGAACAGAAGGGGCGAGAGTACCGACCCTTGTGGCACCCCACAAGCAAGGTGCCTCGGGGTCGACCGCTGCCCCCCTGTCAACACAGATTGCGACCGGTCGGAGAGGTAGGAGGAGAACCACCGCAAAACGGTGCCTCCCACCCCCAACCCCGCCAACCGGTGCAACATGATACCATGGTCGATGGTATCAAAAGCCGCTGAGAGGTCTAACAGGACCAGGATAGAGGAATGACCCCTATCCCGGGCCCTCCAGAGATCATCCACCAATGCGACCAATGCCGTTTCCGTGCTGTGCCCAGGCCGGAAGCCGGACTGGAGCGGGTCTAGATAGACAGCTTCATCCAGGTACCGGGGAAGCTGTTGCGCCACCACACTCTCAACAACCTTCGCAACGAAGCGAAGGTTGGAGACTGGACGATAGTTAGCCAAAACAGCCGGATCCAGAGAGGGCTTCTTGAGGAGGGGCCTCACCACCGCTTCTTTCAAAGCGGCCGGCAGGACCCCCTCACCCAAAGAAGCGTTAACAATCATCTGGAGCCAGCCTCGCGTCACCTCCCGGGAGGCCAGTACCAACCAGGAGGGACACGGGTCCAATAAACATGTGGTCGCGTTCAGCCGTCCCAGGATCCTGTCCATGTCCTCGGGAGTCACAGGATCGAACTCCCCCCAGATAACACTCTCAAGACCTGCCTCAGTCATCCCGTCCGGACATACCCAGTCAGAGGCCAGCCCTTCTCGAATCTGAGCGATTTTGTCATACAGATATTGCACAAAATCCTCAGCTCGACCCTGCAAGGGGTCATCCCGCACTTCCAGATGGAGGAGGGAGCGGGTCACCCTAAACAGGGCGGCTGGGCGATTATCTGATGACGCGATAAGAGCGGCAAAATAGCTAGTTTTCGCCGCTTTTATCGCCACTAGGTAGGTCTTAATATGAGACCTCACCCGTGTTCGGTCAGATTCGGAGCGGCTGGTCCTCCAGCTACTCTCCAGGCGTCTTTTCCGGCGCTTCATCTCTCTAAGCTCCTCGGAGAACCAAGGAGCTAGGTGAGTTCGGTGCCGGGTCAGAGGCCGCAAAGGCACGACTCGGTCCAAGGCCCCGGCAGCCGCACTGTCCCAGGCGGCCACCAGGTCTTCCGCCGAGTCATGAGCCAGAATCTCAGGAAATGGCCCAAGCTCCATCTGGAACCTATCAGGGTCCATCAGGCGCCTGGGGCGGAACCACCTTGTCGGTCCCGCCTCCCTGCGGCAGGGTGCAGCGGTTAGAAAGTCCAGTCGAAGGAGCGAGTGGTCAGACCATGACAAGGGTTCGATGACTATATCCCCTATATCAAGGCCACTCAACCACTGACCAGAGACAAAAACTAAGTCCAGAGTGTGTCCCCCTGTGTGAGTGGGGTCATGAATTAACTGAGTAAGGTCCATGGCCGTCATGGAAGCCATGAACTCTCGAGCCACCTCAGACGTTTCACCGATGGATGGCAGGTTAAAGTCCCCCATGATGGCAAGTCTGGGGGTAGCCACCGCCACCTCGGCTATAACGTTAAGGAGCTCGGGCAGGGCCGTTGCCACGTGGCAGGGAGCCAGGTACGTGACCAACAAGCCCATCTGTACTCCATGACCCCACTTCACAAAGAGGGACTCACATCCGGCTATCTGTGGAACAGTGGTCTCCCTTGGATCTAGACCTTCCTTTATAATAACCGCCACCCCCCCCGCCCCTGCCCTGAGCCCTCGGTTGATGAAATGCACGGAAGCCTGGTGGGCATATATCCACGAGGGGGGCTCCCCCCTCATGGCCCAACCAGGTCTCCGTAATGCCCGCCAGGTCCGCCTCCCCCTCCTGAATAAGATCGTGAATGAGGGGGGCTTTATTAACAACGGACCTGGCATTGCACAGCATCAGCCGGAGGCTCTGGCCCTGAGAATCTGGACAGCCTGGGGAACAAGAAAAGCATTGGGGGCCGGAGTGCGCAATCGCTCTAAGATAGCGAGTGCGCATTCCCCGCACATGATATGGTCCCCAGCTTCCGCCATATCTGCCCCTCCCACTCACTATGCTGATGGAACAGCCCTCTTCAAATCGAACTCCAACCCCCTCCCCGACCTCCGGTTCTGCGTCCCTAGTGTCGCAGCCCTTCGCTAAGGCTGGTCTTGAACCCAGTGGATTTCCCCCAGAACCCACCCTAATCCCCCCCGAACCCCTTAAAATTTTTGTTAAAAACCCACTAAAAAACCCACTTAAAAAACCCCTCAAACTCTTCTTAGCCGCATGCCATCTCTCGGGGCTCCAACGCCCGTCATCAAGATAGGCCCTCGATAACGAAGAGGGCCAAGCCTGCGAGAGGGGGGAGTCTCGCAGGGCACGAAGGTCATTCCCCGAATACATCAACGTCAAGGGAGGTGATAATTCATGGCCAATAGCCAGGGGCCAATTTGATGTTAACACAGTCAGAAGGAGTGGAATGCCAGATTTCAATAGAGTTCCATTGGAGCATGTGAGACCTCAGTGCCCTCTCACGGCAATGGCGGGAGTAAAATGCTGTTTCGATCCGGCAGGGGTGACCCAGCCCCCCTCTCACGGCGGCTGGTCAACCACGATCGTCCAGAAGGCCGGAATTGAGACAGTAGTTATAGACCCACTCCACCACGACTTGAATCCCCAGATGTAAACCTCCATTCAATGGAGGGAAAGAATGGGATCAGGTCAGTCCACAAAGTCCAAGCAGGCTCAAATAGCGGAGATCATAACCGTCATTACCTCCGGGGAGGTCAAGATGGCACCTAGACCTGGAGATGAATTGTTCAGCAGGCATATCCAGCATGACATCACCACATACAGGGGGGGGGGAGAGCGAAAAGGAGAGCAGAGGCAACAAACTCCATAGGGGGAAAACCCCTCAGTCATAGTCCAGCTCTCCCCTGGCCCCTCCCAGATCTTCTTTGCAGCCATGCTGCTTGCCTCGCCCAACCTCGCCCAGCCTCCATAAGTCCACATGGAGGCCTCTGGGATGACCGAGGGGCCAAAACAACGCCCCACGGTCGCCCAGGAGATCCAAAACGGCCAGTGAGCGGCTGCCAACCTCTCCGACGCTCCCACGCACCAAACTATGGCGGCTTCTTTCTTGTCCCGGCGGCCGCCATTTCCACGCCGCCAGCATCGCCGTCGCCGCCGCTGCCAGCCTCCCCGTCCCTACCTCGCCCCCCTCTCCGCCCCTAGCACATGTCCAGGGCGGATTGGGTTGGCGAGGATCCCAGCGAGGGTGCTGCATCGCCGCCGCCGCGGCGCCGGCGCCGTCATCCTGGCTCTGCCGCCTTCGCAAGGAAAATCCGCCGCCGCCCTCCTCCTTCGGGCCGCTCTCGCCGTCCTACGGTCTCCGCAAGCCTCAAGGACACTCTAAGAGGCCGGAGACCCCTCAACAGAGAGCCCCAACACTCCTCCAGCTGGGCCAGGGCTGCAGCGGTCGAAATTCAGCCCTCCAGAGGCCCCCTGGAGCCATAATCACCCCCCCGAGGATCACCCGGATCACAGGGAAGCTGCCATCTTGCGCATGCGCAGAAAAGATCAGTCAGTTAACAGCACTTTAGTCTGCTGTGCCACCAAGGCTCATTTAGTCACTTTCCCACATCATACCCTCTTGGACATCTATGCCTACAGCATTCTTCTTTTTTTTTAATTTTAGTATACCAGCTTTTCAATATAGTTACCAAAGGCATTGCTGATAATAGGATTTTAACTATGAGATAAAGGTCGGATGACTGTTGCTCTTGCTTTCCATAGATAGGAAGACAGATTGCAAATCTGCAAGCAAAGGCTCCAGAAATAACACTTTAAATAAAGAATTTGATTGTGTGCCAGGAAAAGGCACTTGTGTTCTGTCACTGGTGCCTCATGTTAAACGGTGACAGGCAACATATTGTAGTGCAGTCGTTTGAGCAGCAGTGGGAAGCTAATCAATGTGCTAGGTGAAGTGGTTTAAAAGGAAGATTAGCAGGGTGAATGTTTTCCTTGCAGCCTTTCATGATAGAGCATAAACATTGGTCTCTTCTATAAAACACTGTCTTGGTAGTTTTGATGTTCAGAACCAACGGAATGGATTTGCTGTGCTTGCTCATGCAATTGTTTAATTCTGCTTTTGAGAATTAGCCATCTTTTGTGTGTCATTTGCTTTTACATTGTTAGAAGTTTGCTTCCTGCCATTGATCACATCACCTTTTTGTTGCTCTTGTTGCAGAACTTTTGTTCAACATTTCATTCCCCACTCCCCTTCCCCGAGCACAAGGTCTCACTTTTAGGTACCATCCTTCTCTGGTACATGTTCTTACTCCCCACATCCCTTGTAAGAACCATTGCTTGGCCACAGCAACAGCAATTGAAAGAGGCTTCCGGGTTTTTTTTAACGATACATCTTTCTTTCCTTTGGTAATGTTTTGTAGAAGTTTTACAAGGGTCATGTCAAAATACATTCATATTAATAAAATTTTGTTTTTCATTTGCATGTTGGAGCTCTAACACCGCTAAAAATACTCATGTCCCCAAGTGAAAATGGGTTTGCATTTGCTGTCCTAGAGCAGGCCTTTATTCAACCACTCTGCAGTTCTGTTTTTGTTGGCTGCTTTGTAATGCTGAACTCCTTTGAATGCTAATTCATTCAGTTGAAATTGGGTGTACTGCCTACGATACAGTTCTAAGAGTCTAGGTGGTATTAACATTGATTATGAAACATCAATCCTTTTGCTTTTTGTTTTCAAGTAAACGGTGGAATTGAAATTATTTATTGAAGGTTTATTTATTGAAGTACCAGCCAGCAAAACAGCTTCATTCCTGGAATCCTCTTCCAGAAAAAGACTGTCTTAATGAAATCTCCCAAAAGATTTTTAAAAAGAGAGAGAACGTTTATGGAGATAATTTTTCTCCCCCTTCAGAGTGTTTGTTGGGAAGGAGGTTTCAAAAATAATGAGATGAGGAATGAAATAATTTGAGCTTAAATTTCAGTTTAAAATATAAATGTGATTCCTGTAGTAGTTCTGACAAGAGAATATACTTGCAGATGAATGTCCAGATTTGCAATTAATTTTGGGACTTTGGGAATTTGAAAGAAGCAATAAATTTGGATGTGGTAAATTAATTTGAGTTATGCTTTATAATAAACAAGAATTGTCTATATTAGTAAATGCCAATCTTCAAAGCTTGAAATAACTATTTTTAAAGTAATTTAAAGTATGGGGCCAGGTTTTTTGAGTGACCAGCTCTATTTGATTACATCTGGCAGACAGCACATGCTTTGGGTCTCATCTGCTAGGAATTTATATGTGGTGGTCCCCAAGAGATGGACCTCCTCTGCTGTGGCTCCCGCCTTATGAAACATTTCTCCTCTTTCCCTCAAAGTAAGTTTAGCTCCATTGCTTTTAATGTTCCATAGGTCCTTCAAGACCTTGGTATGTCATCCAGTCCAGGGGTCCCAGGGTACTGGGGCTATCTTAAAGTCTCTAGCCTGTAATTGTCTTTTGTACCAGATGATTTTATTTTTAATAATGACTTTTTAAATAATTATTTTATAAATTTATTTTTATTTTAATTATTATACACCACTCAGAATCATTTCATCTTAGAGGGATGGCCATATAAATTTATTTTAAAAAAATAATATGTAATGGAAAATGGAAATTGCTCTGGTCACTATAGCATAAGAAGATGCATAGATTGAATATACTTATATCTGAATACTGCATACCAGAGAGGGAAAGTAAACTGTTTTTTATGCTTCCCCCTCTAATCCCCCATTCCTGCCTGTGGTGAGGCAAATCTATTTGACAGAATGAATTATGCAGGCAACCAAACTGAGTTGAACAATCTCATTGCAGGGGTGTATTAATTCAGACTCTTTCTTTAAAATTCATGCCTGCCCTACAAGTGTCATGTTAAAAACCTAGGAGCTAAAGTGTAAAGCTCTCAAAGCTGAATTAACCTACCCACCCAGATCTGTTTATACATATTTACACCTCCACACGTAGCCAAAAAATTATATGTTGAGGAGAAGGCTAGGTGAGAACATTTTGACATCTGACCAGCAGTGTTTTTAAATAGAGCACAGCCCTTAATTTGCATCTGTAATGCTGCAACCCATTAACTGACTTATCACCTTCACTGTACCACGTGGCAACCAGTCCGTGATGATTGTGTTATGGAATTATAGTGATACCTTATTCCAGTTTGATGGAAAGTTATGATCAGACCTTTTGATATCATTGCAAGCCACTCTGTAAGAAGATGCCATGTTGGAACTGTCCCTTTAGATAATCTGAAGGATTTATTAAATGGACTGTTAATGATAGAGCTGAATGAGTTGTCATAGCCTTAAAACATAGATTAGAATCTGTTCTATAAATGGTAAAAATTTAAAGTAGAATTTTGATTTTCCATCTCTCAAATGTTGTAAATGATGTATTTGCTGTTTGCTCCTTAAGAAACCCTATCTAAACTAAACACAATAACAGACAGTTCCAATTTCTCTTTCTCTAAGGCTGCTTTGAGTCCTAGTCCCAAAGGTGTTTTTTATTTCAAAAGGCAACTGGACTTTTGTGGATTTTTTTTCTTTGAAAACATTTCATTTCTCATTCAAGAAGCTTCTTCAGTTCTATCTGGTGGGCAATGGAAGGTTTTATATTCTTTGTAATCATCCAGTTGTTTTACTCCTTTTTTTAAAAAAAACTCCTAGATAGGAAACTATTTATTTATTGGAATTTGTCAAACAAAAACGAGAACAAGAATAAGAGAATAAAAATACAATGACAGGGACGATAGGCATCTTAGTGCACTTATGCATGCCCCCTCTACTTTTTTCCCACTGGCCACTAGTTTTCAGCTATTAGAATAATTTCAGAATCATTCTTATTTTTTGTCAAAGCAGCCATCCTCTGTGTTTCATCCTGTGAAATAGCACATTCTTAGGAGCAGACATAGTTCTTTCCTTGACCCTCTGCCTGCTTCTCCTCTTCCCATTTTGATTGATATGTCTTGACCAATAGCTGCTGAACTGGTGAACTCCTTGCTCCTGTTGTGAAGGTCAGCCTCTTTCCTAAAAAGGCTGCTGGCTTCTGTGTCTAAAAAGAATCAAACACCCATTTCATAAGGATGTCAGCCTCACCAGCCTTTATGGTGGTTAGCATAAAACACAGCAGAGGCGGCTTTCTTCACTGCCTATGTTAGTGTTGCAGCAACTATGATCTTTATTATTGCCTGTACATCTCTGTTGCTATTATCATCTTATTACATATTCAACTGAGATACTGCTGGGCAAAAGACATTTCAATGTTTGTGCCAGCATCCTCTCGTTAAGTGAGGCTAATTCATTTTGCACTTCACACTCTTCCTTAAGCAATCCTGGTGGATGTGAAGGTTAAGTTGCGTTACAAAGGATAGGTCCTCCCCCCTTCCCCTTTTATCTGTCTGTCTGAAGGGCATACTAATTGTATGGTTGAGTGCTCTTTCCAACCTCATGGCTCTTTCCAAACAAGCACACCTTAATCAAGTGGTCGCTTGAATGCTGTCAAGAGGTTGGCCTTTCAAAGATGCCCTTTGTTTAATTCCAGTTGTCTGCATAATTGGACGTTTGAGAGACGGTTAATTGATTGATGAACAATTAAAGAAGAGTTGGCTTCTTTCTTGAAATAAGATGCATTCAACAGTTAAGCCTTGAAGTTTGTCTCTTGGGGAAATTCCTCAGCATTTAGTTATTACCTGGATCTGTTTTGGTCTGTAACCTTAGAAACATGGAATGCAAACACATTAGCGAAGCTTCTAAATAATCCTGACACAATGTACGTTGCTTCTTTGAAGCTGTCAGAATTGGTTAAATACAACAAGAAGAAAACTTGAGTAGAAGAGCTCCTGCACAAGTCATACAAGTTTTAAGTTCTTCTTGTAATTTAAAGAAGATGGGAGAATTTGTCATGAGATTGGCTTAGCATTCCCTTCATTAATGTTCTTCTGTTTTTCAGTCTTAATTAATTTAACCTTGGCTACTGAAATTCATCACAGTTAATTACCATCTCTGTAGCAATTACATGGGAAACAGTGAACATCCTTTTTTTTAATGGAAATAATAACAACCTGACACAATAAGGGAATGATGAGAAAATAACAGTTGAAAAAGGAATATCATTTAAGTGTGGGCCCTGCAGTGTATATTTTAGGTAATGTGGGAAGCATAATTAAGCTTTAAATTATACCTTTTATGCTTGCAGATTATTTTTTTACACCGTTGCAGATAAATATTGTAGAAATGAAATTCCATAGTGCTTGAAGATGTTTCTGAAGAAGCCTGCACCGCTGGCCCAAGGTTTACACAGTTACAAAAACAAATAATTCTTGTTTCAGAAAAGGCAATAGAACTTCATGGAAACCCAGGAGTACCGCATGCTCTAGAGTAGTTTAGGATAACTGAAAGATTATATACGGCTCCTACCTTCCTTGCCCCACTTTGGCATGATTTCTTTTTTTTGAGTTTAGTTTAATTGGTCGTCTAATTGTAACCAAAATTCAGCCTATAGCTCTGGAACATAAGAATTAGGAGCACTATAGAGCGACTTTCCTCTTCAAGGAACCACCTCAACCATAGAGCTGTAATTAGATACCAAACATTTTCCAACTTCTGTTCAAGTCTGTAGATATTTCCACTGCGTCTTCTCTTTCTGTGTTTGTGCTTATATTTAGGTTTTGCTTGCTAACATTTGCAGAATAAAATTAGAGATGTGGTAGACAAATATTCTGGACAGCATGGTAGATAATTTGTATTCTCCATCGATTTATTAAGCCTGTGGTCAGAGAATACAAAAATGTCAACAGTCAGCAGGCCTTCCTTATGACTTTCTCCTTATTTTGTTTATTTTTAATTCTAGGTGTTGTCCACCATAATTGAACTGTTTGCAATTTTCAGAGTATTTCAAGGAGAATAATTTTGGCTTTTTTCTCTCCCTTCCTTTCATTTGATTTCCCATGGTTTGCTTGTTTTTTATTTCTTAATAGACCTTTTGTATCTTGAAGCTATTAAGTATTTTTTTTTTGTTCTGTTTTCCAGCAATAAAAAAAATCACAGTCACACTATAGCTTGTGTTTGGGAGCCTTCATCTTGATATCTTGTTTAACAAAAAGTTTCATATCTAGAGCAGTATGTTATTTGACCAGATCTTCAGTATTTATACATTTAAAAATATATGTAAGAAACCTTTCTCTTACCAGTTCTTTATATAACTTCTGACTTCTATGGGCCTTTCTGCAACACCTGCTAACCATGGACAGACTTGAGTGGATAATGTCAGGGGTGAAATCCAGGAGGTTCTGACAGGTTCTGGAGAACCGGTAGCGGAAATTTTGAGTAGTTCGGAGAACCGGTAGCAAGAATTTTGATTACTTCGGAGAACAGGCAAATACTACCTCTGGCTGGTCCCAGAATGGAGTGGGAATGATTTTGCAATATCCTTCCCCCAGGAGTGGGGAGGGAATGGGAATTTTGCAGTATCCTTCCCTTGGAGTGGGTGGAAATGGATATTTTTACAGTATCCTTCCCCTGGAGTGGGGTGGAAATGGAGATTTTGCAGTATCCTTCTCCTGCCATGCCCACCAAGCCACAACCACAGAACCGGTAGTAAAAAAAAATTGAATTTCATCACTGGGTAATGTCACTGCCAGCTGTCCCAGAACAGAAACAGCATGCAAGCACATTCCCCTGGTCTACTTCAAGAGTAGACTTTTCTGGCTCCTGCCAGTTTGCTCTCAGCTGTGAAGTTTCTTTGCTGTGCTTTAATTTAATCGAGTCAATGTCTTGTGCTCCTATGGGCTGTGTTTAGAAGTGCTGGCATGCCCTCCCCCTGATCATTGACTATCAGTGTAGGTCTCGGGCATTATATGGCTTCCTTCTCTGACAAGCAATGCTCTGAAGCACTAGTTCACAAAGTACCAATTACATAATAAGTATTTACTAGTGTTCTTAGTTCAAATAATACTATACTACATTTATGTAATTTTCTCAGGATTCTACAGTGCCAAAGTCAGGCTGCTGCAACAAATAGCAGAGAGATGCTACACCTATAGAAGGGCCAAAGCACTTTAAAACCTACACAAATCTAAGTTTAGGTTTTTTTAAAAAATACCTACAGGTAATACTGGCTTACAGACCATTTGTTCAGTAGTTATACAGAATGAGTGGTATTTACAACTGGTCCACAAATTCTGGCTGTCCCAGCATCCTCTGGTCATGCAATCTCCATCTGCCACCTTCCCTGTCAACTTCCCAAAAGTAAAGTCAATGGGGAAGTCAGCAGGGAATGTCACAAGGCACTCTGGTAAATTCCCTCTGGCCTTCCTGTGCACTGTGCCACACCTTGTTTCCTGTGCTCACACAAATTGTATTTCCCACTGTGCTGTCCCACACACACACACACACACACACACACACACACACACACAAATATGCGGTGGTTTAGTTGGTTTATTAATATTCAAGGTGTTGGTTATCACCTTTAAAGCGCTCCATGGCATAGGGCCTAGCTATCTTCGAGACCGCCTACTGCCACCGACGACCTCCCACCGACCCGTGCGCTCCCACAGAGAGGGCCTCCTCGGGGTGCCATCAGCCAAACAATGCAGGCTGGTGACCCCCAGGGGGAGGGCCTTCTCTGTGGGGGCACCTACCCTCTGGAATCAGTTGCCCCCTGAGATAAGGAGAATCCATGACCTCAGTGCCTTCCGCCGTGCCCTTAAAACTTTCTTTTTTCAACAAGCCGGGCTGGCTTAATTTCTTTTTAAGGGTTTTTTTAATTGTTCTGTTTTGCTTATCGTTTTAATTAATGGGGCCAAATCTATATATATTTTTAAATGTGTTTTAATATTTGTATCTGATGTTTTTATCTGGCTGTTCACCGCCCTGAGTCCTCAGGGAGAAGGGCGGTATACAAATTCAAAAATAAAATAAATAAATAAAATAAATTCCCCAGCAACTCCCTTCTCCCAAAACCCAGAACTGTCCCAATTAAGTCTTGCCATAAGCAGACCAATTCTAGTCCACAGAGCAATGGCCAATGAGTCCACAAAGCACTTGAAAGTTTCCCAAACAAGATAAACCCACCAGGCAAAATTAAATCAACTTCACGAGGCAAGAAAAGTCCAGAGTTCACAAGGCACAATCCAAGTCAAGGTGTCAATCCAAAGCACAGCAGGAATCATAGCAACCAAAAAACCCACAGCTAGGAAATGAACACATTGTTCCCAGCATCACCTCCATTTGATTGCTGTGCTAAATAGCCAGCTTCTGGTGCAGCGCATCAAAAAAGGTGAGGCTGCCTCCTCTTGAGTAATCAGGCTGACCTTCACTGCTCCTGCTCCTGCTCCCTATGTGTTCTTGGATTATGTGCAGAAGGCAGTTCCTCTTCCTCATCACTGACCAGTTGCAGCTGCATGTTTTCCCATCTGAAGCCTCAGGGCTGTCTTGCTGCAGCTGTGCTTCAGCCAAATCCTTCTCAGACAGCTGCTGGGAAACATTTACCAACTTCCCTCTAGATGTGCCTGGAACTGACATATGGAGAGCTATCTGGGGAAGCATCTGAGGCAGTCATCACACCCTCAGCATTCCTGTGCTCACCTCCACCTGTTCCCTCCCTCCCTCAGCCTTCCTGTGCTCATGCAGCACTTCCTTCCTAATTTGCATGTGGCCAATACCAGGCCTCCTAAGGCTGATCCCTCTGCCTTGCGGCAGCTCTGCACCCTTACCTAAGACTTCTACTACTTCACATTTAATGAATCGTGCATCTTGGGAGGTAATGGCAGCAATTGGGACTGCCTGGATTGCCATCACTAAGCAATGTAGCCATGTGACATTGCACTTTACAACTGCATTGCTTAGCAATGGCAATCCTGGTCCCAATTGCCATTGTAGCCCAAAGACTATCTGTACTTATTTACTTTTAATCTTAGACTATGTATTTGGGAAGTTGGCTGCTCAGAATAAGTTATTTGTAGCAGCCTATAAGCCTTGTATATAAATAATTTATGAAGCATGTACAGCCACACACCATATAAACATGATTATGCTTTTACCTACAGTCTTAAATTACCATCACCAGATTGATCTAGCTGAAGACAAAACTGTAGCAATATAGCTACATCACCACCTTTTAAAGACTTTTACTTGAGAATGCAGAATTTCATTCCATGTTTCATAGCTGCACTTATTCGGCATATAAATTAGGATTTATATAACAGCTTAGCCCATTCTCTCAAATAATTGTACGGTCAGAGGAGACTATTTTTTATAGAATTACTAACAGTATATTACACTGTGTAATGTTTAAAGTATCATTCCCCATTATAGCATAATTTAATGATGAATTATGCTCTTTGGTTTCTGATGTCTTTGTAATAAGGAAATAGGCTTAACTGACATTTCTGTTTCTAGATCATCTCGGGTCCCATGTTGATTTCATATTAATAGATAAGAATTAAATTTGATGTGAGCAAAAATCACATTTTCATATATGAAAATGTTCATATATTTTCAAAAGCATAGTCTACATTCTGTGGTATTTGTTAAAGAGTGAGCATTTCAGAATTTCATTCAAACTGTATGTCTTATTGTTCTTTTTTTAAAATATGTGTGTTTTACAAAGATAGCTGAAGTTTGAGGAATGAGTTATGCATCTTTTGGGCATATCTCTTAACAAAAATGACCTTTGTGAAGGTGTGACGAGATGATGTCATTTGCTGCGGAGTGATAGCCATGATGACACTTGTCCTCTAGTTCATATATTTCAGTATAGAAGCATATGGATTTAAATGATTTGGGAAAATATAGAGGTTTGGAAGAATAACAATTATCCTTTTACTCTCACATCCCTTAATACCTTTTTATTTTTAAAAAAAACTCTCAGTATTGAAACAAACTTGTCTAAATGCCAAGGATGGACTTAAATTTGCACTATCCCTAAAACAGCTGGGTACTTGAGGTTTATTATATCAGGTTAGCATGAGGCTGTAAAAAGCTAATAGAACCTCTTTTTTTTGTCAGTTTCTGCATGAATTGAAGCATAAGAGATATCACTGTTACATTTTGTTTATTCTAATGGAACCTACATTTTATACACTTAACACATACATACGCAACAGGTGTCCCTGCCATTTTCATGAATGAGCTCTGTGCTTTTAATAGACTGTTGGACTCCTGCCTCATTCCTCACATTAATACATGTGACTACCAGCCTGAAGGAGAATCGTCCTTGTTATTCTTTTTATAAACAGAATCTCCAGTCTAAATCAAATGATTTAACTTGTAATTGAGAAGTACTCTGAAAATTTACAATCTGAGCAAGTGAACTTAATAGCAGTCACATTTAGACTTATAAACTGCTTCGCAGTGCTTTACAGCCCTTTCTAAGCAGTTTACAGGGTCAACCTATCACTCCCAACACTCTGGGTCCTCATTTTATCAATCTCGAAGGATGGAAGGATGAGTCAACCTTGAGCCAGTGAGGATTGAACCCCTGGCAGTCGGCAGAATTACCTTGCAATACTGTATTCTAACCATTGGTGCCACCACAGTTCTTAAGCATATTTATAGATTATATACTGTATTATAAAATGAGAAAAAGTTGTCAGATAGTGGGTGAGTATAGTATGCATTTTTAAAAGAAAAACTAACTATATACTGGATGCTAAAATCCAAATCAATTGGTTTTCAAAACTGCTGAGCCACCACTTAAGGGAATTGAAAGGACTATTCTTGAAATTGTACACTTGAGACCTGGATGCAAAACCACTATTGTAATAAGATCTAATTACTCATTCTCCTGCATCCCTTAACTGAAGTAGTATGGTCCTTTGTGGTTCACCCAGATTTCCCTAGTTTCTTTCTACTACTCATATTCAAAGCTCCCCTGCATGCTTAGCTTGCTTGGTAAAATACACGTAATTTCTTTTTCTCATTACATCATTTATTTCAGTAAAAGTTGCTAGGCTACAGATTTGAGCATTGGAAGCAGTGGGGCATATTATTTCACTGCCAAACTAATGTTCACTTTTACAGTCTCAAGGGACGTTGTGTTTAGGGTCAAGTCAGACAAAAAAGAATCAGGTGATTCATATTTCTACGTTTATTATTTGTTGTTATTCACTAAGGACTGAGTACAAGAAACAAACAAAAAGAATCATATCTCTGACTGATGTTCTTTAGAGTTTCAGCCAGGAATCCAAGAATTATCTAACTAATGTCATAAGATATAATATATGGTTTCCCCCCCCCTTTATTTGTTGATGTATCCAGAATATTTTGTACTAATTTGTTTAATCTGTTTGTTGTTCCATCTAATGTACCAATAAATGTATGTCTAATGTACCATGAATGCAGGCAAATATATATGTCCCAGAATAATGTTGCAAGATCCAACGTGGGTCGGTCACCAGGAACAGAGGTTTAGTCTTCCCAGCTTTTGGATTCATGCTGAAGGGCAACCTCAGGGAATTTCTCTCTCACCATAATGAGTGGAAGACTTCTCTCTCATCTGAGGATGGAGTCCAGCACAAATCCGAAAGCTGGGAAGACTAAACTTCTGGTCCTGGTGACTAACCTAGATTGGATGTAATGTACCAATTAAACTTATCTTTTAAGGGTACATGTTTTATTAAAATCTGCAAATCTTTCCCATATTTTACCTGTGATAAAGATTTTAATAAAACATATATTCTTAAAAGATAAGTGGTTGGTAATCAATATTAATAAAAAGGTAAGATAAGGCATGGAATTAACTAGAAATACCATTTACCTTCTCTCTCTCTCTCTCTCTCTCTCTCTCTCTCTCTCTCTCTCTCTCTCTCCCTCCCTCCCTCCCTCCCTCCCTTCCTCTCCCTCTCCCTCTCCCTCTCCTTCTCCCTCTCGCTCTCCCTCTCTCTCTTTTAAATATATTCACATATAAATGAATCATTTACTGACTTTGTCTTGTGTGCTTGACTGAAACCTGGCTGGATCAGTGCTTTGTGAATGCTGATTAAAAATTGTCTGAGATTGGGCTAGAAGGATCATTCTAGAAAGTTAAGGCCTTGTTGTGCAGTTGGTTCATGTTTGAACTTACTTTTTCCTCTGTACTTTACAGATGGTTAGTAGCAGTAGTGATAAAATAAAGTTGCAGTAGTAGATACATTTTTCTTGATAAAAACACAGTGATATAGTTGACCAGTGTTTGTTCAAGTGAATACGTTTTCCTGTGTTCTTCTAGTTGGCATTGAACCAAGATATCTATTTCCAACACACATTTTTCAGGCCTTACTGTTATTACTGCATAATACTGTTTTAACTGAATTATAAAAGTAATTCCTACTGTACATTTCCATTTTGTGACAAAAAATAAGATATTTCCAGTGCAAAAATCAGTAGGTCATTATTAAGCACCAATTTATTACTGGGTAGAAATTTTTCAGTTCTTACATATTTTACAGGAATAAGAAGATTCTATATAAGCGCCTGTGAGGGTTGAAACAAAGCTACCAATTTTCCTTGATAAAATACATTCCCAAGTTTTTCAACTTTAATTAATGATGCGTTCATGACATTTTCAATGACATGTATGTTTATGTGTGACATGTGATCTGTCATTCTGTGGCTTATATGTTTAAAAACAATGAGTTTGCTGGTGAGCCTCTCTCTTGTGTCATTGCTGTGTTTGTAATATTGCTGCATCTTCATTTGCTACTGTTTTGACTTTTTTTTTTGGCTGGACATTTAGAACACACGTATATCCTTTGCTTTTGCCATGTGAGCTGTGCAGGGTTGACAAAAGACTCTTTTGTTTCACAAGTTGGGCTTTCAGCAGTGCCTTCCTTTGCTTTTAATGTTTCCAAGTGGTATGAATCAGAAAGTGTCCAATGTTTTCATTGGTAGTGAACAATGCCAACAGTTTGCTACTTACTGAAAGCAGGAATTCATGGTGTCATTTCATCCATTGTCCCTTGTAATTAGAAGCTATCTGTGCACTAGAAATGCCTAGTTGGTAAAATGAATATGTGGTGCAAGCAGTTAATCCAGGAGGCCTGGGGCTGGCCAAATTCCATTTGTGTTTTTTTCTTGCAGTAGGCGTGAGTGCCTAAAAAATATAAGGTAACACAAAATACACACAGAATCTATGAGTTTATCCCACAACTGGGTGCTAGAACTCAGTGCATTATTATGTCTGCTACTCAGTTATTTCAGTGCTCATTGCAGCCTTCCAATTATACTTTCAGCAAAGATATTAAAGAAATAAGATATGTGGAAAAGTGCATGCATTTATTTAATGTAGCTTATTGTGATGCTGCATCTAGCAGTATAGAAAACCAAAGAGAATGCTAAACAGTTGCACTTAATCCCAGCAATTGGTGCTTTGTTTCTTTCTGATGTCCATGATTTTACTTAATGCTGCTTTATGAAAGGAGTTGGCAAACTAACTCTTCTATTTAATTTTGTTGCTGACATTATCCATGACAAGTTTGTATCTGTTGCACTAGGCTGAATATCTCTCTTACAAGGATAGTTTCCCGTTCTGCTCATTGTTGAGAGTATTCTCTTCCACCCAGCTACTGATGTAGAGGTGAAGAAACATTGGGGAAAGGGAACTGGAGTTCTTCAGAATTTAAAATCCTTCCCCCTCCCCACAGTAACCAAGATTGTATCTGCTAATAGAAATTGGAAGCAATACTCCTCCATCATTTCCCCTAATATTTCTGCATTTTGCTCATATTATTGCTTTTGATGGTTAAATGAAGCTTCTAACTTGCCACTCTGACTCTGAATGTGTTTGCAACTGTTCTGAAAGGATTTTATAGTAGATATACCACAGATGTGGCCTGTGGATAGTAGCATGCATATGAGCAGGCTGTACAAGCAGTGTTAGAGCCATGTCAGAATAGACTTAACCTTAGCATCTCTGTAACGTGGTTGGAAAAGATTGGTGTTTTCTTGTGGACTATTGCAATGAGCTGTACATGAAACTATTCTTAAAGACCTCTTGGAAGTTATTGCTGATCCAAAATGGAGCAGCACATATAGTTATGGATATGTCTTGGTACACTTGTGTAAAACCTCTGCTGTAAATGCTGCAGTGGTTACCAGTGAGCTTTCAGATGTCATTCAAAGTGCTGTTTGTTACCTACAAAGCTCTTCAGGCATAGGGCTGCTTATCTGAGGGACTACATCTCATTGTTTTTACTCGCCCTGTCAGATTCAGCAGGGCAGGCTTCCATTCCACTCACCATTTAAGTACTAGCTTCTGATAAAGTCTATGAGGCTGGCCTTCTTTGTGAAAAAAAGTCCAAAGCAGTATTTCCCTACCCTCTGGAACAACATCTTCCTGAAGATTCAAACATTCCTGCTGTCCTTTAAATGAGCCTTCAAGACCTGGCTTTTCCTCCAAACCCTTGTATACTCTGGGAGGGTGAGGGGGGCTCCACCTGGATTGAGCTATGTTGGGATTTCTCCAGATGGTGCATTTCAGTTCCTTCTGTTATGATCAATTTTTTTATTTATTTTGTTTATCTGATGTAGCTGGTTTTGTTTTTGTGTTATTTGCCTTAGAGTTGCCTTAAGTTCAAAATAACTACACATGTTTGTTTTCAGACTAAAACTGAGGAAAGTAAAGTAGAGGAAAATAAATGAAGTGATGTATAACCATGGTTAAAGTATTCCCCCTCAGTCATTCAAATGAAGAAAATTATTCCCAATGAATAGATATAGCGTCAATTGCTTCTATTCCAGAATCACCCTTCTATGCTGTCAGCACATGGCTGAATACTACTTCCAATTCCTTTGGCACTATAAGGACTGCTGTTGCTGGGGCAGTCTGCTTTCTTTACTGTCATCTCCACTCTGCATATCGGAGATGGCATGATAAAAAAAAACCCAGCAACAACTGTCCAATGCAGTTGTCAGGAAGAGATCAGAAACAGATGTATTGTTCTGTGTACATAACAAACCATGACTTGCAGAGCACAGATACCTTATTCATCTCTCGCATGATGTTAGTGCAGGAGTAGATAAGCGGGCACAAAGATGTGTGGCAGTGACCTGGGTCTAGTAGTCACTAAAGTCATGAATCTGTGCCCAGATTATGTCGGGAGCAAGGGGAAGGGCATGATCAAACGTTTCAGTGTGTGTAAAACATTGCTTTAAAATTCTCTCAACAAAGAAAATTAGCACGACACGAAGATAGCTACACTAAAACTCTTCTCTCTGACATTTTGTTTTCCGTACTTCATGCTGGTAGGAGAAAGAAGACAAGGAGACATTACACTGAGAGCATCTACTTCTGTCACCCTAGAAAATTCATAGGAAATCAATTTATCCTGTATTTCTAATCATAGGTATAATTTGAAGTTATACAGTAGCTGAATTACAAATTGAGAGAATGCGTAAGAAGTGATGCAATACTTGTGTGTTATTGAAATGCTGCTTTGGACTATACTCAGTATGGAGACGGGCAGAGGAAAGAAAGAGTAGGAAGCAAGAACATGCCTCAGCAATTGTCACTTTCTTTTGGTTCCATCCATAAAATTATTGATTGTATGCTTTGATTTTTGCACAAGGGAATTATTTGGTTTACACAAATCTGAGTAATGTAGTCCTTTAAACTTGCCTATCTTTTGCATCACATCAACTGAACTTACGTAGCACAAAATTAAATCCTGAAACACATATGCCTTCTTCAACTTCGGAAACTCTGTATGTATTGGGATCACAACTTACATAATTTCCAGGTAGCACAAAAGTTGCAGTCCCAGAGCATGGCGATTATCCCAAATTGGTGACAGCTGATCTTCCACTGCTCAAGAACCTCAGCTACATAATGCATCTAAACATAAGCTAGCAAACGTTGTCAAGATGTCAGTTAATGGTAATACTTAGGCTTTACTGTAATTGTTTTCAAATAGGTAAGCTTGTTTACATCAAAAGTTTATTGTCTCTTAAAAATAATATGTTCTCTCTTGGAAAAATGAAATATCCCATCCATTACACAACCCATTGTTCATTATTTTATGCTCCCTTTTCATCTCTGCAGAGACCAACTTTAATACTGTTATGGATATAACCACTTTAAAAACTAAATAATAAAAAATTATAATTCAAAACAACCACAACTAAATAAGCTGTAAGTATCCTCAACTCTATTTTGCTTACATCTTTATGAACAAAACATTATATTGAATATTGGTTAGAATGCAGTACTGCAGGGCTAACTCATTGCTCACTCCAGGAGTTCAATTCTGAGCAACTCAAGGTTGAGCCTTCCATCCTTCCGAGATCAGTAAAATGAGGATCCAGATTGTTGGGGAAAAGAGAATTTAAAGTATCGATTTCATAAAAGGGCAAGCTAGATAATGTCAGATAGACAGAGAAAAGACTGGTTTGCCCAAATTCCGCAAAATGCAGATAATATTTTGTTATTTCTCATTGTTGCAATAAAAATTCTGTTGTTCGTACAGTGTCACCCAAATTGTAGAATCTTTCTATGTGGCTAAGATTAAATTTATCTAACGGTTAGCCTCAGATATTTAAAAATTGAGGAAGTTAATTTATAAAGGTATATTTATCTACTGTACATTTGATTTTTGATTTTTTTTAATTTCTTGTTCACCCTGAACATACCAGCTATTGTTTTGGAAGAATGTTCGTTGATGTATTCTATTCTGTATTCTGCATAAATCTGTTGGCTTTATTTACGGTGATATTTTCCTCCCTTTAATTTTTTCTCCTTTTTAAAATAAAACAAAGACTAACTTTTGTCAGTCTTCCCACTTAGACCAGACAAGAACTGACCAGATGAACTAATTCTGCTCATTTATTCTATAACGAATCTTGCGAATATGAAGATTGTATAACAGAATCTTGCGAATATGAAGATGAAAATCTTCTGCAGTCTCCTTTACAGCCTGAGAACTAGATGAGAAAAAGGTCTGTGAATTGGATTTAGAAGCTATCAGTTAGCCTCAACTGTGCCACAACTCATAGGTCATATAGTAACCATTCAACCATGTTTTCAGGTCAGTTCAGTAAGTTGGCCTTGCCTCTGTAACTTTATCTAGGCTTGAAAACTAAGATGTGTTAGGCAAGATTAGAATTAGATAGGAAGCACCAGAGATTTTGAAACAAATTAAAGCAACAAAAAACCATTCCCATACTATTGCCAAAAATCTTTTGTGTATGTCATACTGTAATCTCCAGGAATCAAGCTTAAATTGAATGCTTAACTCTCTGCCATTAAAATGTAATTTTAATGGCAGAGAGTTAAATGCAATGAGATATAAGGACTGACCTGGAATAAAAAAATTACCTTTAAACAAAATTTAGACTTTAATCAAGCCTATCTTGTCTGCCTTCTGCCAAAGTTCAAAATATAAGCTTATCCTCAACCTTTTTTAGGCTAACTAAAAAAAAGGACCAGATATGTTTACACTTTTTTTTTAAGGTCACCATAGGATTGAAGCTATGGGACTGTAATGTACTGTAAGAATAACCTTAGACAGGGAGGAAGAGCTGCAGATTAGACAATGAGTTGATGACAGGAATCTGATACCAAAGAAAAGATTATGATGGAGAAAGCGTCTCAGAAGGAATCTGCCCTAATTCTCTGGAAAATAAAAGTGGGGTAGGGAAAGTTGCTTTCATAAAGGTTTTTTTTTTTTTTTTAACCATAACCTAACAACAAAGGTGACATTAGTAGCCATTATTTTGATTTTTGTTTTTGGTCTGGATTATCTTGAAGGGCTGACAGAGACAAAATCTGTCTGACCTCAAATGATCTCAAAAAGCTAAGAGGGATTGTTCATGGTATCTACTTCATTAGAAACCACCAGGAAATCCAGCTGTGGGTTAAACTTGGATTTAAATATTCCAAAAGATAAGGGTGAATCTCTTTTGAATCACTACCAAGAAAATGGCATGAAATCCCAGGAGTTAAGCTCCGACTAAAATAAACTTTTTGAGAGCAAAAGCATGTGAACCATGGTAGGCAGAAGGATTCCATACCACACTCTGTGTGTTATGTTCATGTTTTTTAAATGAAGCCTGTACTCAAGAAATTTTAGCAAGGGTGATTAAAAATGATATCACAAGATCCCAATCAACTACAAAAGTATGTGTTTCTTTGGTTAAATGCTTAATCAGTTATAGCAATAGCAATAACAGTTAGATTTATATACCTCCCCAGAGTGCTTTATAGCACTCTTTGGATGATTTACAATGTTAGCATATTGCCCCCAACAATTTGGTTTTCAGTTTACTGACATCAGAAGGCTGGAAGGCTGAGTCAACTTCAAGCTCTGTCAGGATCAAACTCCAGACCGTGGGCAGAGTTAGTCTACAATGCTACATTCTAAAGCTGTGCCACCAGGACTCTAGTTATGCCCTAGTTGAATACTAAGATTGTTCCTTAACAATGTTAAGGCCTTCCTTTTTAACATAGAGGTAAAAACTGAATTTGATTTTTTTCAAAGGACTTTATTGTTTTAGCTATAATATGTCTCAGGGCCAATCATACAAGCAGTCTTTGACTTATAACAACAGTTGGGACCGGAACTTCCATTGCTAAATGATTCAGTCATTAAGTGAGTCATACAGTGATTGTGTCCAATTTTACACAATCCAATGATTGTGTCCAATTTTTTGCTGCAATCATTAAGTGAATCTGGCTTCCACACTGGCTTTGTATTTTGGAAGCCAGCTGGGAAGATCACAAATGGTGATCATGTGATCCTGGGACACTGCAGCCGTTATAAATAAATAAATGTCGGATGCCAAGTGCTTGAATCACAATCATATGATGGTGGAGATGTTGCAATGGTCATAAGTTCAAGGACCAGTTGTAACTTTTTTCAGTCCCACTGTAACTTTAAATAGTTGCTATTCAACTATTGAATAAGTACATGCAACTTGTGAATAAAGGACTACCTGTATTCAGGGCATATATTTCAGCCTATACCCCCTAATCCTAACCCAAATTCCAAAGTGGAGATGTGAATTTATATGTCTGTAAGAAATATTCTCTAGAATCGGATGCATGGCTATTTCATGCTTATATGGGTATCTCTCATTTGCATTCTATATTGTTGTTTGCTGCAGCAAATACTTATTGCAGAATCAAGTTCCCTTATCAAAATGTAAATTGGCCTTTAGGGTCAAAAAAAAATCACAGGTGTTTCTATAATTGCCTAAATTTACAATAATACATCAGTTCCTTGGAGAAAAATCTATTTTTAATTTAGATTAAAAATAATCATCATAACTATTTCATGCATGTTCTTATTTTCAAAATTTCTTCTGAATACTTTGTGTGGTGATACTTGGGCATGTAGACTAACATGGTGTTGCTTTTTCATTATTATTTATAATACCACTAAGCAGTTCTATTATTGATACATAAATATTATTTCTCTATATGTTGGTATATAGTAAATAGAAAAATTCAGTTAAATTGCACTAAGATGTACAATTTAAAGTTTGCTGGTATTTTTCACATCATCCTATACAAAGAGCATTTTTCTTCAGAAAATTTAACTTTCAAATAAGATGTGAAACAAAATCACAAAAATATACATACACAGGGATTAATCGGCACAAGGTATTAGAAAAAGACATCAAAGTTAATAAAAACAAGAATTTTACCCATACTTCTCAACAAGCTTAAGGTATTGTAATAACGGTATGGAAATTCTGTCAGAACATGTAATCCATTTTCTTCATCAGAGAAATCTTTCTCTTTCCATGCATGCATCATCTGATTATTTATTTTAACTCCTGTCTTGCAGCTGAATTAAACTAAAATAAAGGATAGAATCTCAATTTTGGTTTTATAATTAAATGAGATACTGTTGAATATAGAGAGAAGCCTAAATAAAGCTAAAGAAATAAGAAAGCAGGTGAAATTAGACTCTGATGCTACTCAACAGACTGAAACTATATTTGCACTTACATTTTTTAAGAAAATGTAATTTTAATAAGAAAAGCCTTTTCAAGCTAAGGAGTTGTGAAATTGTCTGGCTTTGGGATCTCATCCCTTTCCATCTATGTGTGAAAGCGCTTATAACAGCAGTCTCCTACTGTATATGTAGCTGGTTTTTCTCACCTAATGCAGAATAACATAACATATACCTGTGACAGTTAATTTCACTGAAGAGTCTGCCCTCACCAAAGCATAGAGATATGAGGTATGAGATATGAGATATTTATTGTCCTTCAAGGCATAAATATCTGAGAAAAGGTACTGGTTATGCCTGTTTTGGAATTTATTTAGAAAGCCCTACTATTCCTCCCTACTATTCTCAAGTCCCAGAATTTTAGTTGTGCCACTCTAGTCTTTACCAGCCATTCTTGAACACACTGAGCCTTCTATAACACAGAATATATATTTTCAACTGTGGCCTTCTCTAAGCAATAAATCAAACTTTAGGTTAACCTTTATGTTCTAGCTTCATTGGTGGTAGTTTTCTGTGTTTTCTAACAAGATAGATAACAGAAATTATGTGCTGTCCAATCATTCTAGCTGGAGGTGCTAGGAATTGATCCAAGACAGTAAGACACTTTCCATGCATGCATGAGAAATATATGAACAGGAAGATATCTTAATTTCAAGAGATACCATTATGCTTCTTGCTGTTAACAAGTTTGAATTTGCTGTTAAAGGGAATAATGCACGATCAGGGCAAGGTTTTTTGGTCTGATGACTGTTTGAAGCTTCCAAATCTCAAACCTTATCTAATGCCTATCACTTTTTTTCCAGCTATAACCCTGCCCTTTGTTTCTGAATTAAAAGAAAGTAACTTTAGAATGTTCTGCAGTAGCAATAGCAATAGCAACAGCATTTAGACTTATATACCGCTTCATAGTGCTTTACAGCCCTCTCTAAGCGATTTACAGAGTCAGCATATTGCCCCCAACAATTTGGGTCTTCATTTTTCCCACCTTGGAAGGATGGAAGGCTGAGTCAACCTTGAGCCTGGTGAGATTTTAACTCCCAAATTGCAGGCAGCTGGCAGTGAGCAGAAGTAGCCTGCAGTACTTTATTCTAACCACCGCACCACCTAAGCATCTACATGCTGATTTCTTCTAATGTGCAAATGTTAACAGAGGAATACTTCTTTCCTGAAGAACTCCTAGCAGGAAGCTTTCTGTAGGACAACTTTTTCAAATAGATTGCCCCTGCTTAAGTGCCAAATGACTGGATGAAATAAATTGTTGCCTCTGTCATTTAAAAAAAATACTTGTTCTAGGCAGCTATATGTAACATTAATATTTGAGAAGATTATAGATGAGATTATAAAGAGATTGATCTGTAAGTTTTTAAAAACAATTACCAGAAGTCAATATGGAATCACCAAGAGCCAGTCCTTCCAGACTTATTTTAACTCATTTTTCCCTCAAGCAGCTTTTTTACATAATGGACTATAGGGATGTGGTAGACCAATGGTGGGTTTCAAATTTTTTTACTACTGGTTCTGTGGGTGTGGCTTGATGGCCGTGGCATGGCTTGGTGGACATGGGAGGGGAAGGATACTGTAAAATCTCCATTCCCATCCCACTCCAGGGGAAGGATACTGTAAGATCTCCATTCCCTCCCCACTCCAGGGGAAGGTTACTGCAAAATCCCCATTTCCTCCCTATCAGCTGGGACTCGGGAGGCAGATAATAGATGGGGACGGGGCCAGTCAGAATTTTTACTATTGGTTCTCCGAACTACTCAAAATTTCCACTACCGGTTCTCCAGAACTGGCAGAACGTGCTGAAACCCACTTCTGCTGTAGACATAATATACCTTGGTCTCAGCAAACCAATTCACTTTACGATATTCTGATTAGCAAACTAGTTAAGTATGACTCGTAGGCCATGACAATTAAATGGATACTTAATGGTTTGACAGTCATGCTTAATGAATACTCATGAAATAACTAAGTGGTGTATCACAAGGTTCATTTTTAATAGAGATGTAACATTTCTGGAGACGCTGAAGTAATTCTTTTCTTTTTTTCCCATAAAAAAGTATAATTTTATCAGACACTAACTACATTTACTTTGGATGTACTTTATCATAGTTTGGACATTTTCTTGGGGCACTAATTCTTTTGTGCTTTTTCTAGTGCTTTAAAACTTTTTTCTAGTGCTTTACAACTAAAAAAAGCAAATCCATCAAATTTTGGATTAAGAAATTAGGAACCGATAAACCCACAAAGAGACATTGTATTCTTCAGTGAAAATGGTGGTTTCCCTGAGTGAGAACTAAATTTTGCTCTTGCTTCTGATAGTTTTATTGTACTGCTTATCTTTTGTGTACTGGAAATGTAAAGCACTGAATTGCTAGATAAAAGTCTTCCTATGTATCATAAATTTATAGAAGAGATTTGGGGGGAAATAAACCTAGCAATCTCACTTTTGTCCTGTTGTATGGATTAATCCAAAGTAAAATATTTCACTGGAGTTTTGTAATCCCTTTGTTTTCCTGATTTTCTAATTTTTCAGGGGGGAAATCTCCTCCCCTCCAATTTTCTGGTTATATTTTTCTTTTTAGCCTTCCACTTTTCAATATTATGTTATGACTTGGATGATTTGGTGGAGTTTGAATCAATAGAATTATAATTTCCACATGAGGGCAAGTTAACAATTCCACTTTATCCTATATTGGTCAGACCCCCTTCAAGTAGTTTGTGCAGTAGCGAGCATTACATTTTAAAATTGATTCAGAGAAATTGGAAGAGGTTCAGATAAGAGTAGCAATGGTGTTCATGGCACTATTGGAATACAGGACTTAATTTCTAGTGCCATTATTTAAAACTGCACATATTTTGCAAGTTTCCAGTTTAGATGTATGTAGAAAGAAGAGGAAGAATTTTTTACTTTCACAAGAACTAGGATACCAATTTCTGTGTTCCTGCAGAATGTTTGTCTCCTTATTACCTCCATGTGAATATTTGCTGGAAAGGGATGCTGAATTTTCTGGGGATTAAAATAAATATTCCATGTGAATTCTGTATCAATTAAGAACAACCAGTGTGATGGAGTAGAAAAGACACTTGAGACGGTTCTGTTTGTTGAACCATTTCATGTAATTCTGTCTTCAGAGAAATTCTTGGCAATCTCACTGTATCAGTTCCTTGATGAAACACATGCTTTGTGTGTTCCATACAGATGACTGGACTGCTTTTCATTATTATTTTGTTGGACAGTGGAACTGATAAACTTTCACAAGTGAAAGCCTCCAGTGAATTAAACTAACTCTTACAATTACATTCCATAATATGATACATTAGTATACTTTCAGAGCACAGTTGTTTCAGTCCTCTTACTTTTGTGTTTCAAATATCCTGTGAAGATTTAGTTTTTGGACCAAAACTATTAAATAAGCTACTTAATCCAGATTTCTTTGCTTTCTAACCAGTGGTGGGTTCCGCCCGGTTCCGCCCGGTTCCACCGAGCCTGTAGCGGTGATGATATGATGTCACTGAACCAGTTCTGCCCTCCACTGCCCTCCCCCGCGTTATTCTTACCTTTTATTTGGCTCAACCCCCAATCTATTGCTGCCTCCTGAGTCCCAGCTGATTGGCTAGAAGGAAAAAAAACTGTTTAAACTCTTGCGCGGGGCTTCAAAGGGCCGCCC
Source organism: Pituophis catenifer annectens (assembly GCF_029215685.1). Taxonomy (NCBI): domain Eukaryota; kingdom Metazoa; phylum Chordata; class Lepidosauria; order Squamata; family Colubridae; genus Pituophis; species Pituophis catenifer. Next base: position 35,032,357 of record NW_027256886.1, read on the forward strand.
TACAGCTGATCAGTGTTAAAAGGCAGTGTGGTGGTGGACCAGTGCCTCCAAAAACAAATGAGTAGACCGGTGCCTGCAAAAATAAATGGGTAGACCAAAGCCTCCAAAAACAAATGAGTAGACCAGTGCCTCCAAAAATAAATGGGTAGACGAGTGCCTCCAAAAACAAATGAGTAGACCGGTGCCTCCAAAAATAAATGGGTAGACGAGTGCCTCCAAAAACAAATGAGTAGACCAGTGCCTGCAAAAATAAATGGGAACTTTTTTCTTGTTTGTTGATTTTGCAGTCAGCTATAACTGCAGCCATGGTGTACATTAACTGGTTTGCTTTTTGCCGTGATCTGGTGCTTACATTTGATATTACAATTGGCATGTTTTGATACTTGTGCAAACTGTTTTGGAGGTGGGGTGGAACAAGCTTCAATGCTTCAACCTTACATATTTTTTGCTGTTCCAGATGCTTGGTTTCTTTCAATTTTTCTTCTTTCCTAATATGTTTGTAATATTAACTTTGTTTTACTCTCTTAACCTGCCCTTGTGTTGTCCATTCGTTTATTTTAATTGCATTATTATAAGCTATTCACAACAATGTGAATTCACAGCTGCCAGTTCCTTAGCTGTTGTTGGCCTTCATACACACTGAGTTCTTCCCAAAAAACTAGAATGTTATAATTTATCAGCATAGTGTATGTGTGGCCACAGTGTGGCCTTTTGCAAGTGACAGATTGAAATTTTATCAATGCAATTATTTTCTAAATGCTGTCCAAGTTTTTTGTATGGCACCCAATGTACTAATAAACACTGATCACCATCGCCAGTTTATGCCATAAACTTTCAGTTCTAATTTTCAGATCTTGATACTTCGTGATCTTCTACAATTCTTTGTCTTCTTTTCTACTGTTCCCTGGTATTGCTACATCTTTATCCACATTTTCTTCTCTTCAAACACAGTTATATCTGGTACGTTATGAGCCAAGATTTTATCAGTTTGTATTTGGAAATTCCACAATATTTTAATATGCTGACTTTTTTACTTTCTCAACTCTATGTTCCCACCAATTTTTCATTATGGTACACGATAATTTTTATAGCTGTTCCAGTGAATCATTTTGCTGACTGTGTTATGTGTCATTATTTATAATTGCATTGTGCGAGCACATGATCTACTGTTTCTTCATTGCAAATCGGCACTTTGAATCACTTGATGATTTTTCAGTTCTAGTCTTGATTGCATTAGTTCAAATATCTTGGTCTTGAACAGCCAAAGTCAAGCTTTCACTTTCTTTTTTTTTAATGTTTTAGTTGTAAGCCGTTGCCAGGTTTCATTTTTATCTACTTTTTTCCAGTCTTTATAGAAATTGATTATGTAATGCTTTTCTTTGCCAGCATTCTGTTTATGTTTTTATGGCACTATTTTGATATTTACTCTTTGCTTCCTGTACATTTAGTAAGTTCCAGCTTTTAACTTTTGAATCAATGCTTGTTCTCGCCTGTCTTTTACATAATCAGCCAATGCACACTTTTCTTCTTCGACAGTTTCTTTGACCTGAAGTAAACCTCTGCCTCCATTACTGCTGAGCATATGTAATCTATCAATATCACTATGGGAAAGTATAGTAATGCACAGTGAATAGTCATCAATTTTCTTGTTTTTCAGTCCAAACAGTCCAGTTCAGCTTGTGTCCAGTTAATAATTCCAATAGTGTATTGTATCACAGGTATGGTTTAGGTTATTGATGGCTTGACTGGTGTTTCCACTGTTCCCCTTTGTCTTTAATAATTTCCTCACTCTTTGTATGTATTTACTAATTGCATTTTTAGCTTGTCCATGCTTGATGCTATCCAACTGTAAAATGCCCAGGTATTTGTAGGATTCATCCTGATGGTTTTTGATTGTTTGGCCAGTCATCATTTCAATTCCATTACTGTTTGGCTGTTCCCTCAGTTTATTGCTACTGTTGCAGTTTTATCTAGGCCAAATTCCATTACTATATCTATGCTAAAATTCTTTCAGTGTTTGTCATTATTATTATTATATAATCGTAATCACCATAATCATCATTGTGATGGCTACAAAGTCAGGTACGTGCATCATGTTGGGGGTGGGGAGCCAAAAAATAAAATAAAATCAAAATTGTCGCATAAGGTTTTTGTAGCTATATTTAGTTAGGGCAGGAACAGAAATTCAGAAGAGATTTTAATTGCAGCTGGTAAGCCTTGAAATGCTAAGAATGTGCGGTACAGCATGGCCTGATTGTGTAGGAGCAAGGCAGGCTAACCACAGGCACTAATGTAACTTACCACTTCTCTAGGATAATTGCTGAATGACTTAAATCATAGCCCGTATTATTTTACACGTTTGTCTTGGTTTTCCATTCACGGCTTTTTAAAGACTAATCAGAGTCAGAATGTTCACTTGAGCCAACTCTTTCCAACTTCTTACTTACTTCTCACTTACGTATTAATATAATATTTGGCTCTTGTTTTTGTCCATTAAAAGCAGTGTTCAAATATAAACAAAGGCTATGCAGGAAACTAAAGTTATAGAAGATAAGTCTTAGGGTTGTACTTTTAATTAATTAGCTTTATTGTATAACCAAGTTACAGAATCTTTGAAACACTAAGGAATCTTATCTATTGCCTTTTGAAACCAGTGGGAAATAATTCCTTAGGTGAATGGAAATTAAAGCAAATAATTCTCACTGTGTTGAGAAGGATCACCTTTTAAAAGGCATCTCTGAATGAAGATCAGATAAATTCTTGTTTGCTCACTTCATTAAATACAATTTTAGAAGACTGCAATTTCAACATCTCTTTCTGCCCATGGCAACAGCTGATCAAAGTGCAGTTTTTGTTATTTATAAATATCTTATCAAGACAGATATAGAACTTCTTGAGGGCAGAGAGTGAGTGATTTGTAAGGTGAAAAGTAATGCTGAAGATGAAATGTGAATTTTAACTGCTTTTTAGTAGTAATTAAACAGGATAGCAATTTGTTGTAAAACTAAATATACAATGTCAGTTGGGAAAGTATGGGCTGTAGCAAGGAGTTGAGCACCAAGCCTAGGTGTGTGTGCGTGTGTGTGTGTGTGTGTGTGTGTGTGTGTGATAATGAGTTAGAGCTGACAGAGCTCATACTAAGTTTTAGTGGTCTCTAGGTGAAAGATCCTTAGTGGCTGCCTTTCTTTTGCAAATGTCTATCTCGGTGCTGATTTTATGGAAAAGTTGTCCCACCTTAAATCATTTCATAATTTTATTATTTTTCCCACTGATTATTTTATTAGTGTACTATGGTTGTACTGTAGGACATATACAGGTGGTATAGAAAATTAAACTTCATTTTAATGACATTTAAGTACAGGAGTAAAATACGCATAATAGTTTTGCACCATGAATATATGTAGTACACAAGTGCTATGATGAATGAGAAATAGCATGGACCAAAAAGGCCTCTTCCTCGTTAATGTCAAATGAGCATCTTCTGGATGTAGGGCTGCTGAGTGAATCTCTAAGGAGGATCATGGTTCCATATGAAATAAGAAGTTTATCTAATATCCAGGTATTGTATCTTTTAAATCTTTGCTCTAGCCTGGTAGCAAATTGTCAACCAGTACAGTTTATGAAAAAGTAGAATTATTTGCTTGCATATAAAATAATTCTAGCATTTTGTCCTTTGCATATTTCATAGACCATGTAAAACAACTCCATGTAAAGCAGAGGCCCCCAACCCCCAGTCCATGGCATACCAGCAACCAGTCCATGCAAACAAGTGAAGCCCCATCAATGGCATGCAGGTAGCCTGCAAAACCACGCCCCCTCGAACCTACGTAAAAACCTTTATCTACGGAACCGGTCCCTAGTGCCCAAAAGGTTGAGAGCCACTGATGTAAAGTATATTAACATTTCAAAAAATTATGTTATCAAACTGTTAAGAGCCTGGGAAAGTCTGCAACTGGTGTATTAAAAGCACTAAAATGCACTTTTCATCACTGCAACATTCATATTTCTGAGAGAAAGCTATGCAGCTGCTTTTTTATGGGGCGTACAATCCCATTCAGAATAGAAACTGCTTATTGTCTAGTTCTTCATAGCTGCTTACAACCAAAATGAAAGATTCTCAGAAACTTCTTTAATCAAATATTTTGAAAGAGATAAGGAAATCTTTGTAAAAAATCTTAGTAAAAGGATATGTTTTTTCAGTACCCAATTTATCTCTGTGTTCAGTAGAACTTCTTCCTGAACCTCTTCTTGATTGCTCATTGAGAAAGTGGCTTATTTTTGCTGATAACAAATGTGTAGAAGTTCTGGGCTTCTAAGCTTCTTCAAATGACTATCCTCTTTCTCAGAAACTTATGTTACATGCCTAAAAACACCTACTCACCATATCTCCTTTTTTCCAGGATGCAAACTCAATTTATGGTGTCTATTCCAGCAGCGCTGATCTGGAATATGTACTGTGTTTCCTGATTCAGAAGCAATGCAAAAATAGGATTGCGTGTCTTCAGCAAAATAATGACATCCTATATCAGTTCCCAGTGTTTATATTAATCTACTGTATTAAGCATTAAATGGCATTGGAGAGAAGGAACTATAGATGATCATTGAAAAATGATCATCTATGTGACCTACAATGAATGTGTGCCCCTGCGTGTGTATACATACCTACATAAAGTTTCTATAGTCATTCAACTCTGGGAGGCTTACAATTCTAAAATTATAAACATTTAAAACATTATACTGAAACAATAAAAACATCCACAAAATAAATAACCACAAACAGCAGCCATGATGATCAATTGACTAATAATAAAGCCAAGTAGTGGGGCCATTAATATACTCCGAGCCCCAGCCCTAGTACATAAGTACCAAGATATCATGGTTAATAGAGCTCTGGTGGCTCAGCAGACTAAAGCACTGTTATTAACATCCACTTACATCTGCTGCCTGCAATTACTGCAAGTTCAAATCTCACCAGGCTCAAGGTTGACTCAGCCTTCCATCCTTTCTAAGGTAGGTAAAATTAGGACCCAGATTATGGGGGCAATAAACTGACTTTGTATAAATATACAAAAGTATGAAGGCTATTGCTTAATGCATTGTAAGCTGCCCTGAGTCTTCGGAGAAGGGCAGCATATAAATCAAATTAAAAAAAAAATAGTATCAAAAGCTTCTACTTAGTAAAAGTAACAGGGATATACCCTGATTTTGTTTCAATAAAAACCTATTGTCTGGACATCCAATTTGCATTGGCCCCAACAGCAGATCTGAACCTTTACCACCTTTAGAGAGCTCCATGGCTTAGGACCTGGTTATTTACGGGACCGCCTGCTGCCACAAACAGCCTCCCACCGGCCGGTAAGCTCTCACAGAGAGGGACTCCTCCGGGTGCCATCAGCCAAACAATGGCGGCTGGCGGCCCCCAGGGGGAGAGCTTTCTCTGTGGGGGCACCTATTATCTGGAACGAGCTCCCCCCAGAGATATGGAGGATCCCGGATCTACGCACCTTCCACCATGCTCTCAAGACCTTTTTATTTCACCAGGCTGGTCTAGCCTAACCTCTCCCATTCTCTTTTTAATGTAAATTTTAATGTAAATTTTAATTTGTTCTTAACCTGGGGTTTTAAATTTGTCTTGGGCTAAATTGATTTAATCCGATTTTACTTCTGCTCTTAAATTTTTGTATTCTATGTGTTTTATCTTGTGCCTGTTCACTGCCCTGAGTCCTTCGGGAGTAGGGCGGTATATAAATCAAATAAAATGAAATGAAAAAATGAATGAACACAGGGGAATATGAATTTAGAAAATCAGTTCTAAGTGTGTCTGGAACTGAAACTCGCTATACTTTCAAAACTCTGTCCCCCTAAAACGATATTTAATTATTTTGAGATCATAGTAGGGTTTTTTTTTCCTCCCCAAATGAGCCACACAACTGCTACTTTTAAGGGCAACCAACCCCCTCTCTTACATTTACACTGTAAATAATAATAAATTAATACAACTATTGCTTTATTTTTACAGTGTTAATCAGATTTTAACAACTTTTTGTTTTGCTGTTTATGTATCCTGCTACTTCTTCCTTTTGAAGCTGTTCAGCTTACTATTTGTTCATTTCTATGGTATACACAAGGTATTTAAGCAAAGTTATTAAAACACTTTTCATACTATTTTTCAAACTGATTTATGCTGTGATAAAATTATTGCTATTTGTGAAGTTCAGTCAAGGAAAAGTCAGAAAAAATCAGATTATTACATCCCAACTTGTAGATATTTTAGCAAACAGAACATTCATGCCTTTAAAACCTAATTTTCCGAAGTTGCTTCAGCTGTGGGCAGTTCTACAAATAACATATCTTGATGCTCCATGTACTCATTATGGCTTGGCAGGATGAAGTAGAGGTAAGTCAGTTTTTTAGAATAGACTGAAAAGAAGATTGAAAAAATAAACTTTCTGTCCTATATAAAGCTATATATAAGAAATACTTATGACAGAAAATAGATTTTCAGGCCATCTGGGTTACATAGCACACCAGGAAATTACACTTTCTCTTATCATAAAAAGGAAAGAACCTGAAGCAACTGAAAGCTGCAAAATGGACCTGGTTCCTATGATAATTTCTTGATGTTCCATACTTATTAGCTGAAATGTAGGGCAGAATATCAGAATGGCTAAATTCTGCAAACAGCCATTCGAAAAGGAATACAGCTTGTTCCATCATTCCTGCCTAAAAATCAATTAATGGAAACCTTTTGTCTCTTAACTGATTCCAGTGGGCCATCTTTTCAGTATTTGTGCTCCCACTGGACTTTTTTCCTCTTTTCTATAACAGAATAACAGAGTTGGAAGGGACCTTGGAGGTCTTCTAGTCCAACCACTTGCTCAGGAAACCCCCTTCTCAGGAAAACTGCTCAAGAAACCATATACTATTTCAGACAAATGGTTATCCAATCTCATCTTAAAAACTTGCAGTGTTGGAGCATTCACAACTTCTGGAGGCAAGTTGTTCCACTGATTAATTGTTCTAACTGTCAGGAAATTTCTCCTTTGCTCTAGGTTGCTTCTGTCCTTGATTAGTTTCCACCCATTGCTTCTTGTCCTGCCTTCAGGTGTTTCTCTCTTCACCCGCTCCCCCCCCCTTTTTTTTTTCATTTTCATTTCAAATGTTTGTGGGGGGGGGGGAATCTGCTTTTCTTAGCCATATAGAAACTAGTTTGGAATTTTTTTCATCTGAACCCCAGGATAGAAATGATATAAATACAATCTAAATTCAATTTTCACCTTGGGAGTTTTTAAAGTTTACAAATATGTGGCATGAAAAATTGCTACACATTCTGGCTTTTCAGTCTTAATGAGAAATCAGAATAAGCAACATAAAACTTTGTTAAATTTGTGAATGGAAATCTCCAAAATTGTAAAAGCCTCCTTGGAACACCCATGTGCCTGTCACTGTCTATTCCTATGTACATTTCCTAGAATAGAATAGAATAGAATAGAATAGAATAGAATAGAATAGAATAGAATAGAATAGAATAGAATAGAATAGAATAACAGAGTTGGAAGGGACTTTGGAGGTCTTCTAATGATCAGATAAGTGTCTATAATCATTCCACAGTCAGTGTCCAACTTGTGTGCTTGCAGAAAATAATTCTTTGCGTTATCTTTGGATAATTTATAGACATTATGATTAGAGCCATAATATATCAAAATTTGAAAAGTTATCCTTTATGGTAGCCATTACTAAATGTTATAATAGTAAATGGTGAAAAAGAAAAATAGTACTTTCTGATATCCACTCTGAATTTTCACAAAGATCTGAAATATTTCACAAAGTTCTGAAAACCTTTATGTCTACTTCTATCACATTAAGACATTAATCAATAGGTCTTTACCCATTTACAGTCCCTTTACTGTCCTCTTTTATTGAAAAATAAATGCTATAACCTTTTCTCTTATTTCATTCTTTTAATCTTTTGTTTCTCTCTCTCTCTTTCCTTTTTCAATCAAACAATTACGCAAAAATCCATTTTAGTATATTAAAAATTAAAGCTTTTAAAACCTAACAATTGTAATCTTCAGGAAAGTGGTATCCATCTTCAGATACTTGTTTGATTTGTTCCTTGTTTGATTGTTTATTCAGTTTCTGAGATGCTTACCTAATACTCCATACACAGTGGGAATGGCAACACTTTGAGGTGATAGTCTCTGTCAGTTTTGAAAACTAACATATACTTTATTTGGCAAATAATACAATTATTACTGCATCACAGGGTAGATAATCCTTTTTGCCAATGGATTTTTGATACCATGGTATGAGACTTGGCCAATGATAAAATGCCTATTTTCTAGAAGACAAACTGATAAAGTTGCTCTTTGCCAGCTTTCTAGCCATATTTTCCAGAAATTGCTGGAATAAAACAATCTATCATTTTTCTTTCTGTTCTTTTATATTCTTGATCTGTTTGGAGAAGCACTCTTAGAAATAAAATGTTAAAGGTTATTTTCTTTGCAGAATGCCAGATTTCCAGGTAGCTTTAAAAATATTAAAATTAACTTAAAAAATCAAACTAGAACGACAGAGTTGAGGAGCTATCTGTGGGCGTCTGTGTTGCCTAATTTCTACTAATGTATTGTGAACAGTGTTAACTTATAAATTCAGGCATCATGGAAGTCTTCACATGTGGTAGGCCAGGATCTATATTTAGGTAAGAAATGCATTTAACAAAAATGGGTACATCACCAATAAAATTAAAACAATCTTAACTTGCATCAGAATAATCTTGCTAAGTTTCATGGAAGGCTAATTTTAATTTTGTGACTGAACTATAATATTTTCTTAAAAACAATATCCTTAAATGAAAACCTTGAGTAACTATAACTACATGGAATTACGAATGGAGACACTATAATTACTCCCCACATGATTTTACCAAAATTTGATCATGCTACCACTTGTGCATTTTTTCCCCTGTTTGATGGTGTTTTATTTTGTGGTCTGCTTCTCATTATTCATTTGACTTTTGGCACACATATTTCAATAAGTATTTCTCTGTCAGAACTAGAACAGATTACCATAATTAACCACAAAATGATTGTGCAAGCTCTTTGTCGAAGTTATATATAGGATCCCATAGAATTCCAGCACTAATTTTACAAAATGACCAAGGTTAGCAAAATTTTCAAGTCATGTATCAATTCCTTTCCATGTAGACCAGCTAAATATTCCAGTATTTTGAGGCTAGACAGACTTTCATTAAATTTTGAAATGGTTGCTTCTAAAATATATTTTTCACCAAGAGATGCATTTTTGTATTTGAAATATTGTATTGAAGATTCCCTAATTTAATGGAACACTATAGAGATTTTGTCCTATGCCAATTTAATGGCTGTATATTTTAATCATTTGATAATTGTTTGCATTTATAAGTTCTGTAAGAGAATGTTTCTACACTTTCTGATGGATATAAAGTTATGTGGAATAAGTTATAAAACTCTCAAGAAATGAATGATAGCTGAACATAGAAGTTTTTCTATTTGAAGGCATGATTAAACTTACTTTTATTATTCTGCTACCAGAATATTTTGTACTATATATACAAAATCATACATACTCTCATGTGTCCAGGTAATTCCCACTGATTGTACTGAATGAGTTCCAAGATATCCGGCCTTCATTTCAGGGATGGTTGATCTTTATTATCGACAGTTTCACATATCTATGATTCAGAAGTAGAGACAAGATCTGGGTATATGTTTTGTAAACATAATTTTTGCTTGTTTTGATACTTTATGAATCAAGTTTTAATACTTATAGCACTTTCAGAATATCTTTTAAAGGTTAGAGACAGATCTTCTTATACTTGCATTTGCTCGTCCTTTTCATTCAATTGTGAGGCTTTCTACTTGACTTTTCTAGTCTCAATTCAGGGGCTTTGATGCCATTGGATTCTGGTATTGCTTGCTGCTTGCTTGTAGCAATTAGATTGAGCCACAAATGGCCTTGGGCATTACAGACATTACTGGAGCAATTGAGAAGCCTCTTCACCAAAGATGTGAAAGTGGTCTGAAGAATAGATAAGCCAGTGGAGGCCACATAGTGCAAATAAGTGATTCCCTCCATCGCTAACTAAGTTGCTTGGAAGAAAACTTGTAAATAAGCTTTCCCTGTGAGATCCACCATGTCTGAGCAAGAGGAAAGAGCAGCAAATATAGCTACATTGCAGAGATGATTACTAAGAAAAGAGAAGTGCTTTTGAGAGGAAGAATATGACTATAGGTATCAAAGCTTCATCCAAAGTTATAAATTTAATAACCTTTATTAATGGTTTTATCTTATAATAGTTTTATCTTATAATGGAACACAAGATCCATTATGAAGATCATTTGTGCTTCTTGATGAGAATTGGAATTTTAATCTGTGCTTATACAAAATAGCTTCATGATTTAATTCCACGAAAATATATTCATGCTCTGCACTTGAAGTCAAGGATGAGAAAAGTTGCACAAATCCAAATAATGGTGCTATTATGACAGACCTAATAAGTTTCCTCAAAAACGTATGTGCTACACTCAGAAGATGAGTTTTATTTGACTAAAAATTGGGTCAATTTAGCAATAATTACTAAAAGCTTTGCTACCCACTTCTTGTTTAAGAAATGTCTTATGACAAGGTATTTTGATATTAGGTCGGTAAGATGTTCAAAAGACAACTTGGTAAAGCAGGTTACCACGAACAACACATTCCTCTATGAACACTGAGACAGCCTTGTCCTCTGAAAAGTTCAACATGCTTGCTCTGACAACTACCCAGATTGTCTTTGTATGTGTGCGTGCCAGCACAGAAACCTAAGTAAGTAAGTGAAACAAAGGATCCGTGCCCATCTATTAGAATGTATTCATTCCTCATTAGCTGTTCTCTTGTCCTTTCTCTATGGCTCAAATCTGTGCAGAATCTGTCAGATTATTCATGAATTAGCAGAGACATGGTAACAAGGTCAGCCAATGAATAGGCATAGCAACTAAATCAGCCAATGGGAGCTGAAACAGTTTGGAGGCTGGGTGTGGCTCAGCTCTCTGCTGTGCTGAGAATTGAAACTGAAACCAGTGTGAACTAGTCTGCTCTGCTGAAATGAAACTAACTGTTCTCTCCTGCCTTGTGTTTTGCTTGTAACTGCTACTACGTTGAAGAAGAATCTATACTGGTATTGTACCTTTATCTTCATGTTTTATTATGTATATAAAGAAGTTAATGAATCCTGCTGCCTGTGTGTGCTTTCTGGATTTGATTTTTGCAACGAACTCTGACAGAATCCAAGAGCAATGAACATTTCTGCTCAGTCTTCAGTGCTGTTACCATTTGGTTTCCTAAAGAAAGAAAGCAAACAAATAGTGACTAAGGATGCAGCAGCAGGAAAAATTTATAAGGAGGCACAGAGGTTCTATGGAGGTCTGTGGCTTTGAAAAGTGCCTAGGAACGTCTACCTATGACATCACCATTATTGATTCAGAAGTTGACAACTATATTAGGAACTTAGTACATGTTTGGCCTTCTGCGCCCACAGTTTTGAAGAAACAACTGTATCTGCACGTCTAATGAAGTAGTCAATTTTTAATAACATACAAAAAGCTTATATAATCATAAACTTCTTTAAGATGCGGTAAAAGAATTTACTGCATTTGCTGCAAAGGGCTAACGCAACTATCTGTCTGGAAATTATTGCCTGAATTTCACACAGCAGGGATTCTTCTCTTTTTTGCTTCATTTACACAACCCTTTTGGAGGTATTCACAGAGCCTCTGCAAATCAGTGTGATATCACAGATAAGAATTTGCTTCTGGTAGTAAGGTCATGGCCAGCAGCGAGCATATACTTTAGCTACCGGAGCATAGCCAGCCAAACTTGAAAATCTTTGATTTGCACAATTCAGTTTGCCAGATGGCTTTGATCTGCTAAAGAAAGGATTCCCTAGTTCTCTATATTTATATATTCAGATCCATTTTTGTACCTGCATTTTCAAAGCGGGTTTTTGTTAATATTTAGCAATGTTTATATGGGACTTAGGTTTTAATTTTTTTACGTGTTTTGTGACAATGGGAAACAATGGGTATTTAATTTGTGTATGTGTGTACACACACTGGATATAGCATGCGGCAAGATACTTTTCTTCCCATGTATGACTGTCAGACAATCCTTGGTGTACATTATCCATACCTTGATGACTGTTCATCTAAAGATTAAGCCAACACTGAACCTACTTGTCTTCCTTTTGTCAACATTTTCAAGAGATATAATGGGAATTAAGTGCACCCAAGAGGATGATCTCTGAGCCCTGCACGAGTTAGAAATGAGTTGGATAACTCCAGATGGACTTAGTGGGCAAAACAAAACATTTGATGTCAGACTTTGATCTATTATATTAGGCTTTTTTTCCTTTTCAAGCTCCAGTTTCTAATACATAGTTTTTAAGAGCAAGCATGGCTTTGGTAGCTGGATTTTGTCCAATTGTACAAAGCTAATGTAAATCAAACTCATTTATTGATCAAAGCTGTCTTTTTATGGCTTATGTTATAGACAGCAAATCATTTCCTCTGTATTAAGTTTAAGAGGTGGTTATTTTTTAATCTTTTATTGCTCTTGGATTCCTTTTAGCGTGTTCAGTGAATTTGCTGCTGGAGATAGACTGCCTCTTATTTCCTGAAGCAGCCTCTATTTGCTCAGTCAGAAGCAATACCCACAGGGGACAATCAAGCACCTTTTTAGTTTATATCCCATGAAATCAGAAGCTCCAGCTGGTTTCTCAGAACACATGGCTTCTCTGGTTTCTTGCTTCTCTTTTTTTCTTAATCCCATAGAATTCTGATTCCCAGTCCCTAATGTCTGAACCTGTCCAGTGGGTTGAGGAGGCAGTTGTGGGTTTTCAAGACCCACCTTTATTGTGTTTATTTGTAGACGCAACAATTCTAAGCTTAAACATGCTCATGCTCTAATTACTTAGGTAAATTTCTCTCTGCCAAAGGAAGCAATAGTTAACGTTACTACCTCTAAATGGAACAGTTCTGTGGCAAAATTTGTATTCAACTAATTTTTTTAAAATTTTGCTAGTATGCTTGTTGACTATCAGTTGGCTTAATAATAATTTGTGACTAAAATCCAACTCTGACAACCAACATCAGTATCTCATGTCTTAGATTTCTGCAAAAATAAGTGAGGTTTGATTATAGCTATTTCTGAAATAAACCCCTCTGGCATTCCTTATGTCAAATTGTCTTATTTGGGAGAGGAAAATGTGGCCAACTTACCAATGAATTTTTCAGCTGCTTTCTGTCTGACTTCCTGCCCTAAATGCAAGCCGAATGAGCAAAATATACTTGCAGAGGAAATCTGTGGTTAGGAGAACTATTTCCCCTCCTATACCTGTGATTCTTTCTTGTTAATCCTTTCATTATATTGCTCTCAGAAATTTTCATTCCAATCAGCATAGCCTTTTTGCTTAGTCAGCTGTGGCCTTGGAGATGGAAATAGTTGCCCTGCCCCTCAGATCATTGACTGTTAATCATTGTGAGATCCTGGCTGTGATCCCAGGGCAAAAGCTGCTACCAGTCTGGTAGATTGCGTGCTGAAAAAGCACACACTACCATCAGTAGCATCACCAACTGTTACCCAGTTTTTCCACATTAGAGTACCACTACATCAAAGTCAGAAATTAAAAAAATGTAGTCTTAAAGTGGAAGGTTGTTCTGAAATGTTATATTAATATATTATATTAATATACATAAATGGTTTGATTTAAGAGAAATATGTATGGGGAGGAGAAAAAGGCAGATTATTGTTAAATGGGGTGTTATAATAATATGCTAAACCAGAAGTTATCACATAATCTTATAGTAGAATGTTATTTTGAAATGTATAGTAAAAGGGGGATATAATAATATTATTAGAATATTATTAGAAAGAAAGGGTCAGTATTTGGGGGGTGGAGTAAGGGGACGGTAAAGTATCATATAATCTGTTATGAATTTGGATTTTACTTTGAAGAAGAGGTCACAGGGGGAGGGGTGGAGAGGGGGGGTTAGGGAGAGGAGGGGAGAAAAAAGGGGGAAAAATCTGTATTTGAAAAACTTTTTCAATAAAAAAAAAGAAATTAAAAAAATGAAGTCAAATTATGAAAACCAAGAGTGCAGTGAATATTGCAAAGGAAAATGTGACATTTTGGCTTATTTTCAGATTGCAATGCCCAATGCCACATTTACACTCTCCTAAATGATTTGGGAAAATATTTAATAATATAAATGAATTGTCCTATTAGACAATTTTAAAGATAAATTTGCTGATTAATTGCTGAGCCAGTAACTGTGACTAGCTTTTATTGGACATGTTAGCTATTTCTATTTATTTGTTTAATTTGTATTCCGTCTTTTATTATTTTTATGAATAACTCAAGGCAGCAAACATCTCCAACATGCCTTCCTTCTCCTACTTTCCCCACCACAACAAACCTGTGTGGTGAGTTGGGCTGAAAGAGTCTGATGGGACCAGGGTCACCCAACTGGCTTTTGTGGCTAAGATGGGACTAGAATTCAGTTTCCTGCTTTCTAGATTGGTGCCTTAAACCACGGGTCCCCAACCTCTGAGCTGTGGCCCAATAGTGGGCTCTGAGTTGTTTGCAACTGAACTGTGTAAATGGTAGGCAAGCGTGCATGTGTGCGCATGCATACCCAAGTTCGTGAGCAGTGGCCAAACACATGCACACACACTCCATTTGCACAAGTAGCGGGCACATGTTCTATGGGACAATAGAATAGATCAGTGGTGACCCAGTGCTAGAATGCAGTATTGCAGGCTAACTTTGCCCACAGTCTGGAGTTTGATCCTGACAGGACTTGAGGTTCACTTGCCTTCCATCCTTCCAAAGTTGATAAAATGAGGACTCAGATTGTTGGGCGCAATATGCTAATTTTTTAACCGCTCAGAGCGTGCTATAAAGCACTATGGAGCAGTATATAAGTCTTACTACTATTGCTGTTTATTATACAATTTTTTCCTTATTTGGTTTGGGAAGGATCTGACTCCACTTTAAAATAGATTTTGTTGGTATGAATGACATGAGATTTGAGAGGGGCATTTAGTTGAGGTAATGGGGGAAAAGAGCTATGATCCTTATATTTTTGTGCAATAGGATCCAGCTGCAAAATCAGAGATCTTCAAAGGTGGTATCAAATGCCAAAGTGAAGGGATAGATTTCTCAACTGCTCAATTTACAGATGAAACGAACTTTATTTAAGGCTCATATAGCCGTTGTTATATTTTTGACACACTCTCATTTTTCCCAGTGTTTAATAACTGATGCATATACTTATCTTTTTAATAGCCAGTGTGTTTTATTTACCATCTTTATTTTTGGTGCTGCATTTTAGATTTAGAATTGCCATGAAAATCATTGAATAGCAGTGTCTAAAATTACTCAACAAATATTTGGAAGCCATGCCCACAAAGTCAATACATAAGATGCCTGATTTGGTATAACCTGGATATAACCATATTGTTCGGTAATTTTAAAATAAAGTTAGTTGAAAATAAAGTTAGTTGTAAATAAAATCCTGAAACCAGCTAGTTAATACTAAAACAAAACATTCCTCTCTTTTTCTTTCTTCCAAAAATAAGGGGCAGATGAGGAAAAAGAGATTTGGATTGGAAACACACACCTCTGCCACTTCCATCTGTTGACAGTGAGATTTCAAGTCTGTTGTCTCTTTTTCAACATCAGTTTTGCAATTATGTTTGGAAATGCCTGTATATTCCATTCTTACATTTTTTGGAATTATCTTCACCTATTACCATAAGGAACACTGATGCATTTTTGATAGTATATTTGAAATGGGCAAACTGTATTTTGATGGACATTTTTACCTCATTTATTTCTCCATTTATACTTTCCCCCCATTTTATTATCATTATCAGTCATTAAAATAATATGAATTTCCAGTGTTACTTGTGAGGTAGAGGAGTCTGATTCTTCTTAGGAATGGGAAAAATTAGGAGTCTAGTAACATCTTTTCAAACTAGCATGTTTTCTTAAAAGCCATAATCCTCCACATAATCCTCCACTCATTTTATCAGATGCATTGGGGAAAATCTGGAATCCAAAACGGTACACAGCAGAGATAGATACTATCTCTGAGCCAATGAATACAATGATAACTTAAATTTGAAATTGCTTTCATTATTGATAGAATTTGCCTGTCCAGAAAATGACTGTTTTTTGTAGAAAAGACTAATCACAACCATTTGTATACCAGAATTGATGAAACTGCTTCCTGCCTGCATTTTAGTCCCTTAGGATGCTCTATACCACCTTGTTTACATCTGTCCAGGAAACTGAAAACAGAGAGGGGGAATCAGCTTTCTTCCAACAAACTATTGGGTCCCAATCATATACCTTTTTATAGTTGATTTACTTCTAAGGAAGTCTGGGAAATCTTTCAACAACCTATGTATTTTTTAAAAATAAAAATATTAATTCAAAAAAATTTTTTTAAAGATAATGAAGGAAGTTTTTGAAAGAAATTCTGCAGCATGCTGTGGGCCAAGGGGATCATATTATGACTCCTGTAAGTCAGAACAAATCTTATGCTTTTCCATGGTGGCCTACAGTTCTAGAAAAAGTACCAAGAGGACTCTCTCTGGCTAAGCCATAAAAAAGTCATAGAGCTATAGAGATGGACAGCCATGCATCCTGAAGCATGGTGTGCTATTGAGAAAAGATTTTAGCAGACATTAGCTATGACCTCTTATGCTTATCTGTGTTTCTCAACCTTGGCAGATTTAAGATGTGTCAACATGACTGGCTAGGGAATTCTGGGAGTTGAAGTTCACCGGTCTTAGTTCCTGAGGTTGAGAAACACTTATCTAACCTATCACTGACCATATTTTTTCCACCTCCACAGTTTGCAAAGTGAATTACAGACCAAAGCAGATTCATCATGTCTCCAAGAATGCAAGCCCTCAGGCTCCTAGTGCTGAAAGGAAGAGGCTAGGAGGAATGTGTATGGGTTCTGATGGCCTTGTTCCCATTTGAAAGGCTGCTTAGGAACCAGACAAGCCAAAACAAAACATATGTTTCAGTTTATGCTGTGACAGTTTTCCTCTAAAAGGGTTGGCAGGATTGTGCAATGGCTCTAAAATCACATCATCTCTATTGACTTCTTTGAAACTAAGTTATCTTAGGGCAGGGTTGGAAAAGACACCATTTTCATGGTGTAATTTCATTTTAAGTGCATTCCTGTCAGCAAGGAAGAGTACAGGAGGAGTATGAGGTGTATTTGCTCCTCATTTCTAATTTCTGATACAGAAATTACAAAAATACACAATTTTTCTATTGTGTATAAACTCTTCCATATACATGCACTTCAAGAGTAGATACTCTTTGAATGGTAACCACTATATAAATTATTGACATCAAACATTAACAAGTGTTTCACATGTTGTCATTTCCAAAGCAGCACTGTATTTTATTTTATTTATTTGTCAAGCATATACAAGATAACAGGTAAAAGTATAAACATAATTTGAATACATGAAAAGAGTAAGTAAAAAGGAATATTAGGACAGGGATGGTAAGCACGCTGGTGCACTTATGCACGGCCCTTACAAACCTCTTAGGAATGGGGTGAGGTCAACAGTAGACAGTTTAAGGTTAAAGTTTTGGGGGTTTGGGGAAGAAACTACAGAGTCAGGTAGTGCATTCCAGGCATTGACCACTCTGTTACTGAAATCATAGTTTCTGTAATCGAGTTTGGAACAGTTCACTTTAAGTTGGTATCTATTGTGTACTCGTGTATTATTGTGGTTGAAGCTGAAGTAGTCATTGACAGGAAAGACATTGTGGCAGATAATTTTATGTACTATGCTTAGGTCAGACTGAAGTCGGCGTAGTTCTAAATTGTCTAAGCCCAAAATTTGGAGTCTGGTGGCATAAGGTATTTTATTGCAGTTAGAGGAATGGAAGACTCTTTTCATAAAATATCTCTGGACTCTCTCAATTGTATTTATGTCCGATATGCAGTGCGGGTTCCAGATTGATGACCTGTATTCAAGAGTTGGTCTAGCAAATGTTTTGTATGCTCTAGTTAGTAGTACAAAATTACTAGAGAAGAAGCTACGCAAGATTAGGTTAACAACTCTTAATGCCTTTTTGGCAATGCTGTTACAGTGGACTCGGGCACTTAGGTCTTTAAAAATGAGTACTCCAAGTTCCTTGACAGAGATTTCATCTCTTATTTTCCCTGTTTACCCTTTTGTCAATCCTGAAGTTGGCCAAACTGTGGCCATTTTCTTTTTTGTAGTTTTCTCTAGGGAGGTTTCTCTTCTCACTGCTTGGAGCAAAAGGGCCAGAGGGTATAGAGATAGCTGGGGTATTGTAGCCTAAATAAAATTATTTTCCCTGGGAATCAAGAACATTGGTGCAGGTGTTCGAAAGGTGGAGACTGAGGTTACCTAGCAACTGAACTGTATGGGACCATGTAACTGGAGACTCTAGGGGGAAGTGACAAAGTTTTACTTTTAATTGGGTGTAAAACCAGTGGGAACTTAGAACCAGTTTTCCACCAGAAACATGCCAATTTGATATGTCCCAATAAAATGTTCTTTGATGAAATTGTCTGCCTCGGAGTTCTTATTGAATGGGATGTATTACTTGGAATCTTGACACCCTTCCTATTCTCTGTTGTCCCAAACTCCATAAACAACTGTGTATATAAACATCAGGATTATAAATCTCATGCAATAAAAGAATTTCTGGCCTGGAGAGCTACAGGATTTTACTTATTTTGATGCATAAGACTTTGTTTATTAAAATTAAGCAACTTGTTCTGTGTTTCCTATCCCTCAAAGCAATCCTGCCTATTGTCACTGGCCCTTCCACCTCCCCACACTTCCATTCAATTGCATTTATTTATTAAAACTCTCCCACAGAAACTTACTCCAGTCATCTAAGGAAACAGATGTCATCCATGACAGTTTAAATAGCAATAAAGTTGGTTTAACCTTTAAAGTGTCACAAAGCGCTCTGATTACTCATTTTTATTTCACATGATTTGCCTACTTATCTGTTTTTCTTTTCTTCCCATTCACTAGGAGAACATTTGAGGATTTGCCCACAAGGTTATACTTGCTGTACTAGTGAGATGGAAGAAAACTTTGCCAACAAGAGCAGGAGTGAATTTGAAGGCATGTTGAAGGAGGCCACACGATCAGTACAAATGATCTTCACAGCCCAGTACAAGAACTTTGATGGTAAGGAATAAAGAATGTATATAGTTTGGAATGCTGGCTTCCCTCGCATGAGATTTTGTATCCATTTATTTTCCAGAGTACTGCTCCTGCAGTCCATAGCTGGGTTTCTTCATCATCAGTTCCTTTTGACTGGGTGATATTTTTAGACATATCTCTCTTCGCCCTGTGGCCACGCCCCCTGCTCCCATAATGCACCAGTCTTTTCACTCAGTCACTGAAGACTGGTGTGTGTTTCTCTCTTCGTATTCAACCTTTTTCTTAGGATTCTGGCGTTAGGCCTTTTTATTTATTTTTTTGCTAGTATTTTTCCTCGGTAAGAGCCTATAGAGGAGAAAGCTGCAGGGAATTGAAATCGGCGCTGGGGCTCCAGTCCGCTTTTCTCCCGAGGTCTCTGACGGCCGTCAGACCGCAGCTGGGGCTTCCGACCCTTCGGGGCGGTCCCCTGCCCTCTATTACAGCCGCCGGTGTGAGTGCGGGCGTTGAGGATCGCCGCGGGCACCCCCCACACCTTTGATTTGGACTTCGGCTCATAGGGGCGGCTCCGGAGCTTTGCAAGGTTTGCCCTGCAGGCTCTGACGTCTGTGTGTGATCGTGCCTGCCGAAGCCAGGCCTAATTAACGCAGCCAGCTTGCCTTGCCTGTATTGACGGCCCCTTGATCGGCAGAGAGATTGCGGAGATTCGCCGTCCCGAGCAGCCGGTGGTGTGAGTGCTGGGCGTCCGACCTTCGGGCGGCGCCCTTGGGGCGTGTAGCTGGGCAGAAGGACGAGCTTTTTGGCCTCGATTAATACTCCAAGCTCGCCCGATTTAACCGCTGCTGGCCTGGGCCTGTCGGAGCGCTGCGGGCGCCATTTTGAGACCGTCTGCGCTGCGTCGGCCATTTTGTCTCCTTCCTCGGCTAGTCGCTCCGATCCTTCCTGTGCCGGATGGTTTTCTCCCTTTTTTGGGGGGTCCCTCGAGCACTTTTGATTTCTGACTTGCCTCATCGCCATCCCTGTGTGCTGGGATCAGAGGCCAGCCTTCCCTAATTCGGAGCCTGGGCAGCTGGGGCCTTCTGAGGTCTCCTTTCCACCGCATCTCCTTGTTACCTGCTGCACACCCCCCCATCATAGGAGACTGCGTTAACTCTTGTATATAGTTCTTACCGTTGTTACAAAAAAAAAAAAAAAAAAACAACATTAATATTGATTGTTATAATAGTTAAAAATAATAGTTAAAAAAAAAAAAAAAAAAAGACAAACAAACAAGACACAAGTTTTTTTGCATATATATATTGACTTTCCCCCTGTTATGGCGGACTCCTTTTTGTCCTCTGACTCGGAACGGGAGCCCAGCCCACCCAGGGCCCCGGCCAAGCACAAATCAAAGTCACGAGGACGGCCTGCTGCCGCTTCTACTGAGCCTCACCAGCACAGGCTCTCCTCAGCGGCGGAGAAAGATGCCCAGCGCCGGCATAGAGCGCTTGAGAGGCAATATGATAGGGCCAGGCTGGCCACCTCTGCTTCTGTTTTCGCATCCAGCCAGCAGCTGTCTCCTCAAGGTCACTCACCTTTGGCCCCTGAAGCTGCTCCTGACCGGGGTATGGCGCTCGCCCAGGAACGTAACATCCCCACTTCTCAGGTCCCACCTGGACTGTCTTGTGGCCTATCGAAAAGGACCTCTATGTCCTTACCAGATGTTTCGGCTGTGGGACTTGCTGAACCTCTTGCTCAAACTTCTCGTCGGGCTGAAGCGACGTTTACCCCTACCGCTGCCGGACTCCGGGGTCCGGACGGGCAGATGCTGACTCCACAGGTGGACCTCCAGGCAGCGTTGTCCAACGCTCTTTCTTCCATTTTGGCTGCCGGTCTTCAACAATCTGTCCTTCAGCAACCTCTTCCGGCTCTGTCCTCTACTTCGCACTCAGCTCCTGGTCGTTCCAAGTCCCCATCCCGGATGGCTCACATCTCTTCTGAGGACTCTGAGCAGGAGGAGGAGCTGCCTGAGGAATTGGAGTTCTCAGAGGATGAAGGCCTTGCTCCGGACACCCCGGCCTTTTCAGGCTTATTCCGGCCTTCGCTGTTTAAATCTCTGCTGCATAAAGCTAGACAGATCACTAATATGGGTGTCCCATCAGCTGAACCTTCTACTTCCTCAGCTCCTCATGAGGCCTTGTTTTCGTCATCCAAGCCGGGGAAAGACTTTATTCCATGCCCTCAACTTTTTGCTGATGTCCTACAGTCCCCCTGGTCTCAACCAGGTTCTCTGATGGGTCCTACCAGCCTGGACAAAAAGCTATATTGTGGGGCTCCGGAATTGGACTCTTTATTATCCTTACCTGTGGTTGACCCTCCGATTGCAAGCCTTTCCTCCTCTTCGCTCTTGTCTTCGGACGCTTTGGACGTTCTTAAATCAGAGGACAGAAAGACTGAACTCTCCTTTCGTAAGGAGCACCAATCTCTTGCTTGGACAATTAGGACGGCGACTGCTACGTCGTTCTTTAATAGAGCCACGTTGCTTTGGTTGAGGCAACTTCAGGAGAGACTACCGCC
Organism: Pituophis catenifer annectens; assembly: GCF_029215685.1. Taxonomy (NCBI): domain Eukaryota; kingdom Metazoa; phylum Chordata; class Lepidosauria; order Squamata; family Colubridae; genus Pituophis; species Pituophis catenifer. The sequence continues at coordinate 35,054,173 of NW_027256886.1, forward strand.
GGAAGACACTCGTCTTCACCAAGATATAAATAAAATTGTGGCTGCCACCGAATACTCGGCGGATGCCTCATTAAACTCCGTGAAGTTCGCCTCAAGGGCCTTAGCCTCGTCTGTCACATCTCGCAGACTGTTTTGGCTCAGAAATTGGAGAGCTGATGCCAAAGCAAAGTGGAAGTTGGCGGCGGCCCCTTTTAAGGCCCCGAACCTCTTTGGCCCTGCCCTCGATCCTGTCTTGATCGAGGACAAAGATAAAAGGAAAGTGATGCCCACGTCTTCATACCGCAGACCGGAAAGGCGTTACGCTCCCTATTCCCAACGTCAGCCCTTTCGGGCCTCGTCAGGGTCGGGGGGCCCCTACTCACAGCGAAACTTTTTTCCTGGGTCCGACCGATCAGCGGACAGGCAACGGTTTCGGGACAGGTCCAGAGCCGGCAACTCCAGACGCCCCTTCCGTGGAGCCGGTTTCCGCCAATCCCGTCGAGGCAAATGACTACTGTCTGCAGGATCCCATTGGCGGACGGCTCCAACTTTTCAGCCACCAATGGGAACGCTCAACCAAGGATGCCTGGATTCTTCGGACAGTATCTCAAGGCCTGGCCATCGAGTTTCTGGGACGCCCTCCGGTTCGCTACGTCCGCTGTCCAACCCACCTTTCCCCCGACAAGACCGCTCTCTTGCGGAAGGAGGTACTCCACCTACTCCTTATCCGTGCAATAGAACCTGTTCCACTGGATCAACATGGCAAGGGCTTCTATTCAACTCTCTTTTTGGTCCCCAAACATTCGGGGGGTTGGAGAGCCATTTTAAATCTGAAGCAGCTGAATCTGTCGGTCCGCTACCGCAGGTTCAAGATGCACTCCCTGGGATCCATCCTCGCGGGAGTGCGACGGGGCGACCTCCTCCAGTCTGTGGATCTCAGGGAGGCGTATCTGCACGTTCCGGTCCTCCCAGCCCATCGCCAGTATCTGCGTTTCCAACTTGGGGAGGACCATTATCAATACTGTGCAATGCCCTTCGGCTTGTCATCTGCCCCAAGGACGTTCACAAAACTGGTGGCGGTGGTGGCGGCTGCTCTCCGGATGTTACCTGTGAGGGTTTTGTGCTATCTGGACGACGTCCTGGTCCTGTCCTCCTCCAGAAGCCAAGCATCTCAGGACCTGGCCCATGTCATCGGCTCTTTTCAGGACCACGGGTTTTCGATCAATTTCCCAAAGAGTCATCTGCACCCAACCACTGTTCTTCAACACTTGGGGGCGGTGATCGACTCCGTTCGGGGCCAGGTCTCCCTCTCCCCGGACAGGGCGGAAAGCATTCGCAACCTGATTCGGCTCATTCAATCCAAGCGGACTATTCCTCTACTACATCTATCCCAGTTGTTGGGAAAAATGGTCTCGTGCTTCTCGATAGTGCCATGGGCGCGCAGACACACGAGGCCGTTGCAGTGGTTCCTGCTACCCTTTCAGCGCACGGGTCGCAGCGATTCTCTCCACAAGGTCCCTCTTCCCCCTCAAATTTCCATGTCCCTCAACTGGTGGTCAGGTCCCAACCTTCTTCTCGGCACGCAGTTCCTGCTCCCGGATCGGCTGACATTGACCTCAGATGCCAGTCTCCTGGGCTGGGGAGCCCATCTCAACGATCAGATGGTGCAGGGCCGCTGGTCATCTTCGGAACAAACGCTGAGCATCAATCTCTTGGAGTTGAGAGCGATCCGACTAGCTCTCTGCCACTTTCAGTCTCTGCTGCGGGGCCAGCACGTTCTCATCCTCACGGACAATATCTCCGCCAAGGCCCATATAAACAAGGAAGGGGGCACGAGGTCGAGGGACCTGATGCTGGAAGCAGAGAAGCTGTTCTCTTGGGCCGAGGGTCACGTTCTGTCTCTGAAGGCCGATCACATCTCGGGCGTGGACAATGTCAGAGCAGATTGGCTCAGCAGGCAGCTGATAGATCAGTCAGAATGGCAACTGGATCCCGAGATCTTCCAGGAGGCTGTCACCATCTTCGGTCTGCCGGTTATGGACCTCTTCGCCAGTCCGGCGAACGCCCAACTTCCCAGGTTTGTGACGCGTTACCCAACTCAGATGGCAGAGGACCACAACGCTCTACGGTGCCGCTGGCCACCCGGCCTTCTGTACGCCTTTCCTCCTCTTCCGTTGATTCCTCAAGTCATTCGAAAGTTGTTGGAAGAACGTGCGGAACTTCTGCTGGTGGCTCCCAATTGGCCTCGTCGGCCGTGGTATGCCGACCTGGTGGCTCTGTCCATACTTCCCCCGTGGGAGATTCCAACGAGCCGTCACTCTCTACGCCAAGGAGCTGTGTTCCACCCAGATCCAGGATGGCTCCAATTGGCCGTTTGGCGTTTGAGCGGGTCATCTTGCGTAAGGACCGTCTCCCCGATTCAGTCATAACCACTATACAGGCGTCTCGCAGACCCTCGACATCGCGCATATACGAGGCCTCGTGGCGGGCCTTCTGCGCCTGGTGTGCTGACAACTTGGTGGACCCTACGTCGGCTCAGGTCGTTGACATCCTCTGTTTTTTACAATCTGGCCTGGACAAGGGCCTGTCGCCGTCTACCCTTCGTCGACAGACTGCTGCCTTGTCCACCGTCGTTCGCTGTCCACCTTACTCGTCTCTATCTCAACATCCCCAACTCAGAGAATTCTTGCATGGGGCTATGAACTTACGTCCGCCTCCAGTTCGTCGATATCCGACCTGGGACCTTTCTCTTGTTCTGCAAGCGCTTATGAGTCCCCCTTTCGAACCGCTGGGCTCTGTGTCTCTTAAGTACTTGTCTTATAAGGTCGCCTTCCTCTTGGCGATCACTTCCGCCAGACGAATATCCGAGCTTTCAGCTTTGTCAATCCGGAACGACTTGTGTATTTTCCACGCCAATACTGTTGTTCTTCGACTGGACCCGGCTTTTTTGCCGAAGGTGAACTCATATTTTCATCGCGCTCAGGAATTAATCCTTCCTGACTTCTGTCCGTCGCCCAAGTACCAACGTGAGAGGGATTGGCACACCCTTGACGTGCGCAGGGCTCTCCGGCGTTATATTCGCAGGACTGAGTCGGTCCGGAAAACGGAGGCCCTTTTGATTTCTTTCCATCCAAGATCCTTGGGCCAAAAAATATCTCCATCGACCGTGGGCAGGTGGATTAAGGCGTGCATCTCCACTGCTTATGAGAATCAGGCTAGGCAGGTCCCAGCTGGGATCTTGCCTCACTCTACTCGTAGTGCAGCAACGTCAGCCGCTTGGGCGACTCAGGCATCTGTTGCTGACATCTGCCGGGCTGCCACCTGGTCCTCGGTGACACCTTTTATCAGACACTATAGGGTGGATTCATTTGCCTCGGCTGAGGCTTCCTTTGGCCGTCGTGTCCTGCAGAGCGTTCTGGGGACGCAGGACTCCGGGGGCCTTTAGTTTCCCACCCTTATTTCTGAGCTTGGGTATATCCCAGCTATGGACTGCAGGAGCAGTACTCTGGAAAACGAACATTGTCTTACCTGAATGTTCCTTTTCGGAGTACTGCGACTGCAGTCCATTCCCTCCCTTGTTTTTTTGTATGGCCTTTGTTTATGGACTTCTGGTGTCCGGGCCATCCTGGACTTATTGTGATTGTCGACCTATTGGTTTTCCTTGGACTGTCTTAGGTGGTCGCGCCTTCGTTCAAAGACTGGTGCATTATGGGAGCAGGGGGCGTGGCCACAGGGCGAAGAGAGATATGTCTAAAAATATCACCCAGTCAAAAGGAACTGATGATGAAGAAACCCAGCTATGGACTGCAGTCGCAGTACTCCGAAAAGGAACATTCAGGTAAGACAATGTTCGTTTTATACACATTATTATATTTGATTTAGAGTGTACATAGAAATTAATTGCCCAGGCCAGATGAACGAGCGGTAGTAGGTAAACAAATAGAAACAATTTTGATCTAAAATTCCCCAACAAGGAATAAAATAGGACAAAGCAGATATAATAACACAACAGATACTTTCTGTATTCTGATGACGGTAGAGGTTGTAGCTGTAGTACTTTTTTCTCAGGCTAAAATTTAAGTACAAAACTCAAATGTACATTGAAAGTTTTCTGATTGGTTTCAGAAAATGATATACATACAGATATGTTTATCCCCATTTGCCACAGCCAAATTTAGAATCTGTTTAAACAGGATAGTGAATTTAAAATGTACTTGCAAAGGCATATATATCTTGTAACTATCAAAACGTGGAGTGTTAAAAAGTATATATTTCATTGAAAAAATATTTCTTTCTGTAAATCAGCAGCTAATTTAATAACTTGACTTATTAACTGACTTTGGCCTTTTTTCATAATGTAAGACACTCATACAAATCTGATTTCTTTGTCCTGGATGAAAGTTGAGTGTTCTTGCCAAACAGATTGTGCTTGTAAAATACTTTTTATAGGATAATTAAATTTTTAAAAGCTGAACTATTGATTTTATCATTGAATTCCTGATTACAATTGTACGTTTTCTTACCTCTGTTTTTCCTAAACTTTAGAAGTATTCTTTTTATTTCTTTTCATTTAAATTTCTTAACATCTTATCTCAAACTTGTGTACATTTGGAAGAACAAAATACTATTTTATCAAATAATAATACATAAAACACTGTTCAGTCACAGCTATACATTCAGATAGGACCCCGAGGCTCATGAAGACATTTTCTAATTCCATCATGTTTTATTTCTGTTTGCTTAACCACTGCTGCAGCTATAATTTGGTTTATGATTCAAGTAAGTCAAATAATGTAATAGTACTTCATAAACAGATTTTCAGTGGCTAAGTTGGCAGAGCCATAATTTTCCTTCTTTACAATCTGCTAAATACTTTAGATGGAAATAACTGGTTACTAGAAGAGGAATTTTGGACAAACACATGCATATAAACCAAGGGAGAAGCCTAGGCTAGAACTTTTCTCTTTGACGTATGATCAGTGTACTCAAAGAGTGGAAGGACGGCTAGAAGTCCAGATCTTCCATTAAGTATGAGTCTCCTCATCTGAGACTCTTTGCCTTCTTGCACTGAAAGAAGAAGCCATTACAAACTCTTCTGTTACAGTATCTCTACTCTCTTTGTCCTAAACATTTAGCACAAGTCATCCCTTCAAGATTGTCCAGATCAAGAAATAGACTTCACAAGAAGACTAGAATTGTGTTTTATTGAGATATTTTATTGAGGCTATAGTAACAGTCTTGCAACTCGGATTGTGATTTCCCTTCTGATTCTCTTATATCTGAAAGAATTAGGGAGACTCCATTTGTATTGCTTCCTAACACCTTCCCTTTTCCCAGGACTCAAGGCATGCTTCTGCACATTTTATTGTTGAGTGATTTCTGAACAGTTTTTTTCTATGAAAAGTCATCTTCATGATTCTCTACAACATGGTATATAAATTGTCAGATTGACAATCTAAGAATCTAAGTTCTACCAATTACCTCCATAGTCGACTCAATCCAGGTACAAAAGGCAATAAAATGGTAGTTTTAACCTTGCTTCCACACTGGAAACACCTTTATACAGGTGGATTCCATATAACATGGTTTAAAATACTAGTCTAGAAACAGCATTTTAGAAAAAAAATGTCTTCCGATTTTTTTTCTGTGATGTGTTCACTCATCTTATGTCACTTGGAAAAGGGATTGGAAAAGGAAAGGACATTTAGCTAGTTCACTTTTTCTTTGGGAGGCTAACTTTAGAATCCAATGACATTAAGCTTTAGAAATTCTGACAGTATGTGATTAGATTTTCCATGACAATGAATAATGGTTTCTTATTTTTTTTCACATAATCATATATTTCTTAAGTGGTTCATTTTAATAGCAATTAAGTCATACATAATTTACATAGTAATTAATACTATTAGCAGAAGCACGGAATGATCTTTTTTAAATGCGTTAAGTCACAAATGGGAAGAAATTAATCAGATCACTGAATTTAAGAGTTTATCTCTGTAACGTTCAGTTAAAAAGGATGGATGGGTGGATTTGATAAGTAGATTCACAGAGATAGCTGCTTTTAACTTCTGATAGGCTAATGTGGCTTTATATTTTTTTGGAATTTAAATGAACAGTTGGATGATGGAAATTCTGAGCAGTTGCTGTTTACCAAGCTTTCCTAATCATATGTTCAGTAAAACAAAAATGTTATTTTAAAATAAAAATTTTAAAAAGTACAATGTACTTTTCAAAATTTATCTCTCAAGCTTATATATCAGTTTAGTCATAAGCAACTCTAAGCAGTGCATACCTTATAGCAGTAAAAAGGGTTGAAACAATTTACAGCAATATCTTAACATGTTAAACTTTGTCGATACCATTGTGTGCAAAGAACATATGGTTAACCCTATATAATCACTTATGGGGTGCATTGGGGGATAGATATACAATCAGTCCCCAAAGATTTCCTAGAACAACCAAGTCTTAATAGTAACAGGTTAGGACCTGTCTAATCCCTTGGGGAGCGAGGGGCAATTTGGTTGCAGAGAAGAGAACCAGGTGCTTGCAGAAAGAAGCCAAATCTTATGTATTTTTTTGTTTGTTCCATTAAATTATATTTAGGTGCGGTGTTGCTAACACATAAGCACAGATCAGGCTGTCATATCCTGCTGTCAGATTCACATCACTGGTAGAGCAGAGTTCAGTTTCATTTAGGTAGCAACTGTGTTTGCATATCTCAGTTTCAAAGAAGTATTTAATTTTCTCATTCATTGTTCTACTTTTTGCTTTTACTTTTTCATAGCTCTTTTTGGGTGGGGAAGCCTAGATTTTGCTGTGTGTACACAGGAGTAGCTGTACCTGTTCTCATTTTGCAAGTACAGACATGAGCACAATGCCTTAGAAGTAGATGACATAGCATTTGCCACACAGTTGTGCTGCTACTATTGCTGATACACATTTAGGATGGTAAAAGCACCTTGGCAATTAGATATTTATAAAATAATTCTCAAACATTATATAATTTTCTTTTCCTGCTGGCAAATATTTTCTGCCCACTAATAAAGTATAAATATTCATGAGGCTACAGACACTTCTAAGCTTAATGCTTATGTTTTCTTAGATTGTGAACAAAACTTCTTGAAAGTAATTCAGCATGATCACTAAATACAATTTCAAAATTTCTATAGTATATGAAGCTGTAAATTAGTAAGAGAAACAATTATGCCCATTTTAAACACAAATAAACCCCTCTTCTTTCCTCTCAAAAATTTCAACAAAAAGTGCCAAGTGTGCCCTCTGCTGGTCATTGACCAGACCTTTCTATCTCAACTGTGCCATGTCCAATCAATAAGCAACAAACTTCTTAATTTTTTCCATTTAAGTTTGTAAACACAGAAGTAAATCATTTCAGTTGTACATGCAGTGTCAAAAGCTTATTTGGAGATGTAAGTTATGGGTGGGTGGGTGGGTGGGTGGATGGATGGATGGATGGATGGATGGATGGATAGACGGACAGATGCCTAGCCATTGAGATATAGGCAAAATTTTCTAAAGTTTTGAAACTTCTTAATATTTGCAAGATGATACATTTCCAGTAAAACTTTATAATAACTTGATTTTAATTTAAAATATGATTCAATTACCAATTGAATGGAAAGAAATTTGAAGAATGCAATGACATTTCTTACTCCTCATTTTGACTATAATTCATGGAACTAAGCCTACCTAGATGGCAGCACCTGATTAACCATCCCTGATCACAGATTACACAACCTTGACCTTTATTAATAGTGCAATAAAGAATCATCAGGATTCTTACCGAGGTTGTTGGCCAGTGGGGGGAGGGAAGGAAGAGGAGGAGGAGGAAGAGGAGCATTTCCAAGTTGTTGCTAAGAAACCTAGATGGAGAGGCCCATGAAATCAAAAGATTTGTTTATTCTAGGGATACTTTACTTTTATATTGGACTAAGCTTTCAATTATTACTTCAACTATCTCTCTGTGGGCAAGTGTTACTTTATGAAATTTTCTTCTGTATATATTGGTAGGACAGAAGTTTATCCAACACTATACAAGCTGTTTGGATTTGTGCAGTGAAAGTTCCCTGTTCTTCCTTCAGTAGTTTCCCCAATGCAAATATGTTTATGATAATCCTTCAGTTCACTAAAGCAGTGTGCCTCAACATCATCAACTTTTAAGATGTGTGGATTCCAACAGCCAGGATTGGCTGGGGAACTCTTAAAGATAAAATGTAATTTTGGGAGAGTGATTAATCATTTGTACTCTTGGAATGATAGTTAGGATATTACTATATATGGTCCATTAATACATTGGCATTTATCAAGAAGAAGGGACAAAAAGATGAATACATTGAACAGAACAAGGCTGTATTATTATATTAATCAAAGCTTGATTGTTCAGTCTTAAAGTGTTTCCCACTTTCTTTGATTGTAATATTGTACTATTCCTCTCTTCCCAACCATAGTTTACTTCACAGTATAATATCATAAACTAGCTTGCAGCCAGGACACTTGTAATCCTTTTGAGAAGATATTAATTTGCTATTTCAAAAATATCCATGATTTTTAAAAAAAACTCTGGGTAATTTACAGGATATGCTCATGCTAGTCCTTAAATTTTAAAGTATTTGTAAGCTTTTCCATTCTAAATTACATAATTATATATCTCTAGCACAGTATTATAATTTTGAAAGCTTGTTGATTTTAAATTGATGAATGAATTCATTAACAAATAAAACAAAGAAGAAAGTTGAAATCATGACTGTGGCATTTTATGCAGAAAATTATATATTCTGAAAAAGCGAATCATTAATTCAGATGGAAAGAGGAAGGAAGAATGTGTTGGAAGTTGTCATTATCTAAAAATTAATAGTTTTCATGAATCATATTTCAAGCCCAAACAAATGCTTATTTATAAGGGATTCACTTACATTAATAGTGTTTCAAACACACAGCATTCTTCACTTCTGTCTTCATATTGAGTTAAGTTCAGTGTTGTCATACCACTTGTATAGACTTGACAAATGAAAAGAAAGCATTATTGAGCTGATATTTCAGTGGTTGGGAGAAAAAAATAGCAGAATCTTTCCTTATCTTTGACTTTCTGATTAAAACAAAAGACAATGTTTTATTAACTTTATCTTCTAGTAGATTACATTAAGTTGCATATTATACTTTCTTCTGCTATCACTGTTTCGGAAGCAGTTTTTGAATCTGATGAACATTGTATATTGCTCCAGAAAGGAACAGGGCAAAAGTAAAGATCTGTATCGAAGTGAAGAGCCTTTGAACAAAGGAAAAATCTTTTTTATGCTTCTTGGAAAACAGCTAATAGACAGCTTGAAGCATCTGCGCTTTTTGTGGTGAAGGCGATGAGGAGATCTGTATTAAGAGGTCCTTGGAACACTGGTGGCTCAGTGCTTAGAATGCAGTATTGCAGGCAAACTCTGCTCACAGTCTGGAGTTTGATCCTAATGGAGCTCAAGGTCAACTCAGCTTTCCACCCTTCTGAGGTCGGTAAAATGAGGACCCAGATTGTTGTGGGCCTCCTAGAGTTGTAAAGCACTATGGGGCAGTATATAAGTCTTAAGTGTTAATGCTAGTGCTTTTTGTGCTCTCTGAGCTTGGCTGTTTTCTTCCAGATGTTTCATTATCCAAACTAAATAAAATCAATTATTAACTAACATTAGCTAACAATAAACAATCCAACCAAAGAACCACCAAGGCCTTTCCCATTAACATTGACAGGACAAGCACCAGAATATAAAATGAGAGCAAATCCCACTCCCTACTAGCAGTGACAATATTACCTACCATATTTTTCAGAGTATAAGACACACTTTTTCCCCCTAAAAGAAGCTGAAAATTTGGGTGCGTCTTATACTCCGAATATAGGCCCGCCCACCCGCCAGCTTCCACGCGTCCTCTTCCTTGCTGCAGAGATTGCCACCAACAATGGCTTGTGTTTTTGGGCTCCATGCATCGCGTTTTCAGCTTCCAAACGCTCTGTTTGAGAGCCCTTCAAGGCTGTGGGGATCGCCAAAGCACATTGCCACCAGTTGCCACCGGAAAACACTATGTGTTTGGAGGCTGAAAATGTGACACGCAGTACCCAAAATGGCTACCCGGAACAGTTGCTGCCTTCTCATACCCCTTTCGCATTTCGCCTGCTTTTCTCATTGCTGCTCCCTCCGATGATCAGGTGTGTCTTAGAAGCTTTTTTCAGCCCCAACCAGCATGCGCTCAAAACCAGCAAACTAATGTGCTGAAGCTGACCAGGCTAAGGACGCTAGCCAGATGAATACCTGGTAGGCAGAATTTTGTTTCCCTATTTTCCTCCCCAAAAACTAAGGTTTGTGTTATACTCAGGTGCGTCTTATACTCTGAAAAATATGGTAGTTTGGGTAATGGAATGTTTGCAAAAAAAACAACCAAGCTCAGAGAGCCCTAGGACCTCTCATTTCAAACTTGATCTACAAATATTCTCCTCTATCAGATCTGTATTAGAAAGATAACAGAAAGTAATTATGCTTTCAGCAGGAATCAAACCTTCTCAGAGAAACCATTCTTTCTCATACAGTCAATAGCTATGTGTTTCCTGGTTCTTCTTCTCTAAATGAAATGGTTTAGGTGTCCATCAAAAGTACATTCTAGAACCTGGAGAGATTAAACCTGCCAAATAGTAGCCTCAAGGAAGTAAAGACTTTTCTTCACCTGTAACAGCTTGAACATATGGAGTTTTGCTTTCCCCTTAAATGGTCACTTCTCCCCTTAAATTTTTCAGCTTTCACTGTAGGTTCCCATACATAATTTTAGGTGTGCACAGTAGTTTACTTTATAAAAAAAACAGGGATGCTATTTCCCCCTCCCCGCTATTATCTCTTTTTATTCCAAATAGATAAAAAGATAATGCTTCTACGTTCATTGGAAAAGGAATAACAAACCTAAAGCAGAGTGCAGAATTTGACACACATCATGTGCTCTAGGACTTAAAATAACTAAAATTTAGGTCAGAAGATTACAGAGCTTGCTTGGTCTCTCTGCCCAGTGGCAAAGGAGATATTGCCATATTGAGTCTCAGATGAATCAATGGTGCTCCAGCAGAAGTCAGAGTACATCTGTTTGGGACTTCAAAGCCCTGGCTTTGCTGTGATTGACAATTGCACACATTAAGTGAATGAAGTGCAGCTTTCATTCAGAAGGCTACCTTGATGGATTTTGCTTTAATGTTCAATGAACTCAGTTCTAAATTCCTTTAAAACTGTTTCTGTCCTAGAATATACAATAAATCATACAATAACTTTGATTATCACAGCATGATGTCAGCTACACATCAGCTACTGAAGAGGTCTTTGGATAAATCTATCCATAGCCATCCAGTTGGCTGGGATTCAGAACTGTAAAATGACATGGGAGTGCCTACATTCCTTCTGCATCTTTTACCAAGAACAGGGTGTGTGATAGTAAAATCTATACTATTACTGATTTTACCCCCCCCCAAAAAAAATTGATGATACCAGTGTAAAGTAGTGATTAAAGTTTTTGACCAGGACTGTTACTGGGGAGAGAACAGGTTTCAAATTCACTTTCGGGCGTGGTAGCCAGTCATTGTCAGACCAATCTACCTCACTGGATTATTGTGTACAGAAATTAGACGAGAAAGTGCTAAGTATGCTACCTTGAACTTGAGGAGGAGAGATGTCAGGCACAAGAAACCAGGAACCAGGATAGAGTTCAAAAGCTCTATGAGTTTATTCCATGCAACCTGTATATAAGAATCTGATCTACTAACAGTCAAGGCAAATTGAGACCAGATAAGAGTCATCAAGAGGGGCTGGATTTACAGTAGGTCTCTTTCAGGGGTGTAGGTACTCCAGACTGATGATGTGATTGACCCTGCCCTCAGGCTCAGCTTAGTCATCTCCTACATAGGATGGAATATGAATCTAAATACATAATCTGATGTTAGCTATCCAATTTAGCAGAAAACTGGTTATAGAGATACACTCTGAGTCAACTTCACAAAATCTCTGAAAAGCAGGCTAGTAATAGTCCCTTTCAAAATATACCATTATGCATCTTCTAACTTCCTTTAATAAAAACATGCTTACATTCATAGCATTTTTCCAATTTGATCATTCTTTCATAAGACATTAGAGGAGCCCTGGTGGTGGTTAACATGCAGTAGTTCAGGCGAACTCTGCCTACAGGCTGGAGTTGGACCCTGACAGGTTGACTCAGCCTTCCAGCCTTCTGAGGTCAGTAAAATGAGGACATAGAATGTTGGTGGTAATATACAAATAATGCTTACATTGTAAACCACCTGGACAGTGCTGTAAAGCACTAAAGGATGGTATACAAACCTAAATGATATTGCTATAAGACTTTGATGTAAAGAAAGAGTAGTGGTTATCTGTACATGAATCTTAAATTGTAGGGCAGAGTAACTTGGGATAAGGTACTCTTCAGTCTCTCTTTTCAGAACTGGCGCTTAATGACAGAACTAAAATTAGATGTTTAAAAAACATTCCAACCTACTCTCAAATAGGATTGTGTATCATGGAATTCCTATCAGAATAGATAGGAACCCATAGATTTCATCAGCTTTTTGACCACTGATTCTGAGATAATTGCTCACCACATAGGAGAAAGCAAATGGCCTGTCTTCCTTTTTTTTTTTTATATTCTCCTCTTTTTTTCTTTTTTCTTTTGGTACAAAACAAAATCTGTCCAGAGCATACATTTAGAATCTGGCAGGAATTGATGGGGGAATTAATGTTGATATGGCATAAAGCTGATAGAGGCTGATGGACCAGAGGTGCATTTTTTAGGATCCAGATGGTCTGCTCCAGTTAATAATAACCTTACTCTGAATACATAAACAGATCATTAAACTGTAATCATACTGGTTAATCCATTTCTAGACCTTGGGTCCTTAATCATTTGAAAATTTTGACATGGGTAGATTATGAGTAGAAATTGCTAAACTGGGGGATATAATAATATTATTATGCTAAATTAGGAGTTATTATATAATGTTACAGTTGAATGTTATTTTGAAATGTATAGTATAAGGGGGATATAATAATATTATTAGAAAGAAAGGGTCAGCGTATGGGGGGTGGAGCAAAAGGATGGTAAAGTATTATATAATCTGTTATGAATTTGGATTTTATTTTGGAGAAGCCACAGGGGGAGGGGAGGGGGAGGGGGGGTTAGGGAGGAGGGGGGAAAAAGGGGGGGGGGAATTTGTATTTGAAAAACTTTTTCAATAAAAAAAAATTGACATGACTATTTTCAGAACTTCATTATTGCAAAGCAGAAAGCATGTTGTACTTTCTTTATCCTTGGTTTTCCTGAAAATAGTATCCTAAAAATAATGCTAAAATAAAGAATGGATGTGCATTCTTATTGCATGATTCTTTTGCTCATTAGGACAATGAGAAAAATGAGGGAAAGACTGTTTGACTTTGTATTCATTAGTTAAGATTTGGAAGTCCTGTTGACATTAAACTGTTTTCTCATAGTTATGGCTTTTGGGGTCAGTATTCATCTGGAACAGGATCTTTCTGTATACCACAATCCAGGACAGGGGTGGGTTCTACTTACCTTTACTACCGATTCACATTGTGCCCACCCGTGTGCACACTCTTCTGCACATGCACAGATCACTTATGATGATGTCCAGGTCAGTGGGCGGAGCCTCCCACTGGTTTTACTACCGGTTCTATAGAACCGGTCTGAATCGGGGGCAACCCACCTCTGATCCAGGACAGTTATATGTTCAGATCACAAATGAACTGTGATTTTGCTGGGTTCCATTCCAGTCATGCATTCACTTACAAATCTGTGCATATACCGGTAGGTACTGTAATCAAGCAGAAAACACATAAGAGCTATGAAGTTCAGAAGTATATTGATCTGTCCACATGTACTGTGTTGTTGTGTCTTTTTATTACACTTTAGCAAGCCAGGTGAGATGTCCATGAACTTAATTAAAACAAACTTAATTAAAAACAAACATTAAATGTTTGTTTTAGGATTTAGGTAAGAAGGCAAAATGTAAGAGTAAAGATAGATTATTTCTTCTGGAACCTGCTTTTCTAAAATGCACAAATGCAAATCCCCTAACTACATATACTTTATACCATATAAATCGAGGGATGATGTTAGATTTTAGTTAGTAGCTACAAATTCTCAGGCAAACTTATGGAGAATATGGGAAGTAGAAGACCAGATTACCATTATATAGAGTATATGTGGAAAGCAGGGGTACCAGATTGAGCCCAAGATACAGTATATATGAATTCTGGAATCAGCTTTAATGGCTTAGAGGCTAACAATTGATTAAAGAATATGTAGTCCCAGTCCTCTTGGCGGCTTTGGCCAAGTTTATGCTTGCTTTAGAGGAACCTGAAAGCTCATACAGAATTGCCATAAAGTAATTAAGCATCTGCTAAGAGAGTTAAATGATGGATAGTGAGAAGAATCTTGGAGGGAAGCAATATCAACCAAAGCTGAAAGTATTGTTTTCATAAGCATGAGCCATGGTGGCATAGTGGTTAGAGTGCAGTACTGTAGGCTATTTCTACTGCCTGCCGCTGCCTGCAATTTGGCAGTTCAAATCTCACCGGGCTCAAGGTTGACTCAGCCTTCTATCCTTCCGAGGTGGGTAAAATGAAGACCCAGATTGTTGGGGGCAATATGCTGGCTCTGTAAACTGCTTAGAGAGGGCTGTAAAGCACTTTAAAGCGGTATATAAATCTAAGTGCTATTGCTATTGCTGTAATATCTTTATGAGAATATTGTCATGACTCTACCAATAATCACATTATTATTCCCTCTCTGAGGGAAATGGGCAATGTGAAATGTGAAAATGTGAAAATAAACAAACAAATAAATCTTCTTCCTGGTTCCTTAAAAAAATAAGCATAGCTCTACTAGATTACAGCAATACCCCCCAGACTTTTGTTTCTCACAATGCTCAGCAAAGTTGTCTTTCGATTGCTCACAGGCAAGGCATGTCTTCCTCTCTTCATGGTTAGGGTTAAAATCAAGGTTGCTGCCCTCAAACTAAGCTAATATTTAGGTTTCAATAGTAGTATATATGTAATTGCCCCTCATTAACTTTTTAAATTTAAATCTAATTTACTTTAGTGTAGTTACTTTTTCTCTTACTGAATTGTGTTAACCAATTTTCCTAGAATAGACTTTAAATTAGTTGGCCTTTAATTTCTTGGATCTTTCTTGGATTTGTTTTTACTTTTTGAAAGTTACAATTTTGAAAGTTAGAGTATACTAACCTTGAGTCCACTGGAGAAGTGCCAAATGCTGGGAACGATCGAGGGCAAAAGAAGAATGGGACGACAGAGAATAATTTGGATGGAATCACTGAAGCAGTAGGCGTGAGATTAAATGGACTCCCAGGGATGGTAGAAGACAGGAAGGCCTGGAGTCCATGGGGTCGTGATGGGTCGGACACGACTTTGTGACTAACAACAACAACAACAAACCTTGAGCCCAAAATGGTTTTTTGTTTAAGTGTAATCCTCTCTGAGGAAATGGCTATATTTGATTTCTTTACATTTTTCCACCTGCTCATCCAGGCAATTGGTATATATCTGTTAACCATACACTATAGCCGGTCTCTTGGACGAAAACAATAGATTGTCAAATCCTTTAAAATGACCTGCAAATTTCATGTCAATGTATTATCATCATCCTGGAAATCATTTTTCCTATGATGTAAAATCTGTTTGGATTCAGTGTTGAAAATGCTACAACAAATCAAGCTATTATCATTGCCTCAAAGAGTGGAAAGGTTTCCTCGTAAAACATAAAGCCTCATTCTAATGCCAGTAAAAGATGAATAAATTGGTCCTTGAGGAAAAATAAATGCAATAAACATATTGTTCTGCAACATGTAGTACATTTGGTATTGAAATTAAACTCTGTAGGGAGTGAAATGTTGTTGCTTTAAAGGAGCAATATCAAACTGTTGTTCCATTATCCTTTCACTCTGTAGCAGATGCTGCTATTCCTGTGGAAACACTTCACAGTGCCCACGATCCTCTTATTGATGTCAGTTAGGATGCATTTCTCAGTGCCTGAGGCGTCTTAGTTTAGTTCTCTTTTTAAACTTCCAGACCACTGTGATTCTTTTCCCAAGAGTTTTTGGAAACAAAACTTTAATTAGGATAATCTTTTTCTTATCATTCTGCGTCCTCCCCTCCTTCCCCAACCATTTTAAAATCATTTGATTTGATTCATTCAATATACAGCTCATGATATAACCTTCCTTAAATTGTTCTCTTGATGCTAAATCTCTTTGGGGCAAAACATGAAAGAAGATTTTGTAGCTATCAGCTTCCTGAGGTAATCAGATGTGTTCTCCCAGTCGGGGCTGCTCCCTATTACTTAAGCATGCTTTCCCTAGGAATAAAACAAACCAAAAAGAACAATTAACATAGATAAAGCTGCATTCTGATGGGGCACAATCCACATGACACACAATTAGATGTTCAGCAAGTTATTCCAACTGCATCTAGATCCGTGATGGTGAACCTATGGCACGGGTGCCACAGGTGGCACACGGAGCCATATCTGTGAGCACGCGAGCGTTGCCCTACCTCAGTCTAGCACGCATGTGCATGCTGGCCAGCTGATTTTCTGGCCTTCTGGGCCCACCTCCGGAGGGGCTCCGGAGGGGTGGGGAAGGCCGTTTTCGCTCTCCTCAGGCTCCTAGGAAGCCTCTGGAGGCTGGGGAGCACAAAAAATGGGCCTACTGGGCCCGCCATACCATCCCGTGCCAAAAGCGGGGGGGGTCACACGCGCATGCATGGGGATGGGGCACATTGAATTATGGGTGTGGGCATGCGTACACACAATCCCCCCCACTTCCCCCGCTTTTGGCACGCGACGGCAAAAAGGTTAGCCATCACTGATCTAGACTGATAGTCCCAATCTTTTATTATTTATCAGAGGCCTATCCTTATTTCCTATTACCTAGGTCTGTGTGGACAATTTTGCTCCAGAGATTCATCACTCTCTGTTGCCCAAAGATTTTATTGTCTTAAGCAACTTTATTTTCATATTCATACAGTAAACTGTAATTTAGTTTGTTTGGCTTTGACTTAGTGTGTTTTGCAGCTTTTAAAATTTCAAATGTTAATTTAATTGTGTGAATCTAACCACTTATGATTTGTTAATAAACAATGTTAGATAGACCATGGTTGAATGTACCTGTTTTGTGTTCTTGCCTATTGCAACCAGAACTACTGTTCTAAAAAACAATACTTTCACTTTTTTCTACAAATACTTCAAGCCAAAGAAAAAACTTCAATAAATGTAGGTCCTTGGTGTTACTGCATCTCTGCCCCTTGTCTATCTTCTTTATTGTGCAAATAAAAAGATAGGGATCTCCTTTTTTGTTTAAAATTTGTTGTAAATCATTATATATGAGTCACATAGCCTCCTTTGAGGACCAGGAAAGTTTCTAATGTAATGTAACTGGGTTGAGCACAGGTAAGATACAAGATACTTATTATCATAGGAATAAAAAACAACAACTAGACTTGAGGTAAAGAAAATGGGTTTTGAAACCAGTTCATTTATTTTGGAAATTACTCATATCTTGCTAATATTAGCCCACCTCAGTCCTAAAAGTTATTCCTAGCCCCGTATTCTCGATAAGGTGAGGCATCCCCAAGGGTGGAGTCTGGCCCTCTCTCAGATTTGTCTTAACCTGCTCCACCAGATCCCTTTTCCTTAGTTTCTTCTTCTCACTGAAATGTAGCCTGGGTTGCAGTGCCTTGTGTTGCAACCTTCATTAGTTATTTCTCCATCTAACCCTTGCAATAAAGGTTACGCTATGTTGATTATTAAGAGAATAAGGTTTGAATTAGTACCTTCCATGTGCTGTAATATTCAATAATATCTATGCCAGTCTTCATCTCTCTCAGAACATTGGTAAAATCAGTCAAATTACATAAGAACAACAAAAATTTGTACAGGAATCTGTAGATCTAATAAAGAACACTTTACCACATAGTGTATTCTACAGTTGGCAGATCCACATTTAGGCCTTGTGTAATGATGCAATCATGCTATATGGATCCAGTCCTACTCCTCCAATGAAGTCTACATTTTGACTTGGATCCTATAAAATAGCCATCTGCATCCAGGTATCCATGAGATTCTCTTGGACTATAGCATTCATTATTTTAAATCAGGATAACCAATGTTGGCTGAGGGAGTCTCGCAAGTTATAATCCAATAAAGAGGGTATCAGTTTGAAGAAGTCTGACAAATTCAACTTCTAATGTTTCTTTATCTTCAATACAGGATGGTATTAAATTTCTATGATGAACAAAGCACACAGAAATTCAAAGAGATTTCATTATTAGGATTTGATTATTAGTAAATTAAAGATCAACTATTTTGAAACTCTTACTTTGCAATGGCTTAATCCACTTAACTAGTTTCAAATAAGAAACATAGAAAACTGATGACAGAAAAAAAAAACCTTGTGGTCCATCGAGTCTGCCATTTGAGGTGTTTGTTTGTTTGTTTTCTTTTTAATTTATGTATGCTTTATTTTTTAATTATTTTTATTTTTTATGAATGATGGACTGTGTTTATTCCAACAAGTAGTATAATATTTAAAAACCTGCATAAAAAGTTGGAATATTTAGAAAATGACTGAATTTGGAAATCTTGTAATACATAATTTAGAACATGTTGGACTTTATTTGTAAATTGCTGGTGAGTGTGATTCAGAAACCAAATAAGACAAACACTGTATGCAGAATTTAGAAGCAATAATAGGTTTGCAACAATGGGAATGTCAATGGAAGAAAAATATTAAATTAATGCCAAATATTATCCTTAGAGAAAATTGGCATGAGATGTTTTGTCATTGTATATTAATCCACTGCTGATGACTAAAATGAATAGTTAATATTCTAATAGTTGCTGGAAACATAATGATCAGATTGGATCGTTCTTTCATAACTGATGACAGTAGTAAAACAATAGTTTAGAAAAATTATTCATATAAAATAAAACAACTCATAATAAATTCCCATTTCAATTAGTAATTTTTTTATGAAATTTCACAAAACCAAGTGAATCTAACCAATCTAAGTGTACTGAAATTAGCTTTGTCTATGCTGCAAGATATTATAGGACTTTTCTTAGGACTTTTATCTCTTCTATGGAAGAATGTTTAAATTATGGGAATATGCCATGATGGGTAACATAGTATTTTAAAAGTAAATCTAGTACAGAATTTAATTCAAATTGGAAACCATTCCTAGGCTACAGTTCAATACATTGATTTGTACCACATCCAAAATTCAGATTTCTCTCTGCCCAAAAACTATATTTTATTTTTGTAAGGTTTCTAAATTAGAACACATTTGCAATAGTATGGATAGAATGTATTGTAGTTCATATTCTTTCTTCATGGTTTATATTATGGTGACTCAATAGAGATTTTCAACTTTTTATAGCAATATAATGTTCAATTTTTCACAATCAATTAATGATGCACTAGAAAATTATAATCTGTATGACTTTGTAAATCTCTTGCATATTCATTTGTATTCTACTCTTTGAACTTTTCCTTATGTTCATTTTCCTTCCTTGCTTATATATTTAAAATGTCCAATAGATAGATACACGGAAAGACAGACAACAAATCCTTCCTTAATTTGGAGAAGATTGCCACACTTCAGTTTTTTAAATTAGTATTTTTTTAAAAAAAAATGTTGCCTTAAATATATAATTGGGGTCACCTCCTTGAAGTTAATGTACAGAAATTTATCACTCTGAGTACTCAAGGTCCAACTCTGATGATTTTTTTATTACTAGAAATTGTCTTCTCTCTATGTGTCTTTTCATGTTTTATAACCTTGCAATAAATTCAAAGTTTCTTGACATAGTATTTAAATGTCTTTAACCTATTCATCTACCAAAACGAAAGAGCAGAACAGAATGTTGAACATGGCTTTAAATGGTGGCTTATTTTGCCTAATATTCATTCCTCAGTTTTGCCCTCATTATATGATTTGAAACTTTAATTACATCTCATGAAACACAGCTCATCTCCAAGCAGTCCAAAAGATTCAGATGACAAGATTTCCCAAACGTGCTACCATAAGGAGTGCTTATGGTCACTCATCTTCTATTTTTAACCAATTCAAATATAAATGGCTCTTTTGTTTATCTTTGGAATTATTTCCATTTAAAACTTCTTTATTATGGTACAGCTTGAAACCCACCATTTACTATTATTTTAAAAAACACTTTATTATTTAAAAAAACAGATTTATTTTTACTTTTCTTAGATTCTTAGGATAAGAACAGGGTTTTTTTTTAATTACATTGCATTCTTATATTTTTGTGGGAAGGATCCAATTAAATTCCATGGGCATTCTGAGAAGCAATATACAGAATTTTCTGTTCTTATGTTAAATTGTTCTAAAGAAATACCATCTGGCATAGGCTATATTTGCACAAAACATTAAACTCTAATCCAGTGCTATTTGAATACATCTTGAATTCTTGTGTTTCTTTTTCCATATGTGGCTGCTAGAGACTAGAAATATGCACTTCCATTTTCAACTAAACATTGTGCTTATTTGGGTAAATCTTAGTAAAAACTACCTATAATTCTGGCTGGTACAAAATGTAGACCAGTTAAGAGACATGTTTCAGATCAGAAGAGAATTGTCACAAGGTAATAAACCAACTACCAATGAATTTTTTTGAATAAAATTCATCTGTAGCATGTATGCCCATGCAATGCCCAGGGATTTTGAAAAACTAAGGCAAAATCTGTTGATGTGTATTCTTCCAGTTTGTTGGACTTAGTAGAAATAAAAAGCTTTCTGACTGATTAGTCTGAAACATATGGAGACATGCAGCTATAGAAATGAGGGAAAGTGTTTTCAAACAAGTGAAAAATATTTAAAGGAATAATGGAGTACAGTAGCATGTTGGTGAGGAATGGTTCATTTTTACAAGATGCAGTCATAATTTTTTTATTGAAAGGATTAAATAGATTGGAATCAAGGCTGTCATAAAAAATGGTTGCCTCCCTCTTGTGCAGAATATTTGCAAAGAAAATAGCTCCAATGTAACAGCTGATACCTGTGCAAAACATAAAAGCAGAGGTGAAATCCAGCAGGTTCTGACAGGTTCTGGAGAACCAGTAGCGAAAATTTTGAGTAGTTCGGAGAACTGGCAAATACCACCTCTGGCTTGCCCCAGAGTGGGGAGGGAATGGAGATTTTGTAATATCCTTTCCCCAGGAGTGGGGGGGGGAGAATGGGGATTTTGCAGTATCCTTCCCCTGGAGTGGGGTAGGAATGGAGATTTTGCAATATCCTTTCCCAGGAGTGGGAAGGGAATGGGGATTTTGCAGTATCCTTCACCTGAAGTGGGGTGGGAATGGAGATTTTACAATATCCTTCCCCTGCTATGCCCACCAAGCCACACTATGCCCACTAAGCCACGCCCACAGAACCAGAAGTAAAAAAATTTGGATTTCACCACTGCATAAAAGTACAACATGGCTGAAATATTTTCTTACCAGACCAAAAGTGATTAACTGTAGCATGTGGTTTAATCACTTTGTCGTTTCAGTTGGATTTTTTGATACTTTAGTTTCTGCGCAGCTACATAAGCATATATACATCAAACAACCCACAAATTCTGGGTCCAAACTTGCAGTGCCAAGAACTAAATTTTATTGAGTGCACATCTTCACAGTGAGTGAGTGAGTGAGTGAGTGAGTGAGTGAGTGAGTGAAGGAGTGAGTGAGTGAATGAGTGAGTTTTTCAATGTCCCTGCCAGCTTCTCACAAAGAAATTCAATGGTGAAGCCAGCAGAAGTCAGAAAAGTTCCTGTTCCCACTGTTTTTTTGCACACATGTGATCATTCTGCTTCTGTTTCAATAAGGAAATATGTCTGAAGTGGTGGCCCAATGGAACATGGATTATCTAGTACAAATAGACATTTTGTCATTATGCAGCTATTCTACCTAAATTATGAATAAAGTGGATTTCATTTGGTCAGCTTTTTAAGCATACTGACCTAATTCTTACTTCCCAAACTAATATATAAAGTAAAAGGAGCCTGAGTGGCGCAGCAGACTAATGCTACTGCTAAAGGTAGTATTTAGCTTCCAGCTGCCTGCAATTACTGCTAGTTCAATTCTCACCAGGCTCAAGGTTGACTCAGCCTTCCATCCTTTCTAAGGTAGGTAAAATGAGGACCTCTTTGTGGGGGCAATAAGCTGACTTTGTATAAAATATACAAAAGTATGAAGGCTATTGCTTAACGCCTTATAAGCCGCTCTGAGTCTCCGGAGAAGGGCGGCATATAAATCAAAAATTAAAAAAATAAAATAAAATAAAAACATAATTATCCTTCAAACTATATACTTCCCTGAAGTGTGAGCTGCTCAATTAAGAATTTGCATATTGCAGAACATTGTATTAAAAATATGAAAATAATTGCATTCAAAACAGCTATACTTGGAATAAAAAAGTAAAAATATGGGTTTCAGTCAGATTGAACTGGAAATTAGTTAACGTATAACTGAAATAGATCAGAAATAGATTTGTTGAACTCTAACCCTAATAAAAAGAACCAGCTTTATCCAAAATACTGTTTTGTTTCACCCTAAAAGCAAACAAAATTATTATAGTAAAAATATGGAGTAGAGTCCATTTTATCAGATAATCATTCTGACTTAAAGATGAAAAAAGTGTACATGTATAGTTCATAAATAGTAGGGTTATAAATGTTTGTAAAAGGGAAATAAAATGCAGAAATCATTATTACTTTTAAGAAAGTAACTACTTCTTAAGTAGTAACTATTCAGAGAATTGCTGCAATGTGATAGCCTGTACATTATTTCACTGATTAGCTGATTAAAATATATAATGTTATAAAAAGCCTTTTCTGTTCATGCCACAGAAGAGTTCTTGATGATTTGTTATGTCATTGATTCCAAAGTGAAATTTGTTTTTAAGATCATTTTCTACAGGAATATCTCCTTGAAGTAAAAAACTTAAGTATCATAAATTGAAACCTCATCCTCCTATATTTTGGTATCAGAATTGTTTCTTCTTGATATTTATTCTTCTACATTCAAATGTCCAGCTGTCTGCAAGGAGTATAAATTATTCTATTCCCCACCATCCAGTCAAAGCTGAAGAAGCTTCTTGGATGAGAAGCGAAACATCTTCAAAAACCAGAAAGTTCAGTTGCCTCTTGAAAAAAGCATTTTTGGGACAACCATGACCTGTATGACTGAGAATCTCCACAAATATCTTCTACATACAGAATTGATTTAGAGTGAAGTAAAACTTTATCAACAAAAGATGTTACATACAAAGCAATTATACTAATTTGAATACAATTTACTTTTACAATATTAGTTTTGTTGTACCATGCTCTTTATTCTAAAAGGATCTTAAACATGTGTTTTATCATAGAAATACAGTAGCTACAGATTAAAAGAGTTGAGTTACGTGGAGCACATAAGACCAATCTTGCTTGCTTGTGTGCCATAAAGCTTAGTTCTAGTTCTTGTCTCTTGTCCAGTGATGGGTTGCCCCCTACTATAGAACCAGTAGTAAAACCAGTAGGAGGCTCCACTCACCAACCCTGACGTCATCAAAATGCATGCGCAGAATAGTACGCAAGAGAGAGAGCAAAGCGTGCACGTGCACATGCGGCCCCGCTGCAAACCAGTAGTAAAGGTAAGTAGAACCCACCCCTGCTCTTGTCTAAAAACCCATAAATGGCTAAAAGACTTCCTCCCTAGTGCCATCCAAGTCATTGATTAAGATCCCAGTTGTGACAGCCATGCCTACAGCCATTCCTGGCAAATGGCTTGTAATGCGGTGACTTTTCTGGTTGGCCCCTTTTTTAAAGCTGAGGTGATGATTTATCACTTCCTTTGAAGTTTCATTACTTTCTGGTCAAATTGTAAGGTAACAACTTAGACTATGATATAATCTTTCATGGTATCCAGTTATTTATATGTAGGCCATTCATTTTTGTAAAAGTAATTCTTTCATATTAATATCTTGCCAATAGCGTCACAAAAAGTTTACCTCTCTTTACGCCTAACCTCACTTATACATTTGTCATATTGTTTACCTATATAATTTGCATACGTTTCAAAAATAATAAAGTAGTATTATACAGAAAGAAGGTACATTCTTCATATGACATTAAAATTCTGATGGTTTAAAAATATTTTCATGAAATATGACAGGTTTTTGAAGTTTAAGTTGGCTACAGTTAAAATACAAACTACAGGCTCCTTAATTTATCTCTTAATAGTTTAATACGGTGCAGGCCATATAAATATCTACGAGGAATTTCTTTCTGTCTCCTTTTCATATTTTGCACCTGTATTTCATTAGTTTGATCATTTCTAAAACCTGAAAACTTGCTGAGTGTTTTTATGTTTTTGTAACAGGCGTTATGCTATTTTTTTCCTATCTGAACTTGGGCCTAGTGAAGCAATGCATATGCTGCCTTTTTCTAAGGATAAATAGTATCAAGGGTTTAGAACACAACCAGGACTTAATTCAGAATAATTTGATATTTGATTCAGTATAAGAGTCTGCCATAAGTTATAATAGGAAAGCATCAAAATGCATTTTCATGTGCTGTCTTGGCACAATGGAATGAAAACAGCAGGCATGGTAGACTAATTATAGATCATTAACTCTGCAGAGTTTCAACCAGATATATCCAAAGATTTCATCCCAATGTGTCTTTGAAATCTATTTTTCAAAGCCCCCAGATTTTCCAGCAAACAGCCCATTTAAATCTTTGATTATTTATTAGATCAGTTTGTAAAGCTTCCCACTCATGAACTAATCCTAGGTGATTTAGAGAGGATTAAAAGAAACATAATGAAAAATAAATAACCACAATTAAAGCAGTTGTGTCATGGGGAAAGAGTGACTCAAATATATATTTAGGTGATATTCATATCAGTTCAGCTCAATGGTTGTAGGAAGAATCAAATCTGTAAAGGCTTTCAAGAGTTTTGCTGAACTAATGCATAAAAGCAGCAGCCCCCAACCTTTTCGGTACCAGAGACTGGTTCCGTGGAGAGAGTTTTTCCGTGGACCAGAGCGGGTCTGGTTTCACATGCTGCCTGCATCCCGCGGATGGAGCTTTACTTGTTTGCATGACCCGGTTTCTGGCATGCTGCTGCGCAGAGGTGGTCCACAGACCAGGGTTTGGGGACCCCTGGCATAAAGTATCTTAAAAGCTTTCAAATGTTTTTTAAATAAACTCTTAACCGAAATAGATATTTATTTATTTATTTATATAGCCACCCATCTTATAACAAATGTGGGAGGCTTCCAATTAATAGTCTACCACCTGCTGGCTGCTTGCTTTTCTGGCTTGACAATTGACAAACATATTGTCATAGTTCATTTGTCATGGTTAGCATCTTCTGAAAATTAGATTATGTTGTATTTGTGTAATAAAAAGACATTTGACTATGTTAATAAATAGTCTAGGCTATGCATACTATGTCAAAATATCTCAAACAATAGAGGTTCATTTTTGGTGCAAGGAAAGACAGAAACAAGTAACAGAATGAAAGCGAAAATTACAAAATATATATATATAAAGGAATTGGAAGAATAAAGAATAAAAATGGAAGTGATTTTAATCCAATGATGGATTAAAGAATATTTTGTGAACTGAAAAATACCATTGGATGTAACCTGTAACGCTTAAGTGATTAGTAAATGTTTCTCAGAAATGTGATTGCTGTACTTAACAGAGTTCAGGAAAGGCAAAACAGAATTTAACTATGCTAAATTAAGCTACTATAGCTTAAAGTATTAACTGTGGATATTTTTATTACCGAGTCAGGGTGAAATACATGCTTTTACAACATCTTTTTAGGGAGTGTGCTTTTATAAATATTTTCTATCACTAAGACTGCACTTTGCTTTGTTTCTTTTATTGAACCCAAGCACTCTTTTTTTCCATTAACACAAAACTGATTGACTTGATTCTTTCAAAGATTATTACAGGAAAATTTATCTCATCAAATGCTACTTAAACATATTTCACTGTTGTGCAATTATCCTGTCTCAAAATGAAGCAGTATGTCAGGATTTATCCGTTTTTTGTTTCACACTGTTCTGAAATGCTCACATCATGAAGAACATCAGGCTGGGAATGTTCCTGTAGATCCTCCCAATTTCAGCTACTTAGCTATAAAAAATCAGTGCCAAATTCTGTAATAACAATGCTGTATAAGAATTGAAACTGTTACGGAAATGGTTTTGTAACTAAATCATTTATTTTACTTTCCTGACTGGGTAAGAGATGAAAGCATAACAGGGAAAGAAACAATCAGTAATCAAAGCATATTTTGAAACAATCTTTTTTCTTATCCATTATTCCATGTTTGCTTCCTTTATTTTTTATATCAGATTTTAAATTGTAAACCTTTTGAGAGCAAGAACATAAAGCTCCATGAATATTGATGATGCAAAATGACTAGTCATAATAAAAGTGTTGACTCTTATAAATATGAAGTGCTGCTTTTCTGAGTCTCCTGTTATACGACTCTACCGGAGATGGGCGGTTAAGAAATTGATTGATTGATTGATTGATTAAATAAACAAACAAAATGCAATTTACAGTAGAAACAGAAGTAGAGATTTTTGTACACATTTTGTTGAAACAAGATCTACTAAGATAACAGTACATACAAAAACCATTTTGGCTAAATCTAAAGCATAAAGTATTTCATCTGATTTAGTTGGATAAAGATTATTTCATTGAAAGGAATAGGTAAAACAGAACCTTTCCAAATTAAAATTGTAGACAGGCTTGATTGCTGTGCTTAAAGGAAAAATTAAAGCTTATTTGAAAAATGAGAATTATCATCAGAGCAGTGGCTAACCCAATGTCCCTATTATGCCCTCAATCAGGAGAGTAGCTTGCAGCTGGCATTCAGTGGTATGCAACTGTAAACCAAGCCAGCAGTTCATGAATAGGACCATTGACAAGGCTTAGCATGAATTCAAATCCTATATTATTCTATACACTATTCTGAACTACACAATTCCATGTGGTCTGTGTATAAAGTTCTTTTTATAGCATTTATTCTAGACATTCTTCACAAAGCTTATTTTGGTTTCTAACTTTCATAGAAATTCTCCTGCTACATATTTATAATCTCTGCTTTTTTAAAGCAATCATGAAGACTAGGAACTCTTTTTCAAATGTTGGCAGCAATGCATCCATTGGAGCCATGCACCAGTAACACTACTGGATAGCATCCATTGTGCCCAGATCACACACATACAGATACATTCATACAAATATATATTAAAGTGAGGTAGCAAACTCTAGTGAGATAGTCAATTCAGGGAGGTTAATCATTTAAAACATTGAGTCCAATCTCACAAGATTTTTGTGCTCTCATCTCTATGCTTACCAACTTTGGATCATTTTATTTATTTTTATTGTTATAGAAAGCATGGTTGCAACACAGCTCAGAATCCGATATTGGTGCCTACCATCTAAAGTTATAACTGATCCATCTTCTACTTAGTAATAAAGATTCCACTGAGTTATGCTCTACTTCTGGGGACTATATGGACATCTATGTATCATATTTAATAGCTAAATGGAAAATTATGTGCCATTAAAGGCTTCTAATGTGTCTAAATAAAGCAGACTGGGATAGTTGTAACCTCCGTGGTATAATTTTTAGTTGTTGCTTTTGAAATGACTTTCTGTTTCAATTTGTAGTGTATAGGAGCCTGGTGGTGCAGTGGACTAAACTACTGTTAAAGTAGTATTTAGCTGCCAGCTGCCTGCAATTACTGCGAGTTCAATTCTCACCAGGCTCAAGGTTGACTCAGCCTTCCATCCTTCCGAGGTAGGTAAAATGAGGACCCCAGTTTGTGGGGGCAATAAGCTGACTTTGTATAAAATAGAACACCACTTAGGGGGGTCCAAAAGCCCTACTAAGCAGGTATATACAAAAGTATGAAGCTATTGTTTAAAAGCATTGTAAGCCGCCCTGAGTCTCCGGAGAAGGACGGCATATAAATTAAACAAACAAACAAACAAACAAACAAATAAATAAATATGGATACCAACTGTTTGCTGTAAAACTATATGTTATAGTTACATTTCCTAGACTATCAGCATTCAAGGAAACTTTCACTTTCTCATATGTTCACTTTTAGAATGAGATTCCATTCATCCAGCAAAGAAAAACTATTTTCATTGTCCATCCATAATGTTTTATTCATGCAGGTTTTTGTGGTAGATCCAAACATTTGCTCTAAAGTCTATATATAACATGGTGGATTTAATATTTCAATATACAGTAACTGTTAAGAAGGAACAACCCTGCTTTAAAAATATTTTCCATGTGTATTTTATTTTAATTCAAATTATTTCAATTTTTCTGTTCTTTCAGCAATATAACTTCATCTGTGGTCTTCAAATGGGAGAAATATCCCTGAAAAAGTTGTTATAGTTTTTCAATCCTTGTTTATTTAAAACTGAAGTTCTATGCAGTGGCTACAAAAAGAATTGCTTAAGGCTTCATAAGAGCTGTGTGCAAACCAGCATATATGCCATGAGAAAATCAAAGCAGTTATATACATTACAGGCTTGATGGTCTAATAAAGAGGGCTAGTTTTATCAAAATGAGAACATTTTGTTTTTAGAGACTACCAGCAATCAATATAAAATACTGGTGATCACAAATGCCTCAATAACTTTTTAGAAGGGCAACAAGTACAGTTTGCAACCAAAGGACTGTAAAAGCATTATTTCAGGAGTTAAAATATATTATTTTTATAATAATACTTTCTATATGAGAAATTTAAATTATCTAGAATGTGGTTATGAATCAAGAAGAGTAAAATGATACTGAAAATACATTCCACATGAGACTAGAAATATGTATGACCTTTGGATTGATTATTTCTTGACATGGAATATAAAACTGGACTTCTCACCTCAGCTGAAATCTTCTGATATTTCACAATTTTTGTTCCAATTAATATTGTTTTGTTACCAAGATTGCTTTCGGTACTGTGATGGATAATTACTTATGCCAAGACAAAGGGAATGTATCACTTTGGATTATTATTTTTTTTAC